>NC_079193.1:124349324-124697657 GCF_029499605.1 Hyla sarda
TGGGGGTGATAAGAGGTGCAGTAGGGGTGTTATGGGGGTGATAAGAGGTGCAGGGGGGTGTTATGGGGGTGATAAGAGGTGCAGTAGGGGTGTTATGGGGGTGATAAGAGGTGCAGGGGGGGTGTTATGGGGGTGATAAGAGGTGAAGTAGGGGTGTTATGGGGGTGATAAGAGGTGCAGGGGGGGTGTTATGGGGAATGTTATGGGGCTGTTATGGGGGTGATAAGGGCTGCAGGGGGGTGTTATGGGGGTGATGAGAGGTGCAGGGGGGTGTTATGGGGGTGATAAGAGGTGCAGGGGGGGTGTTATGGGGGTGATGAGAGGTGCAGGGGGGTGTTATGGGGGTGATAATAGGTGCAGGGGGGTGTAATGAGGGTGATAAGAGGTGCAGGGGGGGTGTTATGGGGGTGATAAGAGGTGCAGGGGGGTGTTATGAGGGGTGATAAGAGGTGCAGGGGGGTGCTATGGGGATGATAAGAGGTGCAGGGGGGTGTTATGGGGGTGATAAGAGGTGCAGGGGGGATGTTATGGGTGTGATAAGAGGT
The DNA here is from genome assembly GCF_029499605.1 of Hyla sarda. Classification (NCBI taxonomy): domain Eukaryota; kingdom Metazoa; phylum Chordata; class Amphibia; order Anura; family Hylidae; genus Hyla; species Hyla sarda. The sequence goes on from NC_079193.1 coordinate 124,349,870, forward strand.
GCAGTAGGGGTGTTATGGGGGTCATAAGAGGGGCAGGGGGGTGTTATTGGGGTGATAAGAGGTCCAGGGCGGGTGTTATGGGGGTGATAAGAGGTGCAGTGGGGATGTTATGGGGGTGATAAGAGGTGCAGTAGGGGGTGTTATGGGGGTGATAAGAGGTGCAGGGGGTGTTATTGGGGTGATAAGAGGTGCAGGGGGTGTTATGGGGGTGATAAGAGGTGCAATGGGGGGTGTTATGGGGGTGATAAGAGGTGCAGTAGGTTATGGGGGTGATAAGAGGTGCAGGGGGGGGTGTTATGGGGGTGATAAGAGGTGCAGGGGGGTGTTATGGGGGTGATAAGAGATGCAGGGGGGGTGTAATGGGGGTGATAAGAGTTGCAGGGGGATTTAATGGGGGTGATGAGAGGTACAGGGGGGTGTTATGGGGGGTGATAAGAGGTGTAGGGGGGTTGTTATGGGGGGTGATAAGAGGTGCAGGGGGTGTGTTATGAGGGTGATAAGAGGTGCAGGGGGGGTGTTATGGGGGGTGATAAGAGGTGCATGGGGGTGTTATGAGGGTGATAAGAGGTGCAGGGGGGTGTTATGGGGGTGATAAGAGGTGCAGGGGGGTGTTATGAGGGTGATAAGAGGTTCAGGGGGGTGTTATGGGTGATAAGAGGTGGCAGTAGGGGTGTTTATGGGGGTGATAAGAGGTGCAATAGGGGTGTTATGGGGTGATAAGAGGTGCAGGGGGGTGTTATTGGGGTGATAAGAGATGCAGGGGGTGTTATAGGGGTGATAAGAGGTGCAGTAGGGGTGTTATGGGGGTGATAAGAGGTGCAGGGGAGTGTTATGAGGGTGATAACAGGTGCAGGGGGGTGTTATGAGGGTGATAAGAGGTGCAGGGGGGTGGGTTATGGGGGTGATAAGAGGTGCAGTAGGGGTGTTATGGAGGTGATAAGAGGTGCAGTAGGGGTGTTATGGGGGTGATAACAGGTGCAGGGGGTGCTATTGGGGTGATAAGAGATGCAGGGGGGTGTTATGGGGGTGATAAGAGGTGCAGTAGGGGTGTTATGGGGGTGATAAGAGGTGCAGGGGGTGTTATGGGGTTGATAAGAGGTGCAGTAGGGGTGTTATGGGGGTGATAAGAGGGTGCAGGGGGGTGTTATTGGGGTGATAAGAGGTGCAGGAGGGTGTTATGGGGGGTGATAAGAAGTGCAGGGGTGTTATGGGGGTGATAAGAGGTGCAGGGGGGGTGTTATGGGGGTGATGAGAGGTGCAGGGGGGTGTTATGGGGGTGAAAAGAGATGCAGGGGGGTATTATGGGGGTGATGAGAGGTGCAGGGGGGTGTTATGGGGGTGATAAGAGGTGCAGGGGAGTGTTATGAGGGTGATAAGAGGTGCAGGGAGGGTGTCATGAGGGTGATAAGAGGTTCAGGGGGGTGTTAGGGGGTGATAAGAGGTGCAGTAGGGGTGTTATGGGGGTGATAAGAGGTGCAATAGGGGTGTTATGGGGTGATAAGAGGTGCAGGGGGGGTGTTATTGGGTGATAAGAGATGCAGGGGGTGTTATAGGGGTGATAAGAGGTGCAGTAGGGGTGTTATGGGGATGATAAGAGGTGCAGGGGAGTGTTATGAGGGTGATAAGAGGTGCAGGGGGGTGTTATGGGGGTGATAACAGGTGCAGGGGGGGTGTTATGAGGGTGATAAGAGGTGCAGGGGGATGTTATGGGGGTGATAAGAGGTGCAGTAGGGGTGTTCATGGAGGTGATAAGAGGTGCAGTAGGGGTGTTATGGGGGTGATAAGAGGTGCAGGGGGGTGCTATTGGGGTGATAAGAGGTACAGGGGGTGTTATGGGGGTGATAAGAGGTGCAGTAGGGGTGTTATGGGGGTGATAAGAGGTGAGGGGGGTGTTATGAGGTTGATAAGAGGTGCAGTAGGGGTGTTATGGGGGTGATAAGAGGTGCAGGGGGGTGTTATTGGGGTGATAAGAGGTGCAGGGGGTGTTATGGGGGTGATAAGAAGTGCAGGGGTGTGTTATGGGGGTGATAAGAGGTGCAGGGGGGGGTGTTATGGGGGTGATGAGAGGTGCAGGGGGTGTTATGGGGGTGATAAAAGGTGCAGGGGGGTGTTATGGGGGTGATAAGAGGTGCAGGGGGGTATTATGGGGGTGATGAGAGGTGCAGGGGGGGTGTTATGGGGGTGATAAGATGTGCAGGGAGTGTTATGAGGTGATAAGAGGTGCAGGGAGGGTGTCATGGGGGTGATAAGAGGTGCAGGGGGGTGTTATGGGGGGATAACAGGTGCAGGGGGGGTGTTATGGGGGTGATGAGAGGTGCAGGGGGGGTGTTATGGGGGTGATAAGAGGTGCAGTAGGGGTGTTATGGGGTTGATAAGAGGTGCAGGGGGTATTCTGGGGGTGATGAGAGGTGCAGGGGGTGTTATGGGGGTGATAAGAGGTGAAGGAGGGGTGTTATGGGGAATGTTATGGGGGTGTTATGGGGGTGATAAGAGGTGCAGGGGGGTGTTATGGGGGTGATGAGAGGTGCAGGGGGTGTTATGGGGGTGATAAGAGGTGCAGGGGGGGGTGTTATGGGGGGTGATAAGAGGTGCAGGGGGTGTTATGGGGTGATTGAGAGGTGCAGGGGGGATGTTATGGGGGTGATAAGAGGTGCAGGGGGGTGTTATGAGGGTGATAAGAGGTGCAGGGGGAGTGTTTTGGGGGTGATAAGAGGTGCAGGGGGGGTGTTATGGGGGTGATAAGAGGTGCAAGGGGGTGTTACGGGGGTGATAAGAGGTGCAGGGGGTGTTATGGAGGTGATATGAGGTGCACTAGGGGTGTTATGGGGGGTGATAAGAGGTGCAGGGGGGTGTTATTGGGGTGATAAGAGGTGCAGGGGGGGTGTTATGGGGGTGATAAGAGGTGCAGTGGGGATGTTATGGGGGTGATAAGAGGTGCAGTAGGGGTGTTATGGGGGGTGATAAGAGGTGCAGGGGGGGTGTTATGGGGGTGATAAGAGGTGCAATGGGGTTGTAACGGGGGTGATAAGAGGTGCAGTAGGGTGTTATGGTGGTGATAATAGGTGCAGGGGGGGTGTTATGGGGGTGATAAGAGGTGCAGGGGGGTGTTATGGGGGTGATGAGAGGTATGGGGGGGTGATAAGAGGTGCAGGGGGGTGTTATGAGGGTGATAAGAGGTGCAGGGGTGTTATGGGGGTGATAAGAGGTGCAGTAGGGGTGTTATGGGGGTGATAAGAGGTGCAGTAGGGGTGTTATGGGGGTGATAAGAGGTGCAGGGGGGGTGTTATTGGGGTGATAAGAGGTGCAGGGGGTGTTATGGGTGTGATAAGAGGTGCAGGGGGGGTGTTTATTGGGGTGATAAGAGGTGCAGGGGGGTGTTATGGGGGTGATAAGAGGTGCAGGGGGGTGTTATGGGGGTGATAAGAGATGCAGGGGCAGGGGGTTGTTATGAGGGTGATAAGAGGTGCAGGGGGGGTGGTTATGGGGGTGATAAGAGGTGCATTAGGGGTGTTATGGGGGTGATAAGAGGTGCAGTAGGGATGTTATGGGGGTGATAAGAGGTGCAGGGGGGGGTGTTTATGAGGGTGATAAGAGGTGCAGGGGGGGGTGTTATGGGGGTGATAAGAGGTGCAGTAGGGGTGTTATGGGTTGATAAGAAGTGCAGGGGGGTTTTATGGGGGTGATAAGAGGTGCAGTAGGGGTGTTATGGGGGTGATAAGAGGTGCAGGGGTGTTATATTGCGGTGATAAGAGGTGCAGGGGGGGTGTTATGGGGGTGATAAGAGGTGCAGGGGGGTGTTATGAGGGTGATAAGAGGTTCAGGGGGGTGTTATGAGGGTGATAAGAGGTTCAGGGGGGTGTTATGGGGTGATAAGAGGTGCAGTAGGGGTGTTATGGGGGGTGATAAGAGGTGCAATAGGGGTGTTATGGGGTGATAAGAGGTGCAGGGGGGTGTTATTGGGGTGATAAGAGATGCAGGGGGTGTGTTATGAGGGTGATAAGAGGTGCAGGGGGGTGTTATGGGGGTGATAAGAGGTGCATGGGGGTGTTATGAGGGTGATAAGAGGTGCAGGGGGGTGTTATGGGGGTGATAAGAGGTGCAGGGGGGTGTTATGAGGGTGATAAGAGGTTCAGGGGGGTGTTATGGGGTGATAAGAGGTGCAGTAGGGTGTTATGGGGGTGATAAGAGGTGCAATAGGGGGTGTTATGGGGTGATAAGAGGTGCAGGGGGGTGTTATTGGGGTGATAAGAGATGCAGGGGGGTGTTTTAGGGGTGATAAGAGGTGCAGTAGGGGTGTTATGGGGGTGATAAGAGGTGCAGGGAGTGTTATGAGGGTGATAACAGGTGCAGGGGGGTGTTATGAGGGTGATAAGAGGTGCAGGGGGGTGTTATGGGGGTGATAAGAGGTGCAGTAGGGGTGTTATGGAGGTGATAAGAGGTGCAGTAGGGGTGTTATGGGGGTGATAACAGGTGCAGGGGGTGCTATTGGGGTGATAAGAGATGCAGGGGGGTGTTATGGGGGTGATAAGAGGTGCAGTAGGGGTGTTATGGGGGTGATAAGAGGTGCAGGGGGTGTTATGGGGTTGATAAGAGGTGCAGTAGGGGTGTTATGGGGGTGATAAGAGGTGCAGGGGGGTGTTATTGGGGTGATAAGAGGTGCAGGAGGGTGTTATGGGGGTGATAAGAAGTGCAGGGGGTGTTATGGGGGTGATAAGAGGTGCAGGGGGGGTGTTATGGGGGTGATGAGAGGTGCAGGGGGGTGTTATGGGGGTGAAAAGAGATGCAGGGGGGTATTATGGGGTGATGAGAGGTGCAGGGGGGTGTTATGGGGGTGATAAGAGGTGCAGGGGAGTGTTATGAGGGTGATAAGAGGTGCAGGGAGGGTTGTCATGAGGGTGATAAGAGGTTCAGGGGGTGTTAGGGGGTGATAAGAGGTGCAGTAGGGTGTTTATGGGGGTGATAAGAGGTGCAATAGGGGTGTTATGGGGTGATAAGAGGTGCCGGGGGTGTTATTGGGGTGATAAGAGATGCAGGGGGTGTTATAGGGGTGATAAGAGGTGCAGTAGGGGTGTTATGGGGATGATAAGAGGTGCAGGGGGAGTGTTATGAGGGGTGATAAGAGGTGCAGGGGGTGTTATAGCGGTGATAAGAGGTGCAGTAGGGTGCTATGGGGGTGAAAAGAGGTGCAGGGGGGTGTTATGGGGGTGATAAGAGGTGCAGTAGGGGTGTTTTGGGGGTGATAAGAGGTGCAGTTGGGTGTTATGGGGGTGATAAGAGGTGCAGGGGGGGGTGTTATGGGGGTGATGAGAGGTGCAGGGGGTGTTATGGGAGTGATAAGAGGTGCAGGGGGGTGTTATGGGGGGGGATAAGAGGTGCAGGGGGATGTTATAGGGATGATGAGAGGTTGCAGGGGGAGTTATGGGGGTAATAAGAGGTGCAGGGGGGTGTTATGGGGGTGATGAGAGGTGCAGGGGGTGTTATGGGGGTGTAATGGGGGTGATAAGAGGTGCAGGGGGTGTTCTGGGGGTGATAAGAGGTGCAGGGGGGGTTATGAGGGTGATAAGAGGTGCAGGGGGGGTGTTATGGGGGGTGATAAGAGGTGAAGTAGGGGTGTTATGGGGGTGTTATGGGGAATGTTATGGGGGTGTTGGGGGTGTTATGGGGGTGATAAGAGGTGCAGGGGGGGTGTTATGGGGGGGTGATGAGAGGTGCAGGGGGGTGTTATGGGGGTGATAAGAGGTGCAGAGGGGTGTTATGGGGGTGATAAGAGGTGCAGGGGGGTGTTATGGGGGTGATGAGAGGTGCAGGGGGGTGTTATGAGGGTGATAAGAGGTGCAGGGGGGTGTTATGGGGGTGATAAGAGGTGCAGGGGGGTGTTATTGGGGTGATAAGGAGTGCAGGGCGGGTGTTATGGGGGTGATAAGAGGTGCAGTGGGGATGTTATGGGGGTGATAAAAGGTGCAGTAAGGGTGTTATGGGGTGATAAGAGGTGCAGTAGGGGTGTTATGGGGGTGATAAGAGGTGCAGGGGGGTGTTATTGGGGTGATAAGAGGTGCAGGGCGGGGTGTTATGGGGGTGATAAGAGGTGCAGTGGGGATGTTATGGGGGGTGATAAAAGGTGCAGTAGGGGTGTTATGGGGTGATAAGAGGTGCAAGGGGGTGTTATGGGGGTGATAAGAGGTGCAGCGGGGTGTTATTGGGGTGATAAGAGGTGCAGGGGGGGTGTTATGGGATGATAAGAGGTGCAATGGGGGTGTTATGGGGGTGATAAGAGGTGCAGTAGGGGTGTTATGGGGGGGATAAGAGGTGCAGGGGGGTGTTATGGGGGTGATAAGAGATGCAGGGGATGTAATGGGGGGTGATAAGAGATGCAGGGGGTGTAATGGGGGGTGATGAGAGGTACAGGGGTGTGTTATGGGGGTGATAAGAGGTGCAGGGGGGGTGTTATGAGGGTGATAAGAGGTGCAGGGGGGGTGTTATGGGGGTGATAAGAGGTGCAAGGGGGTGTTATGAGGGTGATAAGAGGTACAGGGGGGGTGTTATGGGGGTGATAAGAGGTGCAGGGGTGTTATGGGGGTGATAAGAGGTGCATGGGGGGTGTTATGGGGGTGATAAGAGGTGCAGTAGGGGTGTTATGGGTGATAAGAGGTGCAGGGGGTGTTATTGGGGTGATAAGAGGTGCAGGGGGTGTTATAGCGGTGATAAGAGGTGCAGTAGGGGTGTTATGGGGGGGTTATAAGAGGTGCAGGGGGGTGTTATGGGGGTGATAAGAGGTGCAGTAGGGGTGTTTTGGGGTGATAAGAGGTGCAGGGGGTGTTATGGGGGTGATAAGAGGTGCTGGGGGGGGTGTTATGAGGGTGATAAGAGGTGCAGGGGGGATGTTATGGGGGGTGATAAGAGGTGCAGGGGGGTGTTATGGGGGTGATAAGAGGTGCAGTAGGGGTGTTCTATGGGGGTGATAAGAGGTGCAGTAGGGGTGTTATGGGGGTGATAAGAGGTGCAGGGGGGGTGCTATTGGGGTGATAAGAGGTGCAGGGGGTGTTATGGGGGTGATAAGAGGTGCAGTAGGGGTGTTATGGGGGTGATAAGAGGTGCAGGGGGGTGTTATGGGGGTGATAAGAGGTGCAGTAGGGGTGTTATGGGGGTGATAAGAGGTGCAGGGGGGGTGTTATGGGGGTGATAAGAGGTGAAGTAGGGGTGTTATGGGGGTGATAAGAGGTGCAGGGGGGGGTGTTATGGGGAATGTTATGGGGCTGTTATGGGGGTGATAAGGGCTGCAGGGGGGTGTTATGGGGGTGATGAGAGGTGCAGGGGGGTGTTATGGGGGTGATAAGAGGTGCAGGGGGGGTGTTATGGGGGTGATGAGAGGTGCAGGGGGGTGTTATGGGGGTGATAATAGGTGCAGGGGGGTGTAATGAGGGTGATAAGAGGTGCAGGGGGGGTGTTATGGGGGGTGATAAGAGGTGCAGGGGGGTGTTATGAGGGTGATAAGAGGTGCAGGGGGGTGCTATGGGGATGATAAGAGGTGCAGGGGGGTGTTATGGGGGTGATAAGAGGTGCAGGGGGGATGTTATGGGTGTGATAAGAGGTGCAGTAGGGGTGTTATGGGGGTCATAAGAGGGGCAGGGGGGTGTTATTGGGGGTGATAAGAGGTCCAGGGCGGGTGTTATGGGGGTGATAAGAGGTGCAGTGGGGATGTTATGGGGGTGATAAGAGGTGCAGTAGGGGTGTTATGGGGGTGATAAGAGGTGCAGGGGGGTGTTATTGGGGTGATAAGAGGTGCAGGGGGTTGTTATGGGGGTGATAAGAGGTGCAATGGGGGTGTTATGGGGGTGATAAGAGGTGCAGTAGGTTATGGGGGTGATAAGAGGTGCAGGGGGGGGTGTTATGGGGGTGATAAGAGGTGCAGGGGGGTGTTATGGGGGTGATAAGAGATGCAGGGGGGGGTGTAATGGGGGTGATAAGAGTTGCAGGGGGATGTAATGGGGGTGATGAGAGGTACAGGGGGGTGTTATGGGGGGTGATAAGAGGTGTAGGGGGGTTGTTATGGGGGGTGATAAGAGGTGCAGGGGGTGTGTTATGAGGGTGATAAGAGGTGCAGGGGGGTGTTATGGGGGTGATAAGAGGTGCATGGGGGTGTTATGAGGGTGATAAGAGGTGCAGGGGGGGTGTTATGGGGGTGATAAGAGGTGCAGGGGGGTGTTATGAGGGTGATAAGAGGTTCAGGGGGGTGTTATGGGGTGATAAGAGGTGCAGTAGGGGTGTTATGGGGGTGATAAGAGGTGCAATAGGGGTGTTATGGGGTGATAAGAGGTGCAGGGGGGTGTTATTGGGGTGATAAGAGATGCAGGGGGGTGTTATAGGGGTGATAAGAGGTGCAGTAGGGGTGTTATGGGGGTGATAAGAGGTGCAGGGGAGTGTTATGAGGGTGATAACAGGTGCAGGGGGGTGTTATGAGGGTGATAAGAGGTGCAGGGGGGTGTTATGGGGGTGATAAGAGGTGCAGTAGGGGTGTTATGGAGGTGATAAGAGGTGCAGTAGGGGTGTTATGGGGGTGATAACAGGTGCAGGGGGTGCTATTGGGGTGATAAGAGATGCAGGGGGGTGTTATGGGGGTGATAAGAGGTGCAGTAGGGGTGTTATGGGGGTGATAAGAGGTGCAGGGGGTGTTATGGGGTTGATAAGAGGTGCAGTAGGGGTGTTATGGGGGTGATAAGAGGTGCAGGGGGGTGTTATTGGGGTGATAAGAGGTGCAGGAGGGTGTTATGGGGGTGATAAGAAGTGCAGGGGGTGTTATGGGGGTGATAAGAGGTGCAGGGGGGGGTGTTATGGGGGTGATGAGAGGTGCAGGGGGGTGTTATGGGGGTGAAAAGAGATGCAGGGGGGTATTATGGGGTGATGAGAGGTGCAGGGGGGTGTTATGGGGGTGATAAGAGGTGCAGGGAGTGTTATGAGGGTGATAAGAGGTGCAGGGAGGGTGTCATGAGGGTGATAAGAGGTTCAGGGGGGTGTTAGGGGGTGATAAGAGGTGCAGTAGGGGTGTTATGGGGGTGATAAGAGGTGCAATAGGGGTGTTATGGGGTGATAAGAGGTGCAGGGGGGGTGTTATTGGGGGGTGATAAGAGATGCAGGGGGTGTTATAGGGGTGATAAGAGGTGCAGTAGGGGTGTTATGGGGATGATAAGAGGTGCAGGGGAGTGTTATGAGGGTGATAAGAGGTGCAGGGGGGTGTTATGGGGGTGATAACAGGTGCAGGGGGGGTGTTATGAGGGTGATAAGAGGTGCAGGGGATGTTATGGGGGTGATAAGAGGTGCAGTAGGGGTGTTATGGAGGTGATAAGAGGTGCAGTAGGGGTGTTATGGGGGTGATAAGAGGTGCAGGGGGGTGCTATTGGGGTGATAAGAGGTACAGGGGGTGTTATGGGGGTGATAAGAGGTGCAGTAGGGGTGTTATGGGGGTGATAAGAGGTGAGGGGGTGTTATGAGGTTGATAAGAGGTGCAGTAGGGGTGTTATGGGGGGTGATAAGAGGTGCAGGGGGGTGTTATTGGGGTGATAAGAGGTGCAGGGGGTGTTATGGGGTGATAAGAAGTGCAGGGTGTGTTATGGGGGTGATAAGAGGTGCAGGGGGGGGTGTTATGGGGGGTGATGAGAGGTGCAGGGGGTGTTATGGGGGTGATAAAAGGTGCAGGGGGGTGTTATGGGGGTGATAAGAGGTGCAGGGGGGTATTATGGGGGTGATGAGAGGTGCAGGGGGGTGTTATGGGGGTGATAAGAGGTGCAGGGGAGTGTTATGAGGGTGATAAGAGGTGCAGGGAGGGTGTCCATGGGGGTGATAAGAGGTGCAGGGGGGTGTTATGGGGGGGATAACAGGTGCAGGGGGGTGTTATGGGGGTGATGAGAGGTGCAGGGGGGTGTTATGGGGGTGATAAGAGGTGGCAGTAGGGGTGTTATGGGGTTGATAAGAGGTGCAGGGGGTATTCTGGGGGGTGATGAGAGGTGCAGGGGGTGTTATGGGGGTGATAAGAGGTGAAGGAGGGGTGTTATGGGGAATGTTATGGGGGTGTTATGGGGGTGATAAGAGGTGCAGGGGGGTGTTATGGGGGTGATGAGAGGTGCAGGGGGGTGTTATGGGGGTGATAAGAGGTGCAGGGGGGGGGTGTTATGGGGGTGATAAGAGGTGCAGGGGGTGTTATGGGGGTGATGAGAGGTGCAGGGGGGATGTTATGGGGGTGATAAGAGGTGCAGGGGGGTGTTATGAGGGTGATAAGAGGTGCAGGGGAGGTGTTTTGGGGGTGATAAGAGGTGCAGGGGGGGGTGTTATGGGGGTGATAAGAGGTGCAAGGGGGTGTTACGGGGGTGATAAGAGGTGCAGGGGGTGTTATGGAGGTGATATGAGGTGCACTAGGGGTGTTATGGGGGTGATAAGAGGTGCAGGGGGTGTTATTGGGGTGATAAGAGGTGCAGGGGGGGTGTTATGGGGGTGATAAGAGGTGCAGTGGGGATGTTATGGGGGTGATAAGAGGTGCAGTAGGGGTGTTATGGGGGGTGATAAGAGGTGCAGGGGGGGTGTTATGGGGATGATAAGAGGTGCAATGGGGTTGTAACGGGGGTGATAAGAGGTGCAGTAGGGGTGTTATGGGGGTGATAATAGGTGCAGGGGGGGGTGTTATGGGGGTGATAAGAGGTGCAGGGGGGTGTTATGGGGGTGATGAGAGGTATGGGGGGTGATAAGAGGTGCAGGGGGGTTTTATGAGGGTGATAAGAGGTGCAGGGTGGTTGTTATGGGGGTGATAAGAGGTGCAGGGGGGTGTTATGAGGGTGATAAGAGGTGCAGGGGGTGTTATGGGGGTGATAAGAGGTGCAGTAGGGGTGTTATGGGGGTGATAAGAGGTGCAGTAGGGGTGTTATGGGGGTGATAAGAGGTGCAGGGGGGTGTTATTGGGGTGATAAGAGGTGCAGGGGGTGTTATGGGTGTGATAAGAGGTGCAGGGGGGGTGTTATTGGGGTGATAAGAGGTGCAGGGGGGTGTTATGGGGGTGATAAGAGGTGCAGGGGGGTGTTATGGGGGTGATAAGAGATGCAGGGGCAGGGGGGTTGTTATGAGGGTGATAAGAGGTGCAGGGGGGGTGTTATGGGGGTGATAAGAGGTGCATTAGGGGTGTTATGGGGGTGATAAGAGGTGCAGTAGGGATGTTATGGGGGTGATAAGAGGTGCAGGGGGGGGTGTTATGAGGGTGATAAGAGGTGCAGGGGGGGGTGTTATGGGGGTGATAAGAGGTGCAGTAGGGGTGTTATGGGGTTGATAAGAAGTGCAGGGGGGTTTTATGGGGGTGATAAGAGGTGCAGTAGGGGTGTTATGGGGGTGATAAGAGGTGCAGGGGTGTTATTGCGGTGATAAGAGGTGCAGGGGGGGTGTTATGGGGGTGATAAGAGGTGCAGGGGGTATTATGGGGGTAATAAGAGGTGCAGTAGGGGTGTTATGGGGGTGATAAGAGGTGCAGGGGGGTGTTATTGGGGTGATAAGAGGTGCAGGGGGTGTTATGGGGGTGATAAGAGGTGCAGTGGGGATGTTATGGGGGTGATAAGAGGTGCAGTAGGGGTGTTATGGGGGTGATAAGAGTTGCAGTAGGGGTGTTATGGGGGTGATAAGAGATGCAGGGGGGTGTTATTGGGGTGATAAGAGGTGCAGGGGGGGGTGTTATGGGGGTGATAAGAGGTGCAATGGGGGTGTTCTGGGGGTGATAAGAGGTGCAGGGGGTGTTATGGGGGTGATAAGAGGTGCAGGGGGGTGTAATGGGGGTGATAAGAGATGCAGGGGGGTGTAATGGGGGTGATGAGAGGTGCAGGGGGGTGTTATGGGGGTGATAAGAGGTGCAGGGGGGTGTTATGAGGGTGATAAGAGCTGCAGGGGGGGGTGTTATGGGGGTGATAAGAGGTGCAGGGGGGTGTTATGAGGGTGATAAGAGGTGCAGGGGGGGTGTTATGGGGGTGATAAGAGGTGCAGTAGGGGTGTTATGGGGGTGATAAGAGGTGCAGTAGGGGTGTTATGGGGGTTTTAAGAGGTGCAGGGGGTGCTATTGGGGTTATATGAGGTGCAGGGGGTGTTATGGGGGTGATAAGAGGTGCAGTAAGGGTGTTATGGGGGTGATAAGAGGTGCAGTAGGGGTGTTATGGGGGTGATAAGATGTGCAGTAGGGGTGTTATGGGGGTGATAAGAGGTGCAGGGGGTGTTATTGGGGTAATAAGAGGTGCAGGGGGGTGTTATGGGGTGATAAGAGGTGCAGGGGGTGTTATGGGGGTGATAAGAGGTGCAGTAGGGGTGTTATGGGGGTGATAAGAGGTGCGGGGGGTGTTATTGGGGTGATAAGAGGTGCAGGGGGTGTTATGGGGGTGATAAGAGGTGCAGTGGGGATGTTATGGGGGTGATAAGAGGTGCAGTAGGGGTGTTATGGGGGTGATAAGAGGTGCAGTAGGGGTGTAATGGGGGTGATAAGAGATGCAGGGGTTGTTATGGGGGTGATAAGAGATGCAGGGGGGGTGTAATGGGGGTGATGAGAGGTGCAGGGGGGTGTTATGGGGGGTGATAAGAGGTGCAGGGGGGGTGTTATGAGGGTGATAAGAGGTGCAGGGAGGTGTTTTAGGGGTGATAAGAGGTGCAGGGGGTGTTATGAGGGTGATAAGAGGTGCAGGGGGGGTGTTATGGGGGTGATAAGAGGTCCAGGGGGTGACATGGGGGTGATAAGAGATGAAGGGGGGTGTAATGGGGGTGATAAGAGATGCAGGGGGGGTGTTATGGGGGTGATGAGAGGTGCAGGGGGGTGACATGGGGGTGATAAGAGATGAAGGGGGGTGTAATGGGGGTGATAAGAGGTGCAGGGGGGTGTTCTGAGGGTGATAAGAGGTGCAGGGGGTGTTATGGGGGTGATAAGAGGTGCAGGAGGGTGTTATGGGGGTGATAAGAAGTGCAGGGGGTGTTATGGGGGTGATAAGAGGTGCAGGGGGGGTGTTATGGGGGTGATGAGAGGTGCAGGGGGGTGTTATGGGGGTGAAAAGAGATGCAGGGGGGTATTATGGGGGTGATGAGAGGTGCAGGGGGGTGTTATGGGGGTGATAAGAGGTGCAGGGGAGTGTTATGAGGGTGATAAGAGGTGCAGGGAGGGTGTCATGAGGGTGATAAGAGGTTCAGGGGGGTGTTAGGGGGTGATAAGAGGTGCAGTAGGGGTGTTATGGGGGTGATAAGAGGTGCAATAGGGGTGTTATGGGGTGATAAGAGGTGCAGGGGGGTGTTATTGGGGTGATAAGAGATGCAGGGGGTGTTATAGGGGTGATAAGAGGTGCAGTAGGGGTGTTATGGGGATGATAAGAGGTGCAGGGGAGTGTTATGAGGGTGATAAGAGGTGCAGGGGGGTGTTATGGGGGTGATAACAGGTGCAGGGGGGGTGTTATGAGGGTGATAAGAGGTGCAGGGGGATGTTATGGGGGTGATAAGAGGTGCAGTAGGGGTGTTATGGAGGTGATAAGAGGTGCAGTAGGGGTGTTATGGGGGTGATAAGAGGTGCAGGGGGTGCTATTGGGGTGATAAGAGGTACAGGGGGTGTTATGGGGGTGATAAGAGGTGCAGTAGGGGTGTTATGGGGGTGATAAGAGGTGAGGGGGTGTTATGAGGTTGATAAGAGGTGCAGTAGGGGTGTTATGGGGGTGATAAGAGGTGCAGGGGGGTGTTATTGGGGTGATAAGAGGTGCAGGGGGTGTTATGGGGGTGATAAGAAGTGCAGGGGTGTGTTATGGGGGTGATAAGAGGTGCAGGGGGGGGTGTTATGGGGGTGATGAGAGGTGCAGGGGGTGTTATGGGGGTGATAAAAGGTGCAGGGGGGTGTTATGGGGGTGATAAGAGGTGCAGGGGGGTATTATGGGGGTGATGAGAGGTGCAGGGGGGTGTTATGGGGGTGATAAGAGGTGCAGGGGAGTGTTATGAGGGTGATAAGAGGTGCAGGGAGGGTGTCATGGGGGTGATAAGAGGTGCAGGGGGGTGTTATGGGGGGATAACAGGTGCAGGGGGGTGTTATGGGGGTGATGAGAGGTCCAGGGGGGTGTTATGGGGGTGATAAGAGGTGCAGTAGGGGTGTTATGGGGTTGATAAGAGGTGCAGGGGGTATTCTGGGGGTGATGAGAGGTGCAGGGGGTGTTATGGGGGTGATAAGAGGTGCAGGAGGGGTGTTATGGGGAATGTTATGGGGGTGTTATGGGGGTGATAAGAGGTGCAGGGGGGTGTTATGGGGGTGATGAGAGGTGCAGGGGGGTGTTATGGGGGTGATAAGAGGTGCAGGGGGGGTGTTATGGGGGTGATAAGAGGTGCAGGGGGTGTTATGGGGGTGATGAGAGGTGCAGGGGGGTGTTATGGGGGTGATGAGGGGTGCTGCAGGGGGTGTTATGAGGGTGATAAGAGGTGCAGGGGGGATGTTATGGGGTGATAAGAGGTGCAGGGGGGTGTTATGAGGGTGATAAGAGGTGCAGGGGGAGTGTTTTGGGGTGATAAGAGGTGCAGGGGGGGTGTTATGGGGGTGATAAGAGGTGCAAGGGGGTGTTACGGGGGTGATAAGAGGTGCAGGGGGTGTTATGGAGGTGATATGAGGTGCACTAGGGGTGTTATGGGGGTGATAAGAGGTGCAGGGGGTGTTATTGGGGTGATAAGAGGTGCAGGGGGGTGTTATGGGGGTGATAAGAGGTGCAGTGGGGATGTTATGGGGGTGATAAGAGGTGCAGTAGGGGTGTTATGGGGGGTGATAAGAGGTGCAGGGGGGGTGTTATGGGGGTGATAAGAGGTGCAATGGGGTTGTAACGGGGGTGATAAGAGGTGCAGTAGGGGTGTTATGGTGGTGATAATAGGTGCAGGGGGGGTGTTATGGGGGTGATAAGAGGTGCAGGGGGGTGTTATGGGGGTGATGAGAGGTATGGGGGGTGATAAGAGGTGCAGGGGGGTTTTATGAGGGTGATAAGAGGTGCAGGGTGGTTGTTATGGGGGTGATAAGAGGTGCAGGGGGTGTTATGAGGGTGATAAGAGGTGCAGGGGGTGTTATGGGGGTGATAAGAGGTGCAGTAGGGGTGTTATGGGGGTGATAAGAGGTGCAGTAGGGGTGTTATGGGGGTGATAAGAGGTGCAGGGGGTGTTATTGGGGTGATAAGAGGTGCAGGGGGTGTTATGGGTGTGATAAGAGGTGCAGGGGGGGTGTTATTGGGGTGATAAGAGGTGCAGGGGGGTGTTATGGGGGTGATAAGAGGTGCAGGGGGGTGTTATGGGGGTGATAAGAGATGCAGGGGCAGGGGGGTTGTTATGAGGGTGATAAGAGGTGCAGGGGGGGTGTTATGGGGGTGATAAGAGGTGCATTAGGGGTGTTATGGGGGTGATAAGAGGTGCAGTAGGGATGTTATGGGGGTGATAAGAGGTGCAGGGGGGGTGTTATGAGGGTGATAAGAGGTGCAGGGGGGGGTGTTATGGGGGTGATAAGAGGTGCAGTAGGGGTGTTATGGGGTTGATAAGAAGTGCAGGGGGGTTTTATGGGGGTGATAAGAGGTGCAGTAGGGGTGTTATGGGGGTGATAAGAGGTGCAGGGGTGTTATTGCGGTGATAAGAGGTGCAGGGGGGGTGTTATGGGGGTGATAAGAGGTGCAGGGGGTATTATGGGGGTAATAAGAGGTGCAGTAGGGGTGTTATGGGGGTGATAAGAGGTGCAGGGGGGTGTTATTGGGGTGATAAGAGGTGCAGGGGGTGTTATGGGGTGATAAGAGGTGCAGTGGGGATGTTATGGGGGTGATAAGAGGTGCAGTAGGGGTGTTATGGGGGTGATAAGAGGTGCAGTAGGGGTGTTATGGGGTGATAAGAGATGCAGGGGGGTGTTATTGGGGTGATAAGAGGTTCAGGGGGGGGTGTTATGGGGGTGATAAGAGGTGCAATGGGGGTGTTCTGGGGGTGATAAGAGGTGCAGGGGGTGTTATGGGGGTGATAAGAGGTGCAGGGGGGTGTAATGGGGGTGATAAGAGATGCAGGGGGGTGTAATGGGGGTGATGAGAGGTGCAGGGGGGTGTTATGGGGGTGATAAGAGGTGCAGGGGGGTGTTATGAGGGTGATAAGAGCTGCAGGGGGGGGTGTTATGGGGGTGATAAGAGGTGCAGGGGGGTGTTATGAGGGTGATAAGAGGTGCAGGGGGGGTGTTATGGGGGTGATAAGAGGTGCAGTAGGGGTGTTATGGGGGTGATAAGAGGTGCAGTAGGGGTGTTATGGGGGTTTTAAGAGGTGCAGGGGGTGCTATTGGGGTTATATGAGGTGCAGGGGGTGTTATGGGGGTGATAAGAGGTGCAGTAAGGGTGTTATGGGGGTGATAAGAGGTGCAGTAGGGGTGTTATGGGGGTGATAAGATGTGCAGTAGGGGTGTTATGGGGGTGATAAGAGGTGCAGGGGGTGTTATTGGGGTAAGAAGAGGTGCAGGGGGGTGTTATGGGGTGATAAGAGGTGCAGGGGGTGTTATGGGGGTGATAAGAGGTGCAGTAGGGGTGTAATGGGGGTGATAAGAGATGCAGGGGTTGTTATGGGGGTGATAAGAGATGCAGGGGGGGTGTAATGGGGGTGATGAGAGGTGCATGGGGGTGTTATGGGGGGTGATAAGAGGTGCAGGGGGGGTGTTATGAGGGTGATAAGAGGTGCAGGGAGGTGTTTTAGGGGTGATAAGAGGTGCAGGGGGTGTTATGAGGGTGATAAGAGGTGCAGGGGGGGTGTTATGGGGGTGATAAGAGGTCCAGGGGGTGACATGGGGGTGATAAGAGATGAAGGGGGGTGTAATGGGGGTGATAAGAGATGCAGGGGGGGTGTTATGGGGGTGATGAGAGGTGCAGGGGGGTGTTATGGGGGGTGATAAGAGGTGCAGGGGGGTGTTATGAGGGTGATAAGAGGTGCAGGGGGTGTTATGGGGGTGATAAGAGGTGCAGGGGGGTGTTATGGGGGTGATAAGAGGTGCAGGGGGGTGTTATGGGGGTGATAAGAGGTGCAGGGGGTGTTATTGGGGCGATAAGAGGTGCAGGGGTGTTATGGGGGTGATAAGAGGTGCAGAAGGGGTGTTATGGGGGTGATAAGAGGTGCAGGGGGGGTGTTATGAGGGTGATAAGAGGTGCAGTGGGGTGTTATGGGGGTGATAAGAGGTGCAGGGGGTGTTATGAGGGTGATAAGAGGTGCAGTGGGTGTTATGAGGGTGATAATAGGTTCAGGGGGGTTGTTATGGGGGTGATAAGAGGTGCATTAGGGGTGTTATGGGGGTGATAAGAGGTGCAGGGGGTGTTATTGGGGTGATAAGAGGTGCAGGGGGGTGTTATGGGGGTGATAAGAGGTGCAGTAGGAGTGTTATGGGGGTGATAAGAGGTGCAGGGGGGTGTTATGGGGGTGATAATAGGTGCAGTAGAAGTGTTATGGGGTGATAAGAGGTGCAGGGGGGTGTTATGGGGGTGATAATAGGTGCAGTAGAAGTGTTATGGGGGTGATAAGAGGTGCAGGGGGGTGTTATGGGGGTGATAAGAGGTGCAGGGGTGTTATGGGGAATGTTATAGGGGTGTTATGGGGGTCATGAGAGGTGCAGGGGGTTGTTATGGGGGTCATGAGAGGTGCAGGAAGTGTTATGGGGTGATAAGAGATGCAGGGAGGGGTGTTATGGGGGTCATTAGAGGTGCCCCCCCCCTGCACCTCTCCTCATCACCCCCCCCCCCCATAACCCCCCCTGGTTATAGTAGTATTTTATTCAGGGTACAGTGTATGGCAGTATTATATTCAGGGTACAGTGTGGGCAGTATTTTATTTAGGGTACAGTGTGGGGCAGTATTATATTTAGTGGATACAGTGTATAGCAGTATCATATTCAGGGTACGGTGTATGGCAGTATTATATTCAGGGTACAGTGTATGGCAGTATTATATTCAGGGCACAGTGTGTGGCAGTATTATATTCAGGGTACAGTGTGGGGCAGGATTATATTTAGTGGGTACAGTGTGTAGCAGTATTATATTCAGGGTACAGTGTATAGCAGTTTTATATTCAGGGTACAGTGTGTGGTAGTATTATGTTCAGGGTACAATGTGTGGCAGGATTATATTTAGTTTGTTAAGTGTATAGCAGTATTGTATTCAGGGTACAGTGTGGGGCAGTATTTTATTTAGGGTACAGTGTGGGGCAGTATTATATTCAGGGTACAGTGTGTGGCAGTATTATATTGAGGGTACAGTGTGGGGCAGTATTATATTTAGGGTACAGTGTGGGGCAGTATTATATTCAGGGTACAGTGTGGGGCAGTATTATATTCAGGGTACAGTGTGGGGCAGTATTATATTCAGTGGGTACAGTGTGTGGCAGTATTATATTTAGTTGGTACAGTGTGTGGCAGTATTATATTCAGGGTACAGTGTGTGGCAGTATTAATTTTAGTTGGTACAGTGTGTGGCAGTATTATATTCATGGTACAGTGTGTGGCAGGATTATATTTAGTGGGTACAGTGTATGGCAGTATTGTATTCAGGGGTACAGTGTGTGGCAGTATTATATTCAGGGTACAGTGTATAGCAGTATTATGTTCAGGGTACATTGTGTGGCAGGATTATATTTAGTGGGTACAGTGTATAGCAGTATTATATTCAGGATACAGTGTAGGGCAGGATTATATTTAGTGGGTACAGTGTGTAGCAGTATTATATTCAGGGTACAGTGTATAACAGTATTATATTCAGGGTACAGTGTGGGGCAGGATTATGTTTAGTGGGTAGAGTGTATGGCAGTATTATATTCTGGGTACAGTGTATGGCAGTATTATATTCAGGGTACAGTGTGCGGCAGTATTATATTCAGGGTACAGTGTGTGGCAGTATTATATTCAGGGTACAGTGTGGGGAAGGATTATATTTAGTGGGTACAGTTTGTAGCAGTATTATATTCAGGGTACAGTGTATAGCAGTTTTATATTCAGGGTACAGTGTGTGGCAGTATTATGTTCAGGGTACAGTGTGTGGCAGGATTATATTTAGTGGGTTAAGTGTATAGCAGTATTATATTCAGGGTACAGTGTGGGGCTGTATTTTATTTAGGGTACAGTGTGGGGCAGGATTATGTTTAGTGGGTAGAGTGTATGGCAGTATTATATTCTGGGTACAGTGTATGGCAGTATTATATTCAGGGTACAGTGTGCGGCAGTATTATATTCAGGGTACAGTGTGTGGCAGTATTATATTCAGGGTACAGTGTGGGGAAGGATTATATTTAGTGGGTACAGTTTGTAGCAGTATTATATTCAGGGTACAGTGTATAGCAGTTTTATATTCAGGGTACAGTGTGTGGCAGTATTATGTTCAGGGTACAGTGTGTGGCAGGATTATATTTAGTGGGTTAAGTGTATAGCAGTATTATATTCAGGGTACAGTGTGGGGCTGTATTTTATTTAGGGTACAGTGTGGGGGCAGTATTATATTCAGGGTACAGTGTGGGGCAGTATTATATTCAGGGTACAGTGTGGGGCAATATTATATTCAGGGTACAGTGTGGGGCAGTATTATATTCAGGGTACAGTGTGTGGCAGTATTATATTCAGGGTACAGTGTGGGGCTGGAATATATTTAGTGGGTACAGTGTGTAGCAGTATTATATTCAGGGTACAGTGTATAGCAGTTTTATATTCAGGGTACAGTGTGTGGCAGTATTAAATTCAGGGTACAGTGTGGGGCAGTATTATATTTAGGGTACAGTGTGGGGCAGTATTATATTCAGGGTACAGTGTGGGGCAGTATTATATTCAGGGTACAGTGTGGGGCAGTATTATATTCAGGGTACAGTGTGGGGCAGTATTATATTCAGGGTACAGTGTGTGGCAGTATTATATTTAGTTGGAACAGTGTGTGGCAGTATTATATTCAGGGTACAGTGTGTGGCAGTATTAATTTTAGTTGGTACAGTGTGTGGCAGTATTATATTCAGGGTACAGTGTATAGCAGTATTATGTTCAGGGTACAGTGTGTGGCAGGATTATATTTAGTGGGTACAGTGTATGGCAGTATTGTATTCAGGGGTACAGTGTGTGGCAGTATTATATTCAGGGTACAGTGTATAGCAGTATTATGTTCAGGGTACATTGTGTGGCAGGACTATATTTAGTGGGTACAGTGTATAGCAGTATTATATTCAGGGTACAGTGTGGGGCAGGATTATATTTAGTGGGTACAGTGTATAGCAGCATTATATTCAGGGTACAGTGTGGGGCAGTATTATACTCAGGGTACAGTGTGGGGCAGTATTATATCCAGGGTACAGTGTGTTGCAGAATTATATTTAGTGGGTACAGTGTATAGCAGTATTATATTCAGGGTACAGTGTTGGGCACTATTTTATTTAGGGTACATTTTCTGGCAGGGTTATAATGATTACTGTCTTCATGCAGAGGATGAGGATCTGCTGACAGTGAGGAGCCAATGATGTCTGGATGTCAGACTCTGCAGAGAAGAGGGAGCTGGGGGAAGACCTGGTCTCTGGACCCGATGAAGAAGAAAAGATAACAGAGAAGATGTCACTCAAGGCAGAAGACGTCACTCAGGTCTCTGATATCATTGTGTATTCTCCTGACTGTCCCATCAGAGCTGTAGTCACTTTTAAGTTCTGCAGTGATGATGGGTAAAACTGTGTCCAATCTGTGTCTCTCCAGCTGTTACAAAACTTCAACTCCCATTGCCAGAGGCTTCAACCGAGGTGATCGGTGGGGGTCTCAGCAGTCAGACCCCCACCAAAAAAAAATGGCCCTGGGGGGGGGTGGACAGGGGGTATGGGTAGGGAACACTGCTGCACCTAATGTGGGGGGAACACTGCCTGCCTAATGTGGGGGGAACACTGCCTGCCTACTAAGGGGGAACACTGCCAACCTAATGGGGGGAACACTGCCAACCTAATGTGGGGAGAACTATGCTGCACCTAATGTGGGGGGAACTCTGCTGCACCTAATGTGCATCTTATCGACGTTCGCTCACGTTGCGCTCCCAGAATTCAAGGGCTGGCGTTACTATGTCCTGATGCCGGCCCTAGAGCGTGACGTGCGTGAACATCAAAGGGGGGGGGGGGGGCCTCCATGTCCATTTTGCTTGGGGCCCCCAAATTCCTTCAAACGGCCCTGCCTATGGAACAGGTTGAGCCAGGACTGAGAAGATTCTCCACACTGTGCAAGAGGGAAAGTTTTTATATTTTTAAGCTTGACACTTTATCCCCAAAAGGTTTTAATGAAATGATAGAGAGGGTTTAATTTATAATTCATTATTATTATAATAGGTATTTATATTCATTATTATATCTATATTCATTTTTATTACAATTTATCATCTATGTACACTTATGACTATATCTATTTTTTATATTGATGTGCACAATTAATGTGTTTGAATTATATCCTTTGGTGCAAGTAGCGTGATAATATGTATAGAGAATGGTTTGTGCAATATGACGTAATTTCCGGGTTAAAAAGGGTTAATAGGAAAAGGTGCTCATGTGTGCAGTAATCCCTGAGGAAGGAGGAGCCCCTCCGCAACGCATCGGATCTTTTATTGTTTTTATGTCTTGTCTAAAATAAATGTAATCTGTTATCTTTAAAACCTGTGAGAGATTGCAGTTTGTTTGAATATTAGACAGTAGCAGAAAGTTGTTACAGTCGGTGGACGGAGGACATACAGAGAGAACTTACCTGT
Organism: Hyla sarda; assembly: GCF_029499605.1. NCBI lineage: Eukaryota > Metazoa > Chordata > Amphibia > Anura > Hylidae > Hyla > Hyla sarda. The sequence goes on from NC_079193.1 coordinate 124,371,616, forward strand.
TTTGCAACTGCTGGAGCCTCAGAGTGGGACGACAAGCTTGCCGTCACGAGGGGAGATGTGAACAAAGGGAAAACTCCCCTCGGTGAAGTAAGTGTGAACACACTGATGAGTGAATTGTCCTGGAGGGAAGTTTGAATAGGGAGGTGTGTCCGCTGTCAGAGTTTTTTCTTTTTCTATGTAGTGTTGCCAGCTGGTGAATTCTGTGGATTCCCCAGGAGAAAGACAAGTGGATACGCAATAACCTCCAGTGAGATACGCCTGATTATAACAGTGAGTGGTCATTTCTCCTTTGGCCACTCACAAAGTGCAAGTCTTTTTTCCAGTAAACCAATTGGAGTCTTCATCATGTAAGCTTTGAACTAGAGACCGCTCCCAAAGTGTATATTTTTTTCTTGTGTTTTTTGTTCCATGATGTGTTACCAGCACTGACCTGGCCAATGTCAGCTCCTCCTTCTTCCCTAGTATATACAGAACTAAAGAACCCATTCTGTAGCTCCGCCTTCTCTTGATCGCCCGTGACAACCTCCCCATTATCATTATTAAGGGGTCCTACATACTCTGTCCTTGGTTTTTTTGCATTTATATATCTAAAAAATATTTAGGATTAGTTTTGCTTTCTTTGGCCACCTGTCTCTCATTTAGAATTTTTGCTGTTTTGATTACATTTTTACAGATTTTATTAAGCTCCTTGTACTGTTTAAATGTTATAGCTGACCCATCAGATTTGTATTTTTTGAAAGCTATTTTTTTGTTGTTTATTGCTCTTTTAACGTCAATTGTCAGCCATGTAGGATTTAGTTTTAATCGTTTATATTTGTTCCCCTTTGGTATATATTTAGCTGTAAAGTTATTTAGAGTTGATTTAAAGATGTCCCATTTACCTTCTGTTTCAGTATTTGAGAACACCTCCCCCCAGTCTATGTCCTGTAGTGCAGCTCTCAGCCCAGGGAAGTTTGCCTTTTTAAAGTTATGAATTTTTGCCTTCCCCGCCTGTCTTTGTTTTCTACATTTTAAGTCAAAAGTAACTATATTGTGGTCGCTATTACCAAGGTTTTCCCGCACAGTTACATTACCAACCAGCTCTTGTTGGGTCCTCCACAAACTGGCCCATAAAATGATCCTGCAATAAATTAAGGAATTACATAGTTACATAGTTAGTACGGTCGAAAAAAGACATATGTCCATCAAGTTCAACCAGGGAATTAAGGGGTAGGGATGTGGTGCGATATAAGGGAAGGGATGAGATTTTATATTTCTTCATAAGCATTAATCTTATTTTGTTCCAGGAATGTATCTAATCCTGTTTTAAAGCTGTTAATTGTTCCTGCTGTGACCAGTTCCTGAGGTAGACCGTTCCATAATTTCACAGTCCTCACGGTAAAGAAGGCGTGTCGCCCCTTGAGACTAAACTTTTTCTTCTCCAGACGGAGGGAGTGCCCCCTCGTCCTTTGGGGGGGTTTAACCTGGAACAGTTTTTCTCCATATTTTTTGTATGGGCCATTTATATACTTATATACGTTTATCATATCCCCCCTTAAACGTCTCTTCTCAAGACTAAACAATTGTAACTCCTTTAATCGCTCCTCATAGCTAAGATGTTCCATGCCCCATATTAGTTTAGTCGCGCGTCTCTGCACCCTTTCCAACTCCGCAGTGTCCCTTTTATGGACAGGTGACCAAAACTGAACAGCATATTCCAGGTGAGGCCGTACCAATGCTTTATAAAGGGGGAGTATTATGTCCCTGTCCCTTGAGTCCATGCCTCTTTTGATACATGACAATATCCTGCCGGCTTTGGAAGCAGCAGCCTGACATTGCATGCTATTCTGTAGTCTGTGATCTACAAGTACACCCAGATCCTTCTCTACCAGTGACTCTGCCAGTTTAATCCCCCCTAAGACATACGACGCATGCAGGTTATTAGTACCCAGATGCATAACTTTACATTTATCCACATTGAACCTCATTTGCCAAGTGGATGCCTAGACACTTAGTCTATCCAAGTCATCTTGTAACTTATGCACATCCTCTATAGACTGTACCGTGCTACAAAGCTTGGTGTCATCTGCAAAGATAGAAACAGAGCTGTTAATACCATCCTCTATATCATTGATAAATAAATTAAACAACAGCGGTCCCAGTACTGAACCTTGGGGTACACCACTAATAACCGGGGACCAATCAGAGTACGAATCATTGACCACCACTCTCTACGTACGATCCATGAGCCAGTGTTCAATCCAGTTACAAACTAAAATTTCCAAACCCAAAGACCTTAACTTACCTGTCAGACGTCTATGAGGGACAGTATCAAATGCTTTAGCAAAATCCAGAAACACTATATCCACAGCCATTCCTCTGTCAAGGCTTCTACTCACCTCTTCATAAAAGCAAATTAGATTGGTTTGACAACTTCTATCCTTAGTAAACCCATGCTGGCTATCACTTATAATACAATTATCCCCTATGTATTCCTGTTTGTAATCCCTTATAAGTCCTTCAAACAATTTACCCACAATGCACGTTAAACTTACCGGTCTATAGTTTCCTGGGGAAGACCTAGAGCCCTTTTTGAAGATTGGCACCACATTCGCCTTGCGCCAGTCCCTTGGCACAATACCAGACACCAGAGAATCTCTAAATATCATGAACAGGGGTACAGATATTACTGAACTTACCTCTCTAAGAACTCTTGGGTGTAGTCCATCCGGTCCTGGGGATTTGTTTACATTTATATCACTTAACTTACCTTGTACCATCTCTACATTAAGCCAGTTCAGTACATTACATGATGTGTTACCAGCACTGACCTGGCCAATGTCAGCTCCTTTTTCCATAGTGTATACAGAACTAAAGAACCCATTCAGTAGCTCCGCCTTCTCTTGATCGCCTGTGACAACCTCCCCATTATCATTATTAAGGGGTCCTACATGCTCTGTCCTTGGTTTTTTTGCATTTATATATCTAAAAAAATATTTAGGATTAGTTTTGCTTTCTTTGGCCACCTGTCTCTCATTTTGAATTTTTGTTGTTTTTATTACATTTTTACAGATTTTATTAAGCTCCTTGTACTGTTTAAATGTTATAGCTGACCCATCAGATTTGTATTTTTTGAACGCAATTTTTTTGTTGTTTATTGCTCTTTTAACATCATGTGTCAGCCATGTAGGATTTAGTTTTAATCGTTTATATTTGTTCCCCTTTGGTATATATTTAGCTGTATAGTTATTTAGAGTTGATTTAAAGATGTCCCATTTACCTTCTGTATCAGTATTTGAGAACCCCTCCCCCCAGTCTATGTCCTGTAGTGCAGCCCTCAGCCCAGGGAAATTTGCCTTTTTAAAGTTATATGTTTTTGCCTTCCCCGCCTGTCTTTGTTTTCTACATTTTAAGTCAAAAGTAACTATATTGTGGTCGCTATTACCAAGGTTTTCCCGCACAGTTACATTACCAACCAGCTCTGCGTTGTTGGAAATGATTAGATCCAACAAGGCATCACTTCTTGTTGGGTCCTCCACAAACTGGCCCATAAAATTATCCTGCAATAAATTTTGGAATTGTCGCCCCTTTGTAGTTTTAGCCAACCCCGGACCCCAATCTATATCTGGATAGTTAAAATCTCCCATTATTACCACTGTACCTGCCCGGGCGGCCCTCTCTATTTGTTTATGAAGCCGAACTTCTATCTCTTCAGTGATATTAGGGGGTCTGTAGATTACACCAAATACTATTTTTTCAGTATTTCCCTCCTTTTGTAATTCTACCCACAATGATTCCACATCCTCAGAATCATCACACACTATGGCATCGTTCACACTGACTTTCATACCACTTCTTACATACAGACAGACTCCACCACCTTTTCTGTTCATTCTATCCTTGCGAAACAATGTAAACCCCTGCAGATTGACAGCCCAGTCATGCGAGGAGTCCAGCCATGTCTCAGTGACCCCAACTATATCAATATGTTCCTCCAGTATCAAGGACTCAAGCTCCCCCATTTTATTTGCCAGGCTTCTGGCATTTGTGAACATAAACTTTACATTTCCATCCTTTATGCTATTGGGGTTAATGGGATTCAAGGTTGTAAGTTTTATTTTCCTATGAAGCCTAATCCTATTAACTATTCTAACCCCTCCCTCCGCTCCACCCCCAGGTACATTTATAATTCCCACCTCTCTATCTACACTATCTTCCCCCTCTTTGCTGTAGGTTCCCTCCCCCCAAGTCCCTAGTTTAAACACTCCTCCACCCTTCTAGCCATCTTCTCCCCAAGCAAAGCTACACCCTCCCCATTGAGGTGCAGCCCGTCCCTACGGTAGAGCCGGTAACCGACAGCGAAGTCAGCCCAGTTCTCCATGAACCCAAACCCTTCCTTCCTACACCAGCTTCTGAGCCACTTGTTTACCTCCCTGATCTCCCGCTGCCTCTCTGGTGCGGCTCGTGGTACTGGTAGTATTTCAGAAAAGACTACCTTGGAGGTCCTTGCCTTAAGCTTGCGGCCTAAGTCCCTGAAATCATTTTTAAGGACACTCCACCTACCTCTTACTTTGTCATTGGTGCCAATATGTACCATGACTGCTGGGTCCTCTCCAGCCCCGCCCAACAACCTGTCAACCCGATCCGCGATGTGCCGAACTTGTGCGCCAGGCAGACAACACACTGTTCGGCGATCCCGGTCTTTGTGACAGATTGCCCTGTCTGTCCCCCTTATAATTGAGTCCCCCACCACTAGTACCTGTCTGGCCTGCCCTGTACTCCTCCCTCCCTCCTTACTGGAGCAGACACCCCCCTGGCGGTCAGAGGCGGTATCCTGCTGCAGTTCTGCTAGCTCTGTAATGGCATCCCCCTCATCTGCCAAGCGGGAAAACTTGTTGGGGTGTGCCAGTTCAGGACTAGCCTCCCTGACACTTTTTCCCCTACCCCTCTTTCTAACTGTAACCCAGCTAACTGCCTGACTGTCCTGCAACTCCGTCCCACTGTCCTCCCCCACCTCTATTCCCGAGAGTGCCTGCTCAGTGAGCAGGAGACTCCTCTCCATGTTGTTAATGCTTCTCATTGTTGCCAGTCGCCCCTCTAGATGCAGGATCTGGGCTTCCAAACGGACAACTAGCACACATCTCGCACAACAATATGCACCCTCAAACTGTTGTTCAAGGATTGCATACATTGAACAGGATGTACATTGGACTGCATTTTCCAACATGGAGGCCATCTAATTATGGGGATTTCACAAATGTATAGGAAAAAACAGACAGTCAAAATTACACTTAAAATTTTTTGTAGACCTTGTGGGTTCAAAAATATAAAACTCACAGCGATCTCAACCTCCTGCTTTCAAACTCCAGTTTTTGAAACTCCTCTTTCACGCCTCCTCTTACACAACAACACTCAGAAAGAGCAAGCCCCTTTGTAGTTTTAGCCAACCCGGGACCACAATCTATATCTGGATAGTTAAAATCTCCCATTATTACCACTGTACCTGCCCGGGCGGCCCTCTCTATTTGTTTATGCAGCCGACCTATCTCCTCAGTGATATTAGGGGGTCTGTAGATTACACCAAATATTATTTTTTCAGTATTTCCCTCCTTTTGCAATTCTACCCACAGTGATTCCACATCCTCAGAATCATCACACACTATGGCATCATTCACACTGACTTTTATACCACTTCTAACATACAGACAGACTCCACCACCTTTTCTGTTCATTCTATCTTTGCGAAACAATGTAAACCCCTGCAGATTGACAGCCCAGTCATGCGAGGAGTCCAGCCATGTCTCAGTGACCCTAACTATATCAATATGTTCCTCCAGTATCAAGGCCTCAAGCTCCCCCATTTTATTTGCTAGGCTTCTGGCATTTTTGAACATACACTTTACATTTCCATCCTTTATGTTATTGGGGTTAATGGGATTCAAGGGTGTAAGTTTTATTTTCCTATGAAGCCTATTTCTATTAACTTTATTAATTTTATGGGCCAGTTTGTGGAGGACCCAACAAGAAGTGATGCCTTGTTGGATCTGATCATTTCCAACAACGCAGAGCTGGTTGGTAATGTAACTGTGCGGGAAAACCTTGGTAATAGCGACCACAATATAGTTACTTTTGACTTAAAATGTAGAAAACAAAGACAGGCGGGGAAGGCAAAAACATATAACTTTAAAAAGGCAAACTTCCCTGGGCTTAGGGCTGCACTACAGGACATAGACTGGGGGGAGGTGTTCTCAAATACTGATACAGAAGGTAAATGGGACAGCTTTAAATCAACTTTAAATAACTATACATCTAAATATATACCATAGGGGAACAAATATAAACAATTAAAACTAAATCCTACATGGCTGACAAATGATGTTAAAAGAGCAATAAACAACAAAAAAATAGCCTTCAAAAAATTCAAATCTGATGGGTCAGCTATAACATTTAAACAGTACAAAGAGCTTAATAAAATCTGTAAAAATGTAATAAAAACAGCAAAAATTCAAAACGAGAGACAGGTGTCCAAAGAAAGCAAAACTAATCCTAAATATTTTTTTAGATATATAAATGCAAAAAAAACAAGGACAGAGCATGTAGGACCCCTTAATAATGATAATGGGGAGGTTGTCACAGGCGATAAAGAGAAAGCGGAGCTACTGAATGTTTTTTTTAGTTCTGTATATACTAGGGAAGAAGGAGGAGCTGACATTGGACAGGTCAGTGCTGGTAACATGTAATGTACTGAACTGGCTTAATGTAGAGATGGTACAAGGTAAGTTAAGTAATATAAATGTAAGCAAATCTCCAGGGCCAGATGGATTGCACCCAAGAGTTCTTAGAGAGGTAAGTTCAGTAATATCTGTACCCCTGTTCATGATATTTAGAGATTCACTGGTGTCTGGTATTGTGCCAAGGGACTGACGCAAGGCGAATGTGGTGCCAGTCTTAAAAAAGGGCTCTAGGTCTTCCCCAGGAAACTAGAGACCGGTAAGTTTAACATGCATTGTGGGTAAATTGTTTGAAGGACTTATAAGGGATTACATACAGGAATACATAGGGGATAATTGTATTATAAGTGATAGCCAGCATCGGTTTACTAAGGATAGAAGTTGTCAAACCAATCTAATTTGCTTTTATGAAGAGGTGAGTAGAAGCCTTGACAGAGGAATGGCTGTGGATATAGTGTTTCTGGATTTTGCTAAAGCATTTGATACTGTCCCTCATAGTCGTCTGACAGTTAGTTTGTAACTGGATTGAACACTGGCTCATGGATCGTACCCAGAGAGTGGTGGTCAATGATTCGTACTCTGATTGGTCCCCGGTTATTAGTGGTATACCCCAAGGTTCTGTACTGGGCCCGCTGTTGTTTAATTTATTTATCAATTATATAGAGGATGGTATTAACAGCTCTGTTTCTATCTTTGCAGATGCCACCAAGCTTTGTAGCACGGTACAGTCTATAGAGGATGTGTATAGGTTACAAGATGACTTGGATAGACTAAGTGTCTGGGCATCCACTTGGCAAATGAGGTTCAATGTGGATAAATGTAAAGTTATGCATCTGGGTACTAATAACATGCATGCGTTGTATGTCTAAGGGGGGATTAAACTGGCAGAGTCACTGGTAGAGAAGGATCTGGGTGTACTTGTAGATCACAGACTTCAGAATAGCATGCAATGTCAGGCTGCTGCTTCCAAGGCCGGCAGGATATTGTCATGTATCAAAAGAGGTATGGACTCAAGGGACAGGGACATAATACTCCCCCTTTATAAAGCATTGGTATGGCCTCACCTGGAATATGCTGTTCAGTTTTGGTCGCCTGTCCATAAAAGGGACACTGCGGAGCTGGAAAGGGTGCCGAGGCGTGCGACTAAACTAATATGGGGCATGGAACATTTTAGCTACGAGGAACGATTAAAGGAGTTACAATTGTTTAGTCTTGAGAAGAGACGTTTAAGGGGGGATATGATAAACGTATATAAGTATATTAATGGCCCATACAAAAAATATGGAGAAAAACTGTTCCAGGTTAAACCCCCCCAAAGGACGAGGGGGCACTCCCTCCGTCTGGAGAAGAAAAAGTTTAGTCTCAAGGGGCGACACGCCTTCTTTACCATGAGAACTGTGAACTTATGGAACAGTCTACCTCAGGAACTGGTCACAGCAGGAACAATTAACAGCTTTAAAACAGGATTAGATACATTCCTGGAACAAAATAAGATTAATGCTTATGAAGAAATATAAAATCTCATCCCTTCCCCAATATCGCGCCACACCCCTACCCCTTAATTCCCTGGTTGAACTTGATGGACATATGTCTTTTTTCGACCGTACTAACTATGTAACTATGTAACTATATGACGTATGTCTTTTTTCAACCATACTAACTATGTAACTATGTAACTGCACTACAACTCCCAGCATGCCCGGGCAGCCTTCATCTGTCTGGGCATGCTGGGATTTGTGGTCCCATCACTGCACTACAACTCCCAGTATGCCCGGGCAGCCTTCAGTTGTCTGGCAATGATTGAGTTGTTGTCCCTTTGCTGTCTAATCTAAGCTAAACTACAACTCGTATGTCTTTCTTCAACCATACTAACCATACTAACTATGTAACTATGTAACTCCCAGCATGCCTGGGCAGCCTTTAGCTATCTGGACATGCTGGGAGTTGTAGTCCTAAACTACAACTCCCGGCATGCCTGGGCAGCCTTTAGCTGTCTGGGCATGCTGGGAGTTGTAGTCCTAAACTACAACTCCCAGCATGTCTGGGCAGCATTTAGCTGTCTGGGCATGCTGGGAGTTGTAGTCCTAAACTACAACTCCCAGCATGCCTGGGCAGCATTTAGCTGTCTGGGCATGCTGGGAGTTGTGGTCCCTTTGCTGTCTAATCCAAGCTAAACTACAACTCCCAGCATGCCTGGGCAGCCTTTAGCTGTCTTGGGATGCTGAGAGTTGTTGTCCTAAACTACAACTCCCATGCTGGGAGTTGTGGTGCCTAACTCCTTTTCACTTTTAATACTTAACTATGCTAAATTACAACCTACACTACTCTACGGCTACGCTACCCACCTACGCTATTTGCGTAGTGCTGCGCATGCGCAGTACTACTTTAGCTGCGCCTGCTGCTCTACTTTCTGTTCCCCATTCCCTGAGAGTTAACAGGGGATGGGTAGCAGGGCAGCAGGCGGTGAGCCAAGCGGTTGACAGCGCTATCGGGCATAGGGATCCCGATAGCGCTGTCGAGCGATCGCACTGGCGGGTGACAAAATGATAACGCCGCTATCGGGCATAGGGATCCCGATAGCGGTGGCGAACGAGCGCGCTGGCGGGTGACAATTAAACAGTAAAAGTATTAGCTTCTGTGGCCCGATACCGCTCTCGGAATCGAGCCACAAAGGCCATGAGAGCTCCATGCAGCTTTGGGCTACCACAGGGAGAGATCCTCTCCCTGTGATAGCCCAAGTGAGACTGCGGTGAGCTGCAATGCCTGAGGATTAAATATGTCATGTGACACTCGCACCCCCCCCCCCCCAGCCCCCGGAGTAACCAAGGGTTGGGGGCTGGTGTGCAAGTGTCAGGCTATAGAATGTAATGGAGGTGGAGCACTCGAGCAGGGAAACCTGCTGAGTCACTCCATCACAATCTAAGGCGAATCACAATCTACGGCAATGCACCGGTAACCGACAGCGAAGTCAGCCCAGTTCTCCATAAACCCAAACCCCTCCTTCCTACACCAGCTTCTGAGCCACTTGTTTACCTCCCTAATCTCCCGCTGCTTCTCTGGTGTGGCTCATGGTACAGGTAATATTTTAGAAAATATTACCTTGGAGGTCCTTGCCTTAAGCTTGTGGCCTAAGTCCCTGAAATCCCTGACCTTTGTTAACTTTTTTTTTGTCACTTTTTTTTTGCAGTCACTTTTTTTTATAGCTCCCATAGGGAGGTATAGCACTGCACATACTGATCTCTTATGCTGATCCCTGCAAAGCCATAGCTTTGCATGGATCAGCAAGATAGGGGCTCGATTGCTCAAGTCTGTAGCTTAGGCTTGGAGCAATCAAACCCAGATCGGACGCGGCGGAGACAGGTAAGGGGACCTCCGCTCATGTCCTAGCTGATCGCGTCCTAGCTGAGCTGCCAAGAAGCGTTTACTTTCACTTTCAGACACGGCGGTCAACTTTGTACAGGTACGCCCTATGTCCTTAAGAGGTTAACTCTTTGGGGACGGAGCCCATTGTAACCCTAAGGACGGGAGCATTTTTTGCAATTCTGACCACTGTCACTTTAAACATTAATAAGTCTGGGATGCTTTTAATTTTCATTCTGATTCCGAGATTGTTTATTCGTGACATATTCTACTTTATGTTAGTGGTACATTTTTGTCGATACTTGCATCATTTCTTGGTGAAAAATTCCAAAATTTGATGAAAAAATTGAAAATTTTGCATTTTTCTAACTTTGAAGCTCTCTGCTTGTAATGAAAAGAGACATTCCAAATAAATTATATACTTATTCACAAATACAATATGTCTACTTTATTTTTACATAAAGTTGACATGTTTTTACTTTTGGAAAACATCAGAGGGCTTCAAAGTTCAGAAGCAATTTTCCAATTTTTCACAACATTTTCGAAATCGGAATTTTTCAGGGACCAGTTCAGGTTTGAAGTGGATTTGAAGGGTCTTCATATTAGAAATACCCCACAAATGACCCCATTTTAAAAACGGCACCCCTCAAAATATTCAAAAATGACATTCAGTCAGCGTTTTAACCCTTTAGGTGTTTCACAGGAATAGCAGCAAAGTGAAGGACCGTAGGGACGGGCTGCACCTCAATGGGGAGGGTGCAGCTTTGCTTGGGGAGAAGATGGCTAGAAGGGTGGAGGAGTGTTTAAACTAGGGACTTGGGGGAGGGAACTCACAGCAAAGAGGGGGAAGATAGTGTAGATAGAGAGGTGGGAATTATAAATGTACCTGGGGGTGGAGCGGAGGGAGGGGTTAGAATAGTTAATAGGAATAGGCTTCATAGGAAAATAAAACTTACACCCTTGAATCCCATTGGCCCCAATAACATAAAGGATGGAAATGTAAAGTGTATGTTCACAAATGCCGGAAGCCTAGCAAATAAAATGGGGGAGCTTGAGGCCTTGATACTGGAGGAACATATTGATATAGTTGGGGTCACTGAGACATGGCTGGACTCCTCGCATGACTGGGCTGTCAATCTGCAGGGGTTTACATTGTTTCGCAAGGATAGAATGAACAGAAAAGGTGGTGGAGTCTGTCTGTATGTAAAAAGTGGTATGAAAGTCAGTGTGAACGATGCCATAGTGTGTGATGATTTTGAGGAGGTGGAATCACTGTGGGTAGAATTACAAAAGGAGGGAAATACTGAAAAAATAATATTTGGTGTAATCTACAGACCCCCTAATATCACTGAAGAGATAGAGGTTCGGCTTCATAAACAAATAGAGAGGGCCTCCCGGGCAGGTACAGTGGTAATAATGGGAGATTTTAACTATCCAGATATAGATTGGGGTCCGGGGTTGGCTAAAACTACAAAGGGGCGTCAATTCCTAAATTTATTGCAGGATAATTTTATGGGACAGTTTGTGGAGGACCCAACAAGAAGTGATGCCTTGTTGGATCTGATCATTTCCAACAACGCAGAGCTGGTTGGTAATGTAACTGTGCGGGAAAACCTTGGGAATAGCGACCACAATATAGTTACTTTTGACTTAAAATGTAGAAAACAAAGACAGACGGGGAAGGCAAAAACATGTAACTTTAAAAAGGCAAACTTCCCTGGGCTGAGGGCTGCACTACAGGACATAGACTGGGGGGAGGTGTTGTCAAATACTGATACAGAAGGTAAATGGGACATCTTTAAATCAACTCTAAATAACTATACAGCTAAATATATACCAAAGGGGAACAAATATAAACGATTAAAACTAAATCCTACATGGCTGACAAATGATGTTAAAAGAGCAATAAACAACAAAAAAATAGCCTTCAAAAAATACAAATCTGATGGGTCAGCGATAACATTTAAACAGTACAAAGAGCTTAATAAAATCTGTAAAAATGTAATAAAAACAGCAAAAATTCAAAACGAGAGACAGGTGGCCAAAGAAAGCAAAACTAATCCTAAATATTTTTTTAGATATATAAATGCAAAAAAAAACAAGGACAGAGCATGTAGGACCCCTTAATAATGATAATGGGGAGGTTGTCACAGGCGATCAAGAGAAAGCGGAGCTACTGAATGGGTTCTTTAGTTCTGTATACACTATGGAAAAAGGAGCTAACATTGGCCAGGTCAGTGCTGGTAACACATCATGTAATGTACTGAACTGGCTTAATGTAGAGATGATACAAGGTAAGTTAAGTGATATAAATGTAAGCAAATCTCCAGGGCCAGATGGATTGCACCCAAGAGTTCTTAGAGAGGTAAGTTCAGTAATATCTGTACCCCTGTTCATGATATTTAGAGATTCTCTGGTGTCTGGTATTGTGCCAAGGGACTGGCGCAAGGCGAATGTGGTGCCAATCTTCAAAAAGGGCTCTAGGTCTTCCCCAGGAAACTATAGACCAGTAAGTTTAACGTGCATTGTGGGTAAATTGTTTGAAGGACTTACAAGGGATTACATACAGGAATACATAGGGGATAATTGTATTATAAGTGATAGCCAGCATGGGTTTACTAAGGATAGAAGTTGTCAAACCAATCTAATTTGCTTTTATGAAGAGGTGAGTAGAAGCCTTGATAGAGGAATGGCTATGGATATAGTGTTTCTGGATTTTGCTAAAGCATTTGATACTGTCCCTCATAGACGTCTGACAGGTAAGTTAAGGTCTTTGGGTTTGGAAATTTTAGTTTGTAACTGGATTGAACACTGGCTCATGGATCGTACCCAGAGAGTGGTGGTCAATGATTTGTACTCTGATTGGTCCCCGGTTATTAGTGGTGTACCCCAAGGTTCAGTACTGTGCCCGCTGTTGTTTAATTTATTTATCAATGATATAGAGGATGGTATTAACAGCTCTGTTTCTATCTTTGCAGATGACACCAAGTTTTGTAGCACGGTACAGTCTATAGAGGATGTGCAAAAGTTACAAGATGACTTGGATAGACTAAGTGTCTGGGCATCCACTTGGCAAATGAGGTTCAATGTGGATAAATGTAAAGTTATGCATCTGGGTACTAATAACCTGCATACATTGTATGTCTTAGGGGGGATTAAACTGTCAGAGTCACTGGTAGAGAAGGATCTGGGTGTACTTGTAGATCACAGACTACAGAATAGCATGCAATGTCAGGCTGCTGCTTCCAAAGCCGGCAGGATATTGTCATGTATCAAAAGAGGCATGGACTCAAGGGACAGGGACATAATACTCCCCCTTTATAAAGTATTGGTACGGCCTCACCTGGAATATGCTGTTCAGTTTTGGGCACCTGTCCATAAAAGGGACACTGCGGAGTTGGAAAGGGTGGAGAGACGCGTGACTAAACTAATATGGGGCATGGATCATCTTAGCTATGAGGAGCGATTAAAGGAGTTACAATTGTTTAGTCTTGAGAAGAGACTTTTAAGGGGGGATATGATAAACGTATATAAGTATATTAATGGCCCATACAAAAAATATGGAGAAAAACTGTTCCAGGTTAAACCCCCCCAAAGGACGAGGGGGCACTCCCTCCGTCTGGAGAAGAAAAAGTTTAGTCTCAAGGGGCGACACGCCTTCTTTACCGTGAGGACTGTGAATTTATGGAACAGTCTACCTCAGGAACTGGTCACAGCAGGAACAATTAACAGCTTTAAAACAGAATTAGATACATTCCTGGAACAAAATAACATTAATGCTTATGAAGAAATATAAAATCCCACCCCTACCCCTTAATTCCCTGGTTGAACTTGATGGACATATGTCTTTTTTCGACTGTACTAACTATGTAACTATGTAACTATGAAGGAGAAAATTTGAAATCTTCATTTTTTACACTCGCATGTTCTTGTAGACCCAGTTTTTGAAATTTTACAATGGGTAATAGGAGAAAAAGCCCCCCAAAATTTGTAACCTAATTTCTCTCGAGTAAGGAAATACCTCATATGTGTATGTCAAGTGTTCGGCGGGCGCAATAGAGGGCTCAGAAGGGAAGGAGCGACAATGGGATTTTGGAGAGTGAATTTTGCTGAAAGGGTTTTTGGGGGCATGTCACATTTAGGAAGCCCCTATGGTGCCAGAACAGCAAAAAAAAAACACATGGCATACTATTTTGGAAACAACACCCCTCAAGGCATGTAACAAGGGGTCCGGTGAGCCTTAACAACCCACAGGTGTTTGACGACTTTTCGTTAAATTCGGATGTGTAAATGAAAAAAAAAAATTTCACTAAAGTGCAGTTTTTTTCCCCAAATTTACCATTTCTACAAAGTGTAATGGGAGAAAAATCCCCCCAAAATTTGTAACGCAATTTCTCCCGAGTACGGAGATACCCCATGTGTGGCCTAAAACTGTTGCCTTGAAATACGACAGGGCTCTGAAGTGAGAGAGCTCCATGCGCATTTGAGGCCTAAATTAGGAATTTGCAATAGGGGTGGACCCGGTTACAAGGATGGGGCTTGTCTCCACCAAAACCCTACAGCAGTGTTTCCCAAACAGGGTGCCTCCAGCTGTTGCAAGACTCCCAGCCTGCCAGGACAGTCTATGGCTGTCCGGCAACACTGGGAGTTGTGGTTTTGCAACAGCTGTAGGCGCCGTTTACGAAACAGTGCCGTATGAGACGTTTTTCATTTTTATTGGGGGGGGGGCGACGTGTAAGGGGGTGTATGTGTAGTGTTTTACTTTTTATTATTTGTTAGTGTAGTGTAGTGTTTTTAGGGTACATTCACACAGGCAGGGGTTCACAGTAAGTTTCCTTGAAGGAAACCCACTGTAAACCCACCCTTGTGAGTGTACCCTGTACATGGTGGGCGCCCCAAACCTTCAGCTGTGGCAAAATGACAACTCCCAGACAGACCGTACATGCTGGGAGTTGTAGTTTTACAACAGCTGTAGGTACACTGGTGGGGAACCACTGAGTTAGAAAACAGACTCTAGCTCAGTGATTCCAACCCATGTGCCTCCACCTGTTGCAAGACTACAACTCCCAGCATGTACGGTCTGTCAGTGACCTCTGGGAGTTGTAGTTTTGCAACAGCTGGAGGCACACAGGTTGTAATCACTGAGTTAGGAAACAGACTCTAGCTCAGTGTTTCCCAACCAGTGTGCTGTAGAGCTGTTGCAAAACTACAATTCCCAGCATGGCCAAACAGTCAGGGATGCTGGGCATGTAGTTCTGCAATATCTGGCCCTTCAGATGTTGCAGAACTACAACTCCCAGCATGCCTGGACAGTCTGGGCATGCTAGGAGTTGTAGTTATGCAACAACTGGGGAAGAACAGTTTGGAGACCTGTAGTGGCCTCCAAACTGTAGTCCTCCAGATGTTGCAAAACTACAACTCCAAGCATGCCTAGACTGTCCAGGCATGCTGGGAGTTGTAGTTCTGCAACATCTGAAGGGCCAGATATTGCAGAACTACACGCCCAGCATCCCTGACTGTTTGGCCATTCTGGGAATTGTAGTTGTGCAACATCTGGAGGGCTACAGTTTGGAGACCACCATATAGTGGTCTCCAAACTGTGCCACTTCAGATATTGCAAATCTACAACTCCCAGCATGCCAAGACAGTCAGTGCATGCTGAAAGTTGTAGTTTTGTAACATCTGGAGGACCACAGTTTAGAGACCACTACCCTCCAGATGTTGCAAAACTACAACTCCCAGCATGCCCAGACAGCCTTTGACTGTGTGGGCATGCTGGGAGTTGTAGTTTTGCAGCTTTTAGAAGGCCACAGTGAAGATCACTTATCGCGATCTTCACTGCAGCCTTCTCCGCCGCACTTTCCGGCCGCCGTTCCTCCTGCTGCAGCCGCTGGTTCCTGATGCCGCCTCCGAAGGTCCGGGTAAGCCGGACCATGCTCGCCCCTCTCCGCCCGTGTTCCCCCCGCTCTGCGCCGACTTCGATCGGTGGGCAGAGGGGGGGGAAATGAACACTAACCCCCCGCCCCCCTCCTGCCATTGGTGGTCAGCCTGACCGACCAATAGCAGAAGATAGGAGGGGGTGGCCACACTGCCACCTCGCTCCTATCCTTTAGGCTGATCATGCTTATTTTCCGGGAGATCGGGTCACCAGTGACTCGATTTGCCTGGATCGCGGCAAATCGCAGGTCTGAATTGACCTGCGATTTGCTGCAATTGCCGACATGGGGGGGTCTCAGGACCCCCCTAGGCATTGCCACGGGATGCCTGCTGATAGATATCAGCAGGCATCCCGGTCCGATCACCGCCTGGCGAGCGGCAGTGATCGGAAATACAGAGGGCGTATGGGTACTCCCCCTGTCCTTAAGTGACGGGACGCGAGGGCGTATGCATACGCCCTCCGTCCCCAAGGAGTTAAAGGTTGGTCAGTTTTCAGAAAACGTGCACAATGACAGATGGAGAGAGTCTCAAACTTTTGCATTCAGTTATCTATGCTTTTAATTTCCCGTCTTCTGTACATAACCCATCCCGGCTCCAACACTGCCCGAAATGTAAACTACCAAATGCTGATTTATTTCACTGTGTATGGCAGTGTCCACAGATACATGATTACTGGAAGTCAGTATCGAGATCGCCCCGGGAGGTGTGTACATTGCTTATAACTTAGGCATATATGAAGCGCTTTTTTATATATCATTGATCAACTCTGAGGATAGTTACACTAATGCACATTTACCCAATTGGTGCTAACGGCTGAATAATGTCCGTCAAAATAACGGGCATATTCATCTGTTAAGACCCGTTAGAACATCCATCATATACGTCCGTTTTAACACCTCTGCCTACAGACTCCCACAGCCAGGTCTACTGCTACTCCCATCATGGAACAAACTTGTTTCCATGATGGGAGTAGTAGTTCCCTGGCTTTGGGGGGCTACAGTAGAATGCATTTATATATGTTCCCCGCGCAGCGCATTTATATAAGTTCCCCCCGCAGCGCTATCAAAAGTCCCCGGCAGCACTATGAATGAAAAGTATTCTACAGCAGTGCATCTGGCCGGCTCGATGAGCTGCTGAATGAATTATTGTCATTCATAGCACTGCGAAGGCATCTGTATATAGATGCGATGCAGAGATCAGACATATATCCATATGTCTGGCCCCCATAGCGCTTCTATAATCAAATGCCTTTGCAGTGCCATGAATGAAAAGTATTCTTTCAGCAGCGCATCATGCCGGCCAGATGAGCTGCTGTTAGAATACTTTTCATTCATAGCGCTGCAGAGCAGGGGCGGATCCACAGTCGAGTCTCGGAAGGGGCACTATTAGAGTATTTTGTATTGGCGGACAGAAAACAAGGTGTTGCTTACGGAACTTACAATATTATTAAATGTATCATACAGTCCTAACCTTGTTTAAGACTCTTAGGCCATGTTCACATGTCAGAATAATTATCAAATATACCAATTGCCACAGAATGGGAAAGTGCTAAAGAAGTTTTTACCATTTAAAACTACAGCTTCCAGTATGACCTAAGTAGTGGTGAGGGGATGCTGGGAGTTGTTGTTTCACCCATCATTACTGCAGAACTTACAAGTGACTCCAGCTCTGATGGGACACACACAGGAGAATACAGAGACACACACAGGAGAATACAGGTGACGTCTTCTCTATAGTCTTTCCTTATCTAATTCAGATGTACATACCACCGGGACTTGTTCCAGCTAAATGTTCTCTCTGCAGAACTTGATGCCCAGATGGCTCCTCACTATGTCAGCGGATTCTGATCCTCTATATGAAAACAATAATTATTATAATACTGCTAAACACTGTATTCTTCGAATATAATACTGGCACATACCTTCTGAATATAATTCTGACACACTGTACCTCCTGAATATACAACACACTGTACCCTCTGAATATAATACCGCCACACACCGTACCCTCTGAATATAATACTATCACACACCGTACCCTCTGAATATAATACTACCACACACTGCGCCATCTAAATATAATACTACCACACACTGTGCCCTCTGCATATAACACTACCACACACTGTGCCATCTAAATTTAATACTACCACACACTGCACTCTCTGAATAGAATACTACCACACACTGTACCCTCTAAATTTAATACTACCACACACTGCACTCTCTGAATAGAATACTACCTCACACTGTACCCTCTGTATATAATACTACCACACACTGCACTCTCTGAATATAATACTACCACACACTGTACCCTCAAAATTTAATACTACCACACACTGCACTCTCTGAATATAACTTGCTGTGCAGTGCACCCTCTGAATAAAATACCCAAATGTATTGTGGCCCATAAAAAAACGTACCACCCCAGAAATTCCTCATAATCTACAATATACTTCTGAAATGCAGAACACTCTGTGCCTTCACATATAGTAATAATGCCCCATCTTGTGCCCCTACATATAATAATTATGACCCGTCCTGTTCCCCCCACATAATAATGCCATGTGCCCCTAACATATATTGCCCCCTGTGCTGTGCCCTTCACATATAATTCCCCCGTTCTTTGCCCCTCACATAGTTACATTGTTAGTTACATAGTTAGTATGGTTGAAAAAAGACATACGTCCATCAAGTCCAACCAGGGGATTGAAGGGAAGGGTGTAAGGGGATAAGGGAAAGGGATGTAGTTTTATAATTCTGCATAAGCATTAATGTTATTTTGTTCCAGGAATGTATCTAACCCTGTTTTAAAGCTGTTAATTGTTCCTGCTGTGACCAGTTCCTGAGGTAGACCGTTCCATAAATTCACAGTCCTCACGGTAAAGAAGGCGTGTCGCCCCTTTAGACTAAACCTTTTCTTCTCCAGACGGAGCAAGTGGCCCTTCGTCCTTTGGGGGGGTTTAACCTGGAACAGTTTTTCTCCATATTTTTTGTATGGGCCATTTATATACTTATATACGTTTATCATATCCCCCTTAAACGTCTCTTCTCAAGACTAAACAATTGTAACTCCTTTAATCGCTCCCCATATTAGTTTAGTCGCGCGTCTCTGCACCCTTTCCAACTCCGCAGTGTCCCTTTTATGAACAGGCGACCAAAACTGAACAGCATATTCCAGGTGAGGCCGTACCAATGCTTTATAAAGGGGGAGGATTGTGTCCCTGTCCCTTGAGTCCATGCCTCTTTTGATACATGACAATATCCTGCCGGCTTTGGAAGCAGCAGCCTGACATTGCATGCTATTCTGTAGTCTGTGATCTACAAGTACACCCAGATCCTTCTCTACCAGTAGTGACTCTGCCAGTTTAATCCCCCCTAAGACATACGATGCATGCAGGTTATTAGTTCCCAGATGCATAACTTTACATTTATCCACATTGAACCTCATTTGCCAAGTGGATGCCCAGACACTTAGTCTATCCAAGTCATCTTGTAACTTATGCACATCCTCTATAGACTGTACCGTGCTACAAAGCTTGGTGTCATCTGCAAAGATAGAAACAGAGCTGTTAATACCATCCTCTATATCATTGAAAAATAAATTAAACAGCAGCGGGCCCAGTACTGAACCTTGGGGTACACCACTAATAACCGGGGACCAATCAGAGTACGAATCATTGACCACCACTCTCTGGGTACGATCCATGAGCCAGTGTTCAATCCAGTTACAAACTAAAGTTTCCAAGCCCAAGGACCTTAACTTACCTGTCAGACGTCTGTGAGGGACAGTATCAAACGCTTTGGCAAAATCCAGAAACACTATATCCACAGCCATTCCTCTGTCAAGGCTTCTACTCACCTCTTCATAAAAGCAAATTAGATTGGTTTGACAACTTCTATCCTTAGTAAACCCATGCTGGCTATCATTTATAATACTATTATCCCCTATGTATTCCTGTATGTAATCCCTTATAAGTCCATCAAACAATTTACCCACAATGCACGTTAGACTTACCGGTCTATAATTGCCTGGCGAAGACCTAGAGCCCTTCTTGAAGATTGGTACCACATTAGCCTTGCGCCAGTCCCTTGGCACAATACCAGACACCAGAGAATCTCTAAATATCATGAACAAGGGTACAGATATTACTGAACTTACCTCTCTAAGAACTCTTGGGTGTAGTCCATCCGGCCCTGGAGATTTGCTTACATTTACTTTACTTAACTTACCTTGTACCATCTCTACATTAAGCCAGTTCAATACATTATATGATGTGTTACCAGCACTGACCTGGCCAATGTCAGCTCCTTCTTCCATAGTATATACAGAACTAAAGAACCCATTCAGTAGCTCCACCTTCTCTTGATCGCCCGTGACAACCTCCCCATTATCATTATTAAGGGGTCCTACATGCTCTGTCCTTGGTTTTTTTGTATTTATATATCTAAAAAAATATTTAGGATTAGTTTTGCTTTCTTTGGCCACCTGTCTCTCATTTTGAATTTTTGCTGTTTTTATTACATTTTTACAGATTTTATTAAGCTCCTTGTACTGTTTAAATGTTATAGCTGACCCATCAGATTTGTATTTTTTGAAGGCTATTTTTTTGTTGTTTATTGCTCTTTTAACCTTATTTGTCAGCCATTTAGGATTTAGTTTTAATCGTTTATATTTGTTCCCCTTTGGTATATATTTAGTTGTATAGTTATTTAGAGTTGATTTAAAGATGTCCCATTTACCTTCTGTATCAGTATTTGAGAACACCTCCCCCAGTCTATGTCCTGTAGTGCAGCCCTCAGCCCAGGGAAGTTTGCCTTTTTAAAGTTATATGTTTTTGCTTTCCCCGTCTGTCTTTGTTTTCTACATTTTAAGTCAAAAGTAACTATATTGTGGTCGCTATTACCAAGGTTTTCCCTCACAGTTCTGCG
The DNA here is from genome assembly GCF_029499605.1 of Hyla sarda. Classification (NCBI taxonomy): domain Eukaryota; kingdom Metazoa; phylum Chordata; class Amphibia; order Anura; family Hylidae; genus Hyla; species Hyla sarda. The sequence goes on from NC_079193.1 coordinate 124,392,557, forward strand.
TTGTTGGAAATGATCAGATCCAACAAGGCATCACTTCTTGTTGGGTCCTCCACAAACTGGCCCATAAAATTATCCTGCAATAAATCTAGGAATTTTGTCCCCTTTGTAGTTTTAGCCAACCCCCGGCCCCAATCTATATCTGGATAGTTAAAATCTCCCATTATTACCACTGTACCTGCCCGGGCGGCCCTCTCTATTTGTTTATACAGCCGACCTTCTATCTCTTCAGTGATATTAGGGGGTCTGTAGATTACACCAAATATTATTTTTTCAGTATAATGCCCCCATCATGTGTCCCTCACATATAATGCCCCCTGTGCTGTGCCCCTCACATATAATGCCCCCCGTGCTGTGCCCCTCACATATAATGTCCCCTGTGCTGTTCCCCTCACATATAATGCCCCCTGTACTGTGCCCCTCACATATAATGCCCCCCATGCTGTGCCCCTCACATATAATGCTCCTTTCATATGCCCCACACACATAATGCCCCCTGTGCTGTGCCCTTCACATATAATGCCCCCATTCTTTGCCCCTCACATATAATGCCCCCATCATGCACCCCTCCATATAATGCCCCGTGCTGTGCCCTTCACATATAATGCCCCCGTTCTTTGCCCCTCACATATAATGCCCCCATCATGCGCCCCTCACATATAATGCCTTATGCATTATATGTGTGGGGGGCACAGCACAGGGGGCATTATATGTGTGGGGCACAGCACACGGGGTATTATATGTGTGGGGCACAGCACAGGGGGCATTATATCATATAATGCCCCCTGTGCTGTGCCCCCCACACATATAATTTATATGTGTGGACACAGCACAGGGAGCATTATAAGTGAGGGGCACAGCACAGGGGGCCCCCCTGTTATGTGCTCTTAACATATAGTGCCCCCAGTGCTTTGCCCTGTAGCACCTCACATAAAAAATTCCCCTTTCTCCCCCCCCTAAGTTTTTAAATCCCCCCCCCCTCCGATACAGTGCCCTTAACAGTGGCACATATTCTGTCCCAAAAATCCCCTGGGCCTTGAGCATACTCTTCTTACTTACTGTATGCTGGCCGCGGGGACGGGATTACCGTCATCGCGCCGGCCTGCAGAAGATCGCGTCCCCGCAGCTCACACGCTGTGCACTCACAGTGTGTGACTGCCTAGGTTAGTGAATGGTGGAGCGGAAGCTTACAGCTTCGGCTCCACCATTCTAGGGGGCAGCAATCTCGGGGGGGGGGGGGGGGGGGGCAATTGCCCCGTTGCCCCCCCCCCCTGGATCCGCCACTGCTGCAGAGGCATATGATTATAGAAGCACTGTGGGGGGCCAGACATACAGATGCTGCTGCAGCGCTATGAATGACAAGTATTCTTTCAACAGCACATTGCGCCGGCCAGATGCGCTGCTGTTATAATACTTTTCAGTCATAGCACTACCGGGAGCTTATGATAGCGCTGCAGGGGGAACATATATAAATGAACTGCAGGGGGAACATATATAAATGTGCTGCGGGGGGGGGGGGCAAGATATGTAGAAGAGCTGTGACAGCCAGACATATACACCCCCCTCCCCCCAGCAATTCTATATATCGTTCTACACAGCAATGCTTCTATTTGAAAACCCCGCCGGGAGCCCTGAATGGCTCCTCAGTACCGGTCAGATATATGCGGGGGGAACATATATAAATGCGCTGCAGGGGGGGCAAGATATATAGAAGCGCTGTGAGGGCCAGACATATACACCCCCCAGCGATTCTATATACAGTTCCACACAGCAGCGCTTCTATTTGACAACCCCTGGGAGCCCTGAATGGCTCCTCAGTACCAGCCATACAGGGAAAGTATGAATGAAAGTAAATACATCGTACATCGCAGGGGAGTAGAGCATGCCGCCCCCCTCTCCCCTGCTTAATAATTTCTAATCGCATCGGGTCTCAGAAGTGAGACCTGGTGTGATTAATCCCTCAGTAATAACGGATATTATAAACAGGTGCAAACGGATGACATAAAGGCTCATCCATTTTCCATAGACTTCAATATTAAAAAAAAGTCTGTTAATTTACCCGTTTCTTGTGAAGGAAGAAAAATTAGTGATTGTGACGTTTTTCTTCCATCACAACTAATGTCCGTTATTCATGGTGGGCTATAACGGGTCATAACGGATAATTTAAAAATCCGATAGACTTAAATGGGATTTTGTAACGGACGTTTAACATCCGTTTTAAAGCTTTTCTAACGGACGTTTATAACGGATCTTTTAACGGATGAATTTTATAGTGTGAAAGGGGCCTTAGAATATGTGGCTTAGTGTGAAGGGTTGCTTTAACACGTTGACGACCATGGACATGTATACACGTCCAGGCAGGATGCACGTTCCCGCACCAGGATGAGTATACACATACCCACGAGTTTGCGGCAGGGAGTCTGCTGTAACACACAGCCGAGTCCCTGCCGTACTGCCAGGACCGAAGTAAACTTCGGTTCCGGCAGTATAACCCTTACAGCCAAGGTCGGAAGTGACTGCGGGCTGTAATTGTTTTGACAGAGGGAGGGGGCTCCCTCTGTCTCTCTCCTATAGCACCCTGCAACGATCATGGGGTGTTGCTAGTTACCTGGGCAGCCGGGGGTCTTTACAAGGACCCCCATGGTCTGCCCCAGTTATTGCCTGTCAGGACGTTCCTGAGGCATGTAAAACTGGCAGGCAGCATATAACTGCAATGCTTTGGAACACTAAGTATTCCAAAGCATAAAAAAAGTGTAAAAAATTATAAAAAAAATAAATAAAAGTATAAAAACAATAAGTGTAAAAAAAAGTGTAAAAATACCTTTATTAATTAAATATAATGAAAAATATTGGTTGGTTTTAACCCCTTCAGGACCAAGCCCATTTTGGCCTTAAGGACCGGAGCGTTTTTTGGACATCTGACCACTGTCACTTTAAACATTAATAACTCTGGGATGCTTTTAGTTATCATTCTGATTCCGAGATTGTTTTTTCGTGACATATTCTACTTTAACATAGTGGTAAATTTTTGTCGATACTTGCATCCTTTCTTGGTGAAAAATCCGTAAATTTGATGAAGAATTAGAAAATTTTGCATTTTTCTAACTTTGAAGCTCTCTGCTTGTAAGGAAAATGGATATTACGAAAAAAAAAATTTTGTTCACATATACAATACGTCTACTTTATGTTTGCATCATAAAATTGATGAGTTTTTACTTTTGGAAGACACCAGAGGGCTTCAAAGTTCAGCAGCAATTTTCCGATTTTTCACAAAATTTTCAAATTCGATATTTTTCAGGGACCAGTTCAGGTTTGAAGTGGATTTGAAGGGTCTTCGTATTAGAAATACCCCATACATGACCCCATTATAAAAACTACACCCCCCAAAGTATTCAAAATGACATTAAGTAAGTGTTTTAACCCTTTAGGTGTTTCACAGGAATAGCAGCAAAGTGAAGGAGAAAATTTACAATCTTCATTTTTTACACTCACATGTTCTTGTAGACCCAATTTTTGAATTTTTACAAGGGGTAAAAGGAGAAAATTTTTACTTGTATGTGTAGCCCAATTTATCTCGAGTAAGCACATACCTCATATGTCTATATAAAGTGTTCGGCGGGCGCAGTAGAGGGCTCAGAAGGGTAGGAGCGACAAGGGGATTTTGTAGAGTACGTTTTTCTGAAATGGTTTTTGGGGGGCATGTCGCATTTAGGAAGCCCCTATGGTGCCGGGACAGCAAAAAAAAACCCACATGGCATACCATTTTGGAAACTAGACCCCTCGGGGAACGTAACAAGGGGTAAAGTGAACCTTAATACCCCACAGGTGTTTCACGACTTTTGCATATGTAAAAAAAAAAAAAAATTTTACCTAAAATGCTTGTTTTCCCAAAAATTTTACATTTTTAAAAAGGGTAAAGCAGAAAATACCCCCCAAAATTTGTAACACAATTTCTCCCGAGTACGGCGATACCCCATATGTGACCCTAAACTGTTGCCTTGAAATACGACAGGGCTCCAAAGTGAGAGCGCCATGCGCATTTGAGGCCTAAATTAGGGATTTGCATAGGGGTGGGCATAGGGGTATTCTACGCCAGTGATTCCCATACAGGGTGCCTCCAGCTGTTGCAAAACTCCCAGCATGCCTGGACAGTCAACGGCTGTCCGACAATACTCGGAGTTATTGTTTTGCAACAGCTGGAGGCTCCGTTTGGAAACAGTGGCGTACCAGACGCTTTCATTTTTATTGGGGAGGGGGGCTGTGTAGGGGTATGTGTATATGTAGTGTTTTTTACTTTTTATTTTATTTTGTGTTAGTGTAGTGTAGTGTTTTTAGGGTACAGTCGCACGGGCGGGGGTTCACAGTAGTTTCTCGCTGGCAGTTTGAGCTGCGGCAGAAAATTTGCCGCAGCTCAAACTTGCGGCCAGATACTTGCTGTAAACCTCCACCCATGTGAGTGTACCCTGTACGTTCACATGGGGGGGGGGTAACATCCAGCTGTTGCAAAACTACAACTCCCAGCATGCGCTGCCAGACTGTACATGCTGAGAGTTTTAGTTTTGCAACAGCTGTAGGCACACTGGTTATGTATCACTGAGTTTGTGACCTAACTCAGTGTTTCACAACCAGTGTGCCTCCAGCTGTTGCAAAACTACAACTCCCAGCATGTACGGTGCATGGTGTACATTGACTGCTGAGAGTTGGAGTTTGCAACAGCTGGAGGCACACCGGTCGTGAAACACTGAGTTAGGTAAAAAAAGCTCTGAGTTTCACAACCAGTGTGCCTTCAGCTGTTGCAAAACTACAACTCTCAGCAGTCACCGACAGCCAACGGGCATGCTGGGAGTTGTAGTTATGCAACCAGCAGATGCACCACTACAACTCCCAGCATGCACTTTAGCTGTTTGTGCAAGCTGGGAGTTGTAGTTATACAACAGCTGAAGGTACACTTTTCCATAGAAAAAATGTGCCTCCAGCTGTCGCAAAACCATAAGTCCCAGCATGCCCATAAGGGAATGCTAGGAGTTGTGGTGGTCTGCCTCCTGCTGTTGCATAACTACAGCTCCCAGCATGCCATTTTTGCATGCTGGGAGCTGTTGCTAAGCAACAGCAGGAGGCTGTCACTCACCTCCAACGATCCACGGCGCGCAGGTCAGTCCCTCGTCGTCGCCGCCGCTCCTGGGGCCCTGATACCAACATTGACGCCGGAGATCGGGGTCCCGGTAATCCAGCCGACGAATCAGGGCGATTGCTGGCTCTGGCTGTTGCTGGCTCTGGCTGTTCGGGGCCGTCAGAGACGGCCCCGATCAGCCAGTAATACCGGATCACTGGAGACCCGATTGACCCAGAATCACCGCAGATCGCTGGACTGAATTGTCCAGCGATCTGCGGCCATCGCCGACATGGGGGGGCATAATGACCCCCCTGGGCGATATGTCGGGATGCCTGCTGAACAATTTCAGCAGGCATCCGGCTCCGGTCCCCAACCGGCTAGCGGTGGGGACCGGAATTCCCACGGGCGTATGGATACGCCCTCGGTCATTAAGGACTCAGAATGCAGGGCGTATCCATACGCCCTATGTCCTGAAGAGGTTAACATTGCAAAGTTGGAGGGTAAATTTTGACATCACAATTAGCATATTACATTCTGATTGGTTGTTCAAATATTGCGATAGCATATCTAGTGTCCATTAATTTCTTGGAAAAAATTCTCAGCTTTATCAGAAGTTTAGTCTTAATGGTGGCATGACAAGGTTTCGGTCCAGACTCACAAACAGATAATATTCTGAGTATAGGGTTGAAGGATAAAACTATGCCTCATCCTATATGCTGATAAGTCATTTGTAGCATAGAATATGTCTTTATTTTGTGAGACTTCTTAGCTTGACATTTCTTCATCTTTCCACGAAATCCGATTTTTAGACGTTCTGTATTCAGAGTCTACATCCCAAGATCAATCTTAGTTACAGGCAAAGCGATAAGATGAAATGTTTTGAATTAAGGAAATCAAGCTTTTCTGTAATATTCAGCGATAGCATTTTGATGTATCTTGGTTAAATGTGTAAGGGAACAGATATTTTTCCAGCAGCAATGGCATATTAATATTAGTATATTGATCAGTCATTAGAAAAATAAGGGTCATCCCTATCAATTCCCTCTACTCCGAGTATCTACTGGTCCAGCTAATTTGGTCTTGTACTCCTGATCTGGGATTATGTGCAGAGGCATTAGAACTTTGGCTAGGGCACATTCACCCGTCCAATCACCCTTTAGTCGAGTTCGGATTTTCATGTCGCCACAGATCCAGTAAATGTCACCTAGGGAGTAAAGCGTTAATTTCTAACGCAAATTTGTTTTCCCTTAGTCCTAACAGCAGCACAAGTGGGGTGTTTCTGCCCCTGTGAAGCTGGCAGGACGGTGGAATTTTTAATTCCGCCCAAGCAATTAACATAATTGAACCCCCCATATAAGGCCTCCTCCCCAGGCCATAGTGCTTTAATAACAAGCAAAATTATACAAACTACAAGGGCGGGAAATTTGTGTGCTGCTGTTAGAACTAAGGGAAAAAAATTTGCGTTAGAAATTAACACTTCCCTGTCATCCTAACCAGCAGCACAAGTGGGGACTTAGCAAGTAACAATCACAAATAGGGAGGGACTAAGGAGGAGCGGCACTTAGGATGGAACGCCCAAAGGCCAGCTCTCCCATACGTTTGGCATTAACACGGTAATGTTTGATAAATGTGTTGTGTGTGCTCCAGGAGGCAGCAGCACAAATTTGTTCTAGTGGAACAGACCTTCTTTCAGCAAAGGAGGTAGCAACTGCCCGGGTAGAGTGGGCAGTGACAAAAGAAGGAGGAGTTAGCTCCTGAGCTATAAATGCCTCCCTGATTGCCTCTTTGACCCATCTACTCAGAGAGGGTTTGGAGGCCTTTAGACCTTTGTTCCGTCCTGAAAAAGAAATTAAAAGGTTTTCGGATCTTCTGAATTCACCAGTTCTTGAGATGTATATCTTGAGACTTCTTGAAATGTCCAAGGAATGGTTAGCAGCTTCCTCAGAAGAGGAAGGGTCTGAGCACAGAACTGGTAAGGAGATAACTTGGTTAATATTGGAAAAGGTTGGTACCTTGGGAACAAAGGTCGGTAGATATCTCAACAAGACTCTGTCTTGTAAAAAGAGAGTATAAGGCTCAAAGCCGCTAGGGCCTGAAGCTCGCCAATTCTCTTGGCTGAGGTTATAGCCAACAAAAAGGTGACTTTAAGGGACAAGTACCTAAAGTCCACTTGGTCCAAAGGCTCAAAGGGGGGAGAACTCAACCCCTTGAGAATGACAGACAAATCCCATTGAGGAATAGGCCTAAGGACTGTAGGCTTAAGTCTTTCGGCTCCTTTGAGGAACCTCTTGATTAGGAGATCTTGAGATAAAGATCTGCCTAGAGAGGCAGAGAGTGCAGCTACCTGCACTTTTAGAGTGGATGGGCTAAGACCTTTGTCAAGGCCATCCTGCAGGAACTAAAGCAAAGCAGAAAGAGGGGGATCTGAGGCAACTACCTCTTTCTTAGCACACCATTGTAGGAAAATCCGATTTATCCTGGAGTAAGCTCTATTAGTAGATGCTGCTCTTGAGTGAGCAAGGGTTCTCAAGACCTCCGAAGAGAGACCACTACCTGGGTCCTGTCAATCTCCAGGCTGTCAGATTGAGTCTCCTCAGATCTAGGCAGGAGCCTGTGTTGTGAGACACAAGGTTCTGCACGTGGGGAAGCCTCCAATAACACCCTTGACTCATCCTCATGAGCTGGGTGAACCAGGACCTCTTTGGCCAGAATGGTATGATGACGATTACTGAGGTCTGGTCTTGCCTGACTTTCATCAATATCCTCGGTATCATGGAAAGTGGAGGGAAAATGTAGGCCAGCCTGAACCTCCATGGAATGGACAGAGCGTCTACTGCCACAGGATTGTCCTCTTTGTAAAGAGAGCAAAACCTGTTCACCTTGGCATTCAGACGAGTTGCCATGAGATCTATCTCTGGCATACCCCACCTCCGGGTTATCTTGTGGAAGATATCCTCGTGCAGGGACCATTCCCCTTGGACTGAAAGACCGCGGCTCAGACGGTCTGCAACTATATTGAGATCCCCCTTGATGTGAACTGCTGAGAGGTGGGATAGATTGGTCTCTGCCCAAGAGAGAATTAGTCCGATCTCCTCGAGGAGAACTTTGGACCTTGTGCCTCCCTGTTTGTTTAGGTAAGACACTACAGTCGTGTTGTCTGAACCGACTTTTATCGCTTGCCCTAGAACTAGGGGAGCGAAGTGATAGAGAGCTAAACGGACTGCTCTCAACTCTCTCATGTTGGAAGAGAGGAGTCTCTCTTGAGAAGTCCAGGTACCTTGTACCGGAGTTTTGTCCAGATGGGCTCCCCAGCCTACAAGGGAGGCGTCCGTGGTCAGAATGATCCAATGAGGTTGAATCAAGGACTTCCCATCTGACAGAGTTGTCCACCATCTGAGGGATGCACGGACTTCGACAGACAGGGAACATCTTTTGTCCAACCCTTTGGGGTTGCGATTCCAGACACTCAAGAGCTGATCTTGAAGTGGACGGAGATGCCATAGGGCCCAAGGTACTGCCTCTGCAGACGATGACATGTGGCCTAGCATTTTCATCAGAGTTCTGATGCAGACCCTTTGGGGAACCATTAAGAACTCGGCGGCTCTTACGACTTTCTCCTTCATCTCTGGGGTCAGAGATAAGGTCATGTGAGAGGAGGGGACGATCTCTGATTTGTCCCAATTTATGATCCAGCCTAAATTCTGGAGAAAATCCAGAGCGTGTTGAAGATGAGACTGCACTACGTCTAGAGATGCGGCTTTTAGAAGCCAGTCGTCTAGGTAAGGGATGATTTCCAGGCCTTTTAATCTTAAGGCGGCCACAACCGGAGCCACAACCTTTGTAAAGGTGTGGGGAGCGGAAGAGATCCCGAAGGGCAGCACGGCAAACTGATAATGCTTTACCATACCCTTTATGGTGACAGCAATCCTCAAAAATTTCCTGTGAGCAGGATGTAAGGGGACGTGCAGGTGACCATCAGATCTAGAGGATTCAGAATGCTGGTGACTGACCGAATAGTCTCCATTCTGAACTTTCTTTTCTTTATGAAACGGTTCAGAAAGAGAAGATCTATGATCATTTGCCAAGTGCCCGAGGGCTTTGGTACCAAAATTATAGGGGAGTATACTCCCAGGCCTCTCTGGTTTGGAGGAACCTCCTCTAGGGCCCATTTCTCTAGGTACAATAGTACCGACTCCTCCAGAATGGATTGTTCTGGTTGAGGGAGTCTTTTTGTTAACAAAAATTTCCTTGGTGGGGGGGAGACAAATTCTATTTTGTAGCCCGACCAGACTACTTCTAGAACCCAAGGGTCTTGGATTTCCTTCATCCAAGTGGAGACAAATAAACTCAAATGGCCTCCTACTGGAGAAAAAAAACTGGAGACAGAGCTTCTGTCAGGACCTCTGGAGGGGAAGGGAGAGGGGAGACGTTGGTGGGATCTGGGTGAGAGTCATAGCTCAGACTTGCGGCCTTTGCCCCGACCGCGTCCGCCACCATGCTTAGATCTTTGACTTTGGCGCCTCTGGGTCCCAGAGGAGCCCTGAGATCTGCCCCCTCGGCCTCTACCGCGGCCACGAAAGGTCTGCACAGGAAGGGACTTGCCTTTTTTATCTGCAAAACCCTCCATAATTCGGTCCAGCTCGGACCCGAAGAGCCTATTGGGTTCAAGAGGCATGGCACAAAGGTTTATCTTGGAGGTGGTATCTGCCACCCAAGGGCGTAACCAGAAGGGGCGTCTGCTTGCAGAGGATAGTCCCATAGACTTTGCGGCCAATTTTAGATGCTGCTGAGTGGCCTCACAAAGAAAGTCAGCACCCAGTAGCAAGGTGCTGAACAAGTCCAGAATGTCTTCTCTGGGGACATTACCATCGATGTCGGACTGGATCCTTAGGCTACGATCCTTGATGAAATTGGCCACCTCATTAGAGGCAATGGCCACCGTAGCAGAGGCTGAGGCAGCAGAGTAATTCCTCCTGAGCAGGGAGTCCACTTTCCTGTCGAGGGGGTCTTGGAGGTTGCTACCGTCGTCCGTGGGAACAAGGACGCGCTTGTTTATCCTGGTAACAGCCATATCCACCTTGGGGGGTGGGACCCAGGCTTCTGACTCTGCCTCGGCCAGCGGGTACATGAGCTTAAACCTCCGAGTAAGGACAGGGGGTTTGTCCGGATGTTTCCACTCAGTGGTCATTAACTTTTTTAAGGAGTCATCCACTTTAAAAACCAGCGGTTCTTTAGGGGTGGATGTTGAGGCTTCCCCTTAATCCGCATCCTGGTCCCTTGACCGGATGGATCTTAGTAAACGCTGAGTTTTCTCAACGGGAAAGATGGAGGGAGAGATGACTTCTTCCACTGTTTGTTCCGAATGGTCTCCCACGGACATAGCTGTATACTCTACTATGGAGGAGGGACTAGGAGATGTCCTAGGTCTCTTGGCAGAGAAGGAGCTTTTAATCTCATTTATTGAGTTCCCCATGAACTCTTTCATCCATATAAACATGTCCTGGATGGTAGGTTCCGCAGGATCTGCCGGAGGACGACATCCAGGACACTTATTATATTCATAGGTGTCCGGAAGAGTAGTGCCGCAGTCAGCACACGTAAGGTGACGTTTTTTAGAGGACGCCTTACGTCCGGAGTATTGGTCCCCGGAGGGTGGAGTAGACACCCTCTATAAAGATAGAGAGAGAAAAACCGTTAAGAAAAAAAGAATTCTTTTTTTTTTTTTTTTTTTAAATCCCACCCTAAGATAGGAAAAAATAGGCGGCACCTATGCAAGGAAGCCTAGTTGAGAAAAAACAAGCTGAATAAAATACACCAGTCTTGCAGTCACAGGTCTAGCTGAGCACAGCAGAGACCCTAACCAGGCAAGAGCTGCCTTATATAGGGAAGGGGATGGCGCCAACTTTGAATAGGCTCCACCCCGGAAATGAGATACAGGAAGGGAAACTAGTTCCCAGGTCACAAGCACTCTTACACAAAAATCTAATAATAACAGCCAATATAAGCCTACCACAGGCTTAGATATAATAAAGAAAGGGTCCTGTAGATATTCGGAGTGAAAACTCCGAATATCAGAAACTACCAGAGAATACGCCGGGCCGGAAGTGGAAAGTGACGCATCTTCCGGTCCCGGCGTCCGGCCGTGCACGCGACACCGCTAGCGCCAAAAAGGGGGGAGCTGGTACAGCGATCTCAGAGCGGAGCTCCGACCTGAATCACTGACCAAGTACGGAGCTCCCAAACAGCGCATATCAGCACGGGGAATGCACTGACACAGAGCATCGCACCGGAGAAGCGCTGCGAGGAGATAAGCACAGGTCAGACCTGTAAAGGAAAGGGCTAAAAAGCCCAAACATAAGCAGCCACGCTGCAGAACATATGCATAAAAAATATATAAATCCAGGCAGGCTTAATGAGCCTGCCCCGTCCTGCTGTCCAGCACAGGACAGAAAAAAAGCACTATGGCCTGGGGAGGAGGCCTTATATGGGGGGTTCAATTATGTTAATTGCTTGGGCGGAATTAAAAATTCCACCGTCCTGCCAGCTTCACAGGGGCAGAAACACCCCACTTGTGCTGCTGGTTAGGACGACAGGGAACCTGGTTTTGTATCCGCTGTCCACTTAGTTTGCTGTATTCTGAGCAATACCCTTTGGGAAATGTTCTCATAAATCTCCCTTTCCTTCCTCTGCTAGCATAACAGGTATAATTTCCCTTGTAAATGGTAATGCCCTCACTCGGCTTAGTTGTCTTGGTTATTATAGGGTACTCTTTTTTTCATTGTTCACATTAAGCATAGTCAGTGGTCACATTGGTAAAAAGACTAATAAAACACTCCTGACTCTCTTCTGGAATGTTTAAAGGAACTGTCCCAAGGTGAGGTCTGGCTGAAGCACATCAGTCTGATTTATTATGTTTTTTTACGGTATATTTTATCCATTCTAGCCATAGGTTAGTGTCTGAGGACCCGGTTTCAACTATCATGGTATCCTCAATTGCGGGGTCTGCTGTAGTCACCATTTGATCTTTAAAAACCTGGGCAGATTGTGGTATTGCTCTGGACTGACCTCTAGATGCCGTCTGAATGGCCAAGTCCATTAGCCTGAATTCTCTCCAACTTCCCTTTGGGTGTCCCTTCATGTATGACCCTATAATATATTCCCCCTGATCTTGTGGGCCAGGGGTTTCTATCCTGATGATAAGTGCATACTAGAACCAGTTTTTCCATTTTCATTACAGGAGCCCGATTTAGTAAGTGTCATTCTCTGGAGTAGAGACTTGCCAGTGTTGTCCTTCCTCCTATGGGCACTCTGTGGTCTGTAGTTCCAGTAAGTCCCTGTTTTCCATCCCACTGCTCCACAATATTCACAAGTGTCCCCCCAGTAGTCATCAATCACACATATGTATATTGAATTATCATCTTCATACATATGACATTGTTCCGGCATGTCGGGACACTTCACTATGGCACAGTAATCAAAATCAAAGGTAGCCACTCGGGCACCGGAAGAGTCATACCAAAGTGTGGGATACATCTCCTGGTCGGCCCATTGTGAATCGGGTTGCTGGGTTTTCATTCCATTTATACAAAAAAGGATATGTATCAGGAGCATCGTGTAGTGTGAGGCGTATGTATATCCATGTTGATTTTCCTTCCAGTTTCACTGAGGTCGGAGTTGTCAGTAGGACTTGGTAAGGGCCTTCGAATCTAGGCTCCAGCGGCCCCCTCACGTTTTTTTTTTCACGAGGACAAACTCTCCGGGCTGCAGATTGCGACTTCCTTGCTCAGTGTCTGGATCTGGAATGGAAGAATAAACTGCAGCATGTGTTACTTTCAGCTCATTGCACAGGGTAATAACAAACTCTACTAAACTATCATTCCCTGCACTAAGTTGCTGAATGTAATAACATCCTAGCTTAGGGACCCCCCCCAAAAAAAGTATCTCATATGGGGTTAGACCTGTTAGCTGTCGGGGTGTGTTTCTAACAGAGTGCAGGGCTATGGGCAGCACTTATGGCCATGGAAGGGACAGTTCTTTACTGGCTTTTAGGAGTTTGTTCTTTAGGGTGCCATTCAGTCTTTCAACTTTCCCACTGCTCTGAGGATGATATGGAGTATGGGGTCCAAGGTCTGCTCCCACCATTTTCCAAAGTTCTCTTGTAATATCCGCAATCAAAGCTGGTCTTTGGTCACTTTCAATTACTTCGGGGACTCCAAATCTGCATACCAGTTCTGTTAGTAGTTTCTTTACAGTAGTCTTTGCTGTAATATTAGTGACTGGGTAGGCTTCTGGCCATCCTGAGAACATGTCCACTGCTACTAGCACGTACTCAAACTATCCACTTTTGGGCAGTTGCAGGTGTTGCAAATGTCACATCCCTTGACATATTGTTCAACTGGTGTTGTTATTCCTGGTGCAAGGTAGATTTTGTTGATAGAAGTGGTCATTTGGTTTTTTTCTCTGTGGGTGACCCCATGAGCCCTTTGAGTCCCCCCCCCCCCCAGATAAAGGGCTTGAGGAAGACAAATTCTGTCTGCTTTCCTCCATAGGCCGTTTGATTCATTTAATTCAGCTCCCATCTTCTCCCACGTATTCTTTTCCTTGTCCAAGGCTTGAGTCTGGAACTGTTTCAGTGTCTTGAGTCCAGGATTTCCCTTTTCCTCTTCTGGTTCTTCTGATCCTTTCTTCTGTCCTCTTGTTACCACATATACAGCTTCTTTAGCGGCTTGGTCTGCCAAGAAATTTCCTTTGGCTTCTTCAGAGTCCAATCTTCCTTGTGTTTTGACTTTGATGATTGCCACTTGTTTAGGCAGTTTTAAGGCTTCAATCAGGGTTCTGACAGCTTCAAAGTTCTTTATAGGGGTTCCATTTGCAGTCATGTACCCCCATAGGGCCCATTTCAATCCGAAGTCCAGATCCACTCCATGCCCATAGGCAGAGTCCGTGTAGATGTTGGTGGTTTGTCCTTCCAAGATGAGGCAGGCTTCAGTTAAGGCAATAAGTTCCGCCTCCTGTGCTGAGACACAAGAAGGGAGTGGTCTTGCCAGAAGAACTTCGAACGGGCTAACTACTAAGTGTCCCGTGTGGAAATGGCCACCTTCATCAGCATATCTGGACCCGTCTGTGTAGAGAGTGAAGGTTGCATTGTCCAATGGTGTTTCTTGGACCGTCGGTAAATGTGGTGTCTCCATTTCCATAACCTCTAAGCAATTGTGCTCAGGATCACCAAGGTCTCCATCATTTTGTTCAATTTGTTTTTCTTCATCATCCCTGTAGTGTATAGCCTAGACACATAACTGTCTGTGGTTTCTCCCATTTCTTGTACAGCCTGTCTACACTTATATCTTTCATATGGAAAATGTTTCTTTGGCTCAAAGTACTCACTCAGTCTATTCATGGCTGTGTCATAGTCTGAATCTTCCCCTGTTGCTCCCAGGGTTTCAAAAATGTCCTGGACTTGTGGTCCAGCTAGATGCAGCAGCATGGCTCTCTTCTGAGCAGGTGCAGTTACTCCTGTGGCTGTAACATAGAGCTGAAATCCCTTTTTCCACTTGTCCCAGCACTGTGAGAGACTAGTGTGGTCTCCAGACACATCAAATCTAGAAATCCAGAAAATCCAGAAATCTAGCCATCCTTGTCGCCAAAATGTAGTGTATTAACACAAGCCAGGCTGTATAGGTTGCTTCTTTATTCCATGAACTCCACACAGACACTACCCCAGCCACTCCCAGCACCCAGGCATAAACATAATATTGTAACAGTTTGCAGCCAGCAACCTAACCCATTGTTTACCATACTACAATCCCCCCTCGAGAGAGGAAGCAGGATAGTTGGATTGAGGATTGTGCATCTTTGAAGAGTGACATTATCTGGGAGTAAGAGAGAGCATTGAAGTTTCACTTGTCTTTGTAGTGTAAGTTGATTTCTTTGGCATTGTGTTAGAATAGCTTTTAGATCATGCGGAGCAAGAATAACAATGTAATGTCCAAGAATGATGTCCGAAGTCTTATCCAGAAGGTCTTTAGCTGCTAATACAGCTCGGAGGCAGGTTGGTGTAGTTTGTGCAACAGGATCTAGTCTGCATGAGTAGTAACCCAAAGGTCTCAGTTTGTCTCCATGTTTTTGTGCAAGGACTCCAGAGGCATGGCCCTTGGTATCAGAGACAAACAGATAAAACGGCAGTTCATAATTTGGGATACCAAGTGCTGGGGCGGACAGGATAAGGTCTTTTAGGCAGTTCAAACACTGTACAGCTTCCCATGATAGTGGTTGCTTCTGAGTCATAGCTGGAATAGCATCATACAGGGGTTGCATTAGTGCTGAGGCATCCGGAATCCATTGCCGGCAGTAAGTGATCATACCAAGAAAGGCTTGAAATTGCTTGACAGTTGTAGGTACAGGAATCTCTTGTATGGCTTGCTTTCTGTCTTCCGTGAGGTGTTTAGCGCCTTGAGAGATACAATGTCCTAGGAAGACAACTTTTTGTTGTACCCACTGAACTTTTTCAAGGGACACCTTGCAGTTGATTGAAGAAGGAAAAGATAGCAGATCAGTTGAAGTGGTGGCACACTCATCTTGCGATGTGGCACAGAGCAGAAGGTCATCCACATATTGAAGTAAAGTCACATAAGGATGGGCACATACCCATGGATCCAGAGTGGATAAGGCTCGAGAAAAGTGATTAGGGGAATTTTGAGCTCCCTGTGGCAAGCGTGTCCAGGTGTATTGTCCTCCTTGTTGAGTAAAAGCAAAGAGGTATTGGCAGTCTGGATGCAAAGGAACGCTGAAGAAAGCATTGGCTAAGTCCAGAACAGTAAAAAAAAAATTGGCATTTGGTGGTATTGAGCTGAGCAGAGTATGTGGGTTGAGTACAATGGGAGTATCCAGAACTGTGGAAGCATTAATGGCACGAAGGTCATGTACCATGCGGAACTTCTCAGGTTGTCCTCTTGGTGTCTTCTTCTTTACTGGAAACAAAGGAGTGTTTGCCGGGGAAACACATTTGATTAAGGCTCCATTCTTGAGAAGAGTTGCGATTTGTTCAGAAAGAGAAGTTTCCTGATTTGCCTTGAGTGGATACTGGGGTACTCTAGGTATTTTTGCTCCAGGTTTTAGGAAGATTTTAACAGGTGGAACAGGCAAGAGTCCAATATCATCTGGGCCTTTGGACCAGACACAGTCTGGGATTTGTTGTTGATAAACATCGGGTATAGTCTTCGTTTCGATATTCATGACCATCAGTGGAGAGGCTTGCAAAATACAGACTTCTTCAGGTGTAAGAGGTTGAAATAACTCAAGGTGCATGCCATCACCCTCATATTTTATGGTGGCTTTAAGCTTCAGGAGTAAATCCGCACCTAACAGGTTGAGTGGGCAGGTATCTGATATAAGCAGCCAGGAAAGGATATCTTGAGATGTGCTCTAATAGGTATAGGGTGGGTGAGGTTTGAAGTAACAGGTGTGCCATCTACCCCCACACAAGAAAGACGATCAGAGGAGATAAGAGAAGTGCACGGCAAGTCTTTAGAGCGTATCACGGATCTGGCTGCACCTGTGTCCACTAGGAAAGGAAGAGTTTTGCCACTGACTGTAAGAATTACAAAAGAGGTTGGTCCTGATCTAGTAAAGCCGGTATGAGTGGATACTTGAGAAATCAGTGTGGGCACAGGCTTGCCAATGTCCTAGTGAGGACCATAAGGTTGAAAGTCTAAGTAGTCAGAGGAGCAAGGATTGTGTTCAGATCCGGATTCTTGAGGATTTCTGAATCTGACATGATTAGGTGCATCCTGTTGAGTCATTCCATCGTTGGGTGTCCATTGCTGATTCATCCTGAAGTGTGGAGGGTATTCAGAGGGAGGTCTAGATTGTTGTTGATCCATACTATAGTAATCTTGTGACATCCTTGGCCTTACAATGGCCGAATTCATTTGGTAGTCGGAAGGAAGAGGTCTCGATCTGCAGTTGCGCTGGATATGTCCTATTTTAGCACATCTGTAGCAATTGAAGAGTCTGCCGGATGGTCTTCGTTGTGCATCATTCCGATCACGGTTCCGAGGAGAGACCTTTCGGTCTTGAGGGACATAATCCTGAACCGAGAGATGCAGGTGAGAGAATAAAAAAAAAATTTCTCCAGACTTGGCGCTTTTACCCTTAAAATTGTAGATTTATTCAATAAAAGATCCAGACAGGTATTAAAAGGCACTGGTCAACGCGTTTCGAGCTCGGGCAGAGCTCTTTCTCTTGCACTACTTGAGAAAGAGCTCTGCCCGAGCTCGAACCGCGTTGACCAGTGCCTTTTAATACCTGTCTGGATCTTTTATTGAATAAATCTACAATTTTAAGGGTAAATGCGCCAAGTCTGGAGAAATTTTTCTTTTATTCTCTTGCCTGCATCTCTCTACCTTGGCCGAAATCCTTTGGAAATCGGGTCTCCAGGGCTGCCTACCCCCTCCTGATACACGCTGCAACAGATGTTATGCTCTTAGCATAACCTACATCGGTGAGCATAACCAATCTGCCCTAATAAAATGACACCTTTTATGTCAGATATAATGCACTAGGATTCGCTCCTGTTTTTTTTTTGCATCTTCAGTTCATAATTCTTAACCGGGTATTGAGTAGTTTGGGCTTGGGTTGCTCCATTATACATTGTAAGTGCATCTTGACAGATTGCCACTTCAGAGGATTTCTTAGCAGGTGAAACTTCACTTTGTTTCTCGATAGCCTTCACAATGAGTAAGACTTGATTCGGTTCAAGTTCCACATATTCAGGCCTAGTATCCATAAGTCTCTTTTTTGTATTTTCAGTCAGGCAACTAACAAAGGTATTGACGAAAGCTGACTTATGGAATTTGGTTTCCAGGTCATAGCCTTGATCCTGGAACAGTCTAAGCAGCCTGGAGAAGAATTTCTCAGCAGTTTCCATGGGTTCTTGAGATGCATCAGATACGTTGGTAGAGCTGGAGGCTAGGCGGTCTCTGGCCCAAGCATGTAATGGTCTGCAGAATTCTGTTCCAGAAGAATATGTCTCTTGGTCCATAATATGAGTGCTGTCAACACTTGTGGAGATGATAGGCCAGAAAGCGTCTCCAGCCCTAATAGAGGCCACATGCTGTAAATCCTTCCATACTGATGAGTAGGTTTGTTGAATTTGCTTGATTCTCCTATAGAAGGGCATTGGCTGTTTCTCTGGGTCAGGGAGTTGGCTTACAAGATTATTTACTTCCACCAGGGTAAACGGAACATACTTGTGATGAATATTTAAGGGTGCTGTTACTACTTGCGCTCAGGCCGCGAGCGCACGGTCTCTGCTCCCGGCGGGGCCGGGATTCGCATCGCGGGACGCGCCCGCATGCGAGTTCCGGCCTGTCGCTTACCTCTCTCCCCTGCTGCCTCCTGCTCTGTGTCTCGGCACCTGCGCGCGTGTCCCCGTCTCCTAGGGCGCGTGCGCTGGTGCTCTGAGATTTAAAGGGCCAGTACGCCTATAATTGTATGCACCTGTACAGCACATTATAAAGTTGTTGCACCTCCCACACACCCCTGCCGGATCTTCAGTGCCATTTGCCTGAGAGAAAGCGTACCCTATTGCCTGTTTGTCATACCCATGTACCCAGACCTTTTCGATACGTGTACTGCCTACGAACATTTGCCGCCTGCCTTGACCTTCTGCTACGTTGACTACGCCTCAGTCTCATCCTCCTGTACCTCGTCTTGCCCGGTTACCTGTGTGGTCGAGCTGTATTGGGGGTAGCGACCTGGGTGTCGCCTGCCGCAGCAAATACATCCTGCTTTGTGGCGGGCTCTGGTGAAGACCAGCGGCACCTTAGACTCCGCTCCCCGATACAGTCCGAGTCATCTGCCACACAGGTAGAGGATCCACATCTTGTTCCAGACCGCCCGCATCCAGGTGCGTGACAGCAAGATCCGGCCATGGATCCAACTGGGGTTCCTCTGCCTGATTCGTATCTTGCATCGGTCGTGGCGCTTCAGTCCCAGCAGTTGGCCCAGCAGGCACAGCAGCTCAACAAGCTTTCCACCATGATTCTGCTCTCTGCCCAGCAGAATCCGCCACAGCCTCCTCCAGCTCCTGTACAGCCTCCCGCTGCTGCAGTTTCCTCCAGTTCGAAACTCCGTCTGTCGCTTCCAGAGAAGTTTGAGGGAGATCCCAAGACTTTTCGGGGTTTCATGACACAGTGCTCCATGCACTTGGAACTCAAGGTGGACCAGTTCTACACAGAGCGAGCAAAGGTGGCCTTCGTCATCAGTCTCCTGTCTGGTAGGGCCTTGGCCTGGGCTACTCCACTATGGGATCGCAGTGATGCCATCACTACTAACCTCCAGGCGTTCCTGATGGAATTCCGCACAGTTTTTGAAGAACCTGCCCGAGCTTCCTCCGCTCAGACGGCATTGTTGAGTCTTTCCCAGGGCAATTCCACTGTGGGCGAATATGCCATCCGGTTCCTGACCCTGGCGTCGGAGCGGTCTTGGAATAATGAAGCTCTCTGCGCTACATTCAAGAGGGGATTATCTAGCCAGATAAAAGATGTCCTCGCTGCCTGGGAGTTGACATCCAATTTGAATGAACTAATACAATTGGCAATCCGGATTGATATCCGTTTCTCTGAGAGATGTGAGGAACAACGCCAATAAAGGGAATCAGCACAATCTCGGAGCTTTCCTCACTTGGCTCCAGTCTTTCAGCAACCACCACAACCTTTTACTTTGCCTCCCGCAGTGGAGGCTATGCAGGTGGATCGGTCTCGCCTGACTCTGCAAGAAAGAACTCAATGCAGAGCTGAGAATCTGTGTCTCTACTGCACCAGTGCCGATCATTTCCTTAAATACTGTCCTGTACGTCCACAGCCACAGGGAAACGCTCGCACCTAGGGTTTGTTGGAGAGGCCTCCCTAGGTGTGAATCCCTCCTCTCCATGTTTAAATTTGACAGTCCAGCTCCTTCTTCCCTCCAAAGAGATCATCTCCGTTCTGGCCTTCCTGGACTCTGGCTCTGGGGGAAACTTTATTGATGCCTCCCTTGTGCATAAGTATAGTGTCCCGCCTACAGAAACCACTGTACATCTCAATGATCAATGGAGAAAGACTGGACTGTACCGTGCTTTACCGCACAGAACACCTGTCTATACAGGTCAGAGTTTCTCATAAGGAGAACTTGTCTTTCTACGTACTCCCATACTGTACTTCTCCTCTCCTGCTTGGTCTACCTTGGTTACAGCTCCATGCCCCACAGTTGGATTGGAAAACTGGAGAAGTCCTACGTTGGGGTCCACATTGTAACACTCACTGTATCCATGTACGTGTTACTAATTTGAAACCAGCTTCTAGTCCTCTGCCTGGTCTGCCTGCTTTTCTTGCCTGGAGGCAAGCTGAAGTATTGCCTCCACATCGCCACATGATTGCCCTATAGACTTACAGCCCGGCACCACTCCTCCCAGGCAGAATTTACCCCTTGTCTGTTCCAGAAACCCAGGCCATGGCAGACTACATCCAAGAAAATCTGCGCAAGGGGTTTATCCAGAAGTCCTCTTCACCTGCCGAGGCAGGGTTCTTCTTCGTTGAAAAAAAAGACGATTCTTTGCGACCTTGTATTGACTATCGTGGATTAAATAAAATTACTGTAAAGAACCGTTATCCACTACCCCTAATCTCGGAATTATTTGATCGGCTAAGAGGTGCCAAAATCTTCTCAAAACTTGATCTGCGTGGGGCATATAATTTGATTTGCATCCGTAAAGGGGACGAATGGAAGACCGCATTTAATACCCGAGATTGACATTTCGAGTATCTTGTCACGCCATTTGGACTCTGTAATGCTCCGGCAGTCTTTCAGGAGTTAGTCAACGACATTTTTCGTGATCTTCTATACAGCTGTGTCCTAGTACTCATCTATTTGTCCAATCCTCAATCTCATCGCTCTCATCTCCGCCAAGTTTTACAGCGTCTCCGGGAAAATCGTCTTTATGCCAAACTGGAGAAATGTACTTTTGAGAAAACCAGTCTTCCTTTCTTGGGCTATATTGTTACTAGTGAAGGTCTCCAGATGGATCCCAACAAGTTGTCTGCTTTTCTAGACTGGCCTCAACCTTCTGGTCTGAAGGCGACCCAGCGTTTCCTTGGTTTTGCCAACTATCGGCAATTTATAACTCACTGGTAGCTCCCATCGTCTCCCTTACCAAGAAGACTGCTAACCCCAGAGTGTGGACACCAGAGGCTGTAGAAGCATTCAAACAATTGAAGTCCGCCTTTGCTTCTGCTCCTGTTTTATTCAGACCTGATTCTAACAAGCCATTTTTCTTGGAAGTGGATGCTTCCTCAGTAGGAGCTGGTGCAGTTTTAACACAAAAGTCTGCTAAAGGGAGAACTATTACCTGCAGCTTTTTCTCTAAAACCTTCACCCCTGCAGAAAGAAACTATACTATCAGAGATTGCGAGGTCCTAGCCATTAAACTGGCTTTAGAGGAGTGGCGTCACCTTTTGGAGGGTTCGGTATTTTCTGTCACAATTTATTCAGACCACAAGAATCTGCTTTATCTTCAGTCAGCTCATCGTCTCAACCCACGACAGGCCCGATGGTCCTTGTTTTTCTCCAGATTCCGCTTCTTCATCCACTTCCGTCCTGCAGAAAAGAATGTCCGTGCTGACGCTCTCTCCAGGTCTTCATATGTGCACAACTGTGAATCTCTCCCACAGCATATTATCCCGCCGGAGCATCTCATTTCTACAGCACCAGCAAGTCTCCAACACCTGCCACCTGGAAAAACTTACATTTCACCTTGTATGAAACTTCGAGTCTTGAAATGGGGACATTCTTCTCTTCTGGCAGGCCATCCTGGTATTCGTAAGACTTTAGAACTCATCTCAAAACAGTACTGGTGGCCAACTTTGAAAACGGATGTCATTGATTTTGTTCGGTCCTGCCCAGTCTGTGCCCGGGACAAGACTCCCCATTCCACGCCAGCAGGTCTGCTTCAACCCTTGCCAGTTCCTGAATTTCCTTGGTCTGACATTGCTATGGATTTCATTACAGATCTTCCTTCTTCTCAAGGTAATACTGTCATATGGGTGATAATAGATCGCAGATCGTACCGCTACCTGGTCTCCCATCAGCTCCACAACTTGCCAAGCTTTTTCTCCATCATATCTTTAGTTTGCATGGACTTCCTTCCCATATTGTCTCCGACTGAGGGGTTCAGTTTGTTTCTAAACTCTGGAGGGCCCTGTGTTCACGTCTACAAATCAAGTTGGATTTCTCATCGGCTTACCATCCTCAGTCTAATGGACAGGTCAAGAGGGTGAATCAGGTGTTGGAAGACTATCTACGCCATTTTATTTCTGCGCACCATGATGACTGGGTCGATCTGCTACCATGGGCTGAATTTTCCTACAACCACAAAGATTCCGATTCCTCTGGTGCATCTCCCTTCTTTGTTGTCTATGGACTTCAACCTCGTCCTCCTCTTCCTTCGTTATCTTCCTCTGGAGTTCCTGCCATCAATGAACATGTTCGGAATTTTTCTTCTGTGGTGTCCCAGTGCCGTATCCTATCCGGTACCTTTTATTGTGGGTCCCCATAGCCAGAGTCCCTAGGACGTCGGGGTCCCAATTGTCTAGTTCACCCCTAGTCACCTCTCATCCAGTTGGTAATTGTCCAGTAACCACTTAGGATTTGGATGTATAAGATTGTATAAATGTAAATAAATAGTTAATTAGCTGCCCATCGCGTAGTAGGACCTGCGGGTCACGTGGTAAGGTGAACTCTATGGTATTTCTGATTGAGGACCTTTGGAGGTTGCTGTGACGTAGTCAATCCCATCACACTGTGTAACAGTGAATGACAGATATTTGGACCAATCAGATTAGCCCCCCCCCCCCCCCCCCCGCGCCCATATAAGGGAGTGGCGGCCATGTTCTCGCTCTTTTGTTCCTGTGCAAGCAAGCAAGAAGCATCTGCGCTGCTGAGATCAGTGAGTCTAGGCCTGAACCTTGCGGCGACGGCCAATAACTTCTGAGTGTATCAATCCCCACGCACTCTGCAGGATCACCGGACCTTATCTATCCCCTAAATTCGGACGGATCTGCAATAATTACCCTATTCAGAGACTTTTAATATCATTCAAGGTCCGCAACAATTGTCAGTCATTGAGATATATAGAGACTGTTTGCCTGAGACTGTCATTGTTCATTGGATGTACTGCAAGCACTTAAGTAAAGTTTGTTCAAGTTCAAGTACCTTGTGGACCTTCAGTCATTTTATTACATGCACCTATCGTTTCTGGGAAGGGCGGCAATAGGCCGGAGAATTACCTCAGCATACTAGCCCTCAGCCTGGCATCACGAACTATAGGGTTAACATTAACCCCTTATCTACTACAACATCCCAACTACCCTACACCCCCCAAGGCCTACCACAAAGCCTTTTTGGCGTCACGAACAGGATACGGGTGTGTGCCTACTGCAGTCGCCATTGGTGAAAGTGTACTCCCCCCCCAGAAAAAGAACTTTATTTATGTACTGTGACTTATACTCCGGAGTAAGGGATTGGGGACACGGTGCTGTGTGGAGGAAGTGCGCATGTAAAGTAAGGGGGGAGGCGAAAAGTACAGCAGAGCTAAAAGTAAGCGCGGGACATCCCTGCGCACATGATCAAGAGACCCCGCCCACCGAAGCTCTCGGTGCCGCAGCGGCCATTTTGTTGGAGTCTAGTGCCAGAAACCAACAAAGAGAGAGAGTTCAGCGCGGGAAAAGGCGCAGAGTGCGACAACTGGTTGGAAGCTCTGAGGAGCCGGAACAGTACGGGACTCTGAGAAGTCAGATTGCCGAATTGAAGTCTTACATAGTCACTTCAGCTACCGATCAACGCACTCAAATTTCAATTAAAGGCTGTTGAGTTTCAGGTCAACGCTCTCAAATTTGAAACCTATGCTCTCAAGTTCCAGATTAGAGAACAACTGCGTATTTCTTTGGGACCTAGGAATACGAGATCTATTCAACCCCTTAAGGACTCAGGGTTTTTCAGTTTTTGCACTTTCGTTTTTTCCTCCTTACCTTTTAAAAATCATAACCCTTTCAATTTTCCACCTAAATATCCATATTATGGCTTATTTTTTGCGTCACCAATTCTACTTTGCAGTGACATTAGTCATTTTACCCAAAAATTCACAGCAAAACGGAAAACAAAATCATTGTGCGACAAAATTGAAGAAAAAACGCCATTTTGTAACTTTTGGGGGCTTCCGTTTCTACGCAGTGTATATTTCGGTACTAATTACACCTTATCATTATTTTGTAGGTCCATACGGTTAAAATGATACCCTACTTATATAGATTTGATTTTGTAGTACTTCTGGAAAAAATCATAACTACATGCAGGAAAATTTATACGTTTAAAAATATAATCTTCTGACCCCTATAACTTTTTAGTTTTTTGCGCCGTGATCTGAAGTTTTTATCGGTAGGATTTTTGTTTTGATCGGACTTTTCAATCATTTTCTATTCATTTTTTAATGGTATTTTTATAGTTCGGACATTTACGCACGCGGAGATACCACATATGTTTATTTTTATATTTTTTTTACACTGTTTTATTTTTTTATGGGAAAAGGGGGGTGATTCAAACTTTTATTAGGGAAGGGGTTAAATGACCTTTATTAACATTTTTTATTAACTTTTTTTTGCAGTGTTATAGGTCCCATAGGGACCAATGACACTGCACACACTGATCTCTTGCACAGATCACTGGCGTGTATTAATTATTAATATTACGCCTGTGATCAGTGTTATCGGCGCTTGACTGCTCCTGCCTGGATCTCAGGCACAGAGCAGTCATTCGTCGATCAGACACCGAGGAGGCAGGTAAGGGCCCTCCCGGTGTCCTGTAAGCTGTTCGGGACGCCGCGATTTCAGCGCGGCGGTCCCAAACAGCCCGACTGAGCAGCCGGGTCCCTTTCACTTTCACTTTAGAAGCGGTGGTCAGCTTTGACCGCCGCTTCTAAAGGGTTAATACCGCACATCGCCGCGATCGGCGATGTGTGGTATTAGCCGCGGGTCCCGGCCGTTGATGAGTGACGGGACCGATGCGATATGATGCGGGATCATGGCGCGATCTCGCTTCATATCGCAGGACGTAAATATACGTCCTGCGTCGTTAAGGGGTTAAAGGGCCAGCATACCAAATACAGAAATGTCGGAACCAGCAGCTCCACAGTCCCCATCTGAACAGCAAGGGGGCGATGCTCCAGTGATCCCACCGATGGGGCCTCCACCCCAAGTCGGAAGGGTGTTGCCACCTTCACCAACACCTTCTACTTCACAGAGACGTGCTCTACCTGTGATTCCAGCAAGACCTCCATCACCGGCAGAGCAGGACCCAGCAAGCCCACCTTCAGTCTCTCCCTATGTGTTGGGAGCCCCTGTTGCTGCACCTGTCTTTTTGGGGAATCCTGTGCTTCCCACCTACAATGGTGACCCTTTTACATTGAGAGACTTTAAAGAAAAATTCTACAGCCTCTTTGGATTTTATGCACTTCCCCCTCATCAACAGATACAGCTGCTTCTGGGACAGCTCCAGGGACCCACCTTGGAAGAGCTTCGCACCTGGCCAGCGGCTGATAAAGCTAAAGTGGGACAGATTTTTGAAGGACTTTCTCAAGTGTTTGAATCTCATTCTCCCTCGGAGGTACGCCTCAGACTCTATGAACAGCAGCACCAGAAGCCAGGTGAGACTCTCCGAGCATATGCAGTAGCTTTGCAGAGCGCATTAGAGGCGGTACAGAAGTTGGACGGCATCACGCCCGATCAGGGCAATCGGGTACTGATGGACCGTCTTATAGAAGGGGCACTGAACAAATGGGACAAGGCTCAACTTAGGATGCTGGCCGTGTAAAATCCCGACATGGCTTTCCCAGCTTTTAAGAGACTCGCCGTTAAAGTAATAGAGTCGGGACCCCGGACAGAGGAGACTAGTGCCCTCGCTACCGAATTTCCGCCTGTTCCTTCTCAATCTGCCCCGCCAACACCTTCTTCTAGCCCTTGGACAGCTGACTTACAGGACATTGAACAGTTAGCCAAGGCCTTTAAGGAAATGGCTGTACGGCCAAATCCTTCTAGATCTGCAACACCACCACCTAAGAAGGCTGACCCTCGCCCTGTTGGTCCACCTGGTACCTCTCCTGTGAGACCACCTGGAAATCAGAGACCCATCTGTAGCTATTGTAACAAGAATGGACACTGGAAGAGCCAATGTTGGGCTTTAAACGGCGTCCCCTGGGGTCGAGGACCGCACCCCAGGAGTAGAGGCTGAAGGTCCAGAATCAACCAGCGACAAGAAGGGACTGTCTATGTATGTAGCCTCTTGTCCTTATGTACAGGTGATGATTGAAGGTATCCGGTTACAAGCTCTGATAGATACCACTATTCCGCAGGGGGTTTTCTATAAGTACTGGGGCCGAGAAAGGTTGTGTGACCCTCAGGAAGCGGAGTTTAGAGTAACTGCAGGGAACGGGAAACCATTACCCAGGCATGGTTATTGGGAGCCCACGGTGCAGGTGGAAAAAAATGTGTTAGGAAGGCAGGGTGTGATTTTCACCAATGTTAGGGACGAGGGGGCAGCTGATTTCATTTTAAGCATGAATATTATGAGGCACTGTTTTGATGATATTGTCTGTGCACTACATGCATCTCTTCCTCACCCCCAGGCCGGCAAGCTGCCCAACACCACCTCAAAATCCTCCAAGCAGAACAGAAGTTCGTGAATCATCAAGGAGAAATCTGTCGAGTAAGGATTCAAGATATCCGAGCCGTTAGTCTACAGCCACAGACGGAGACAGTTATTTGGTGCCGTGCCCGACCCGGGGTGAAAAATCAAGATTACCAAGCGCTCTTGGAACCCCTCCTACTGGAAGACTGTCCCATGGTGCAAGCCGCTAGAAGCCTGGTAACCGTACGTAATGGGAAGGTTCAAGTGAGACTTATTAACCTCTCTCAAGTTGCGGTCCAACTACCCAAGTATACCCCAGTGGCTACCCTACACCATTTAGACGTCAGAGATGTGGTCTCGAAGTCACAAGTGGTTCAACGAGGACCTGACCAGACTCCTGCAGAGCCTTGGTGGAGCCAACTACAGATAGGAGGCGAAGATACCCCCAAGGAACAGGTGGAAGGAGTCATCCAGGTGAAATATCAAGAAGCTTTCAGCAAGTTCCCCACAGACCTTGGCAGGACCACTATGATCAAACATAGGATTCTAACTGGGGACAATCCCCCCATTAAAGAGAGACATTGGCCTGTGGCTCCTGGAATGTATCAAACCATAAAGAAAATGCTTGTGGAGATGAAAGAGGCCGATGTCATCCAGGAGAGCCAGAGTCCTTGGGCTGCACCTTTGGTCCTGGTGAAGAAAAAAGATGGAACTATCCGCTTTTACGTGGATTACCGGAAGCTGAACAACATAACTCATAAGGATGCCTATCCTCTCCCTCGCATCGAAGAATTCTTGAATGCGTTGGGGTCTGCCGCCTACTTTTCCACACTGGATCTGACGAGTGGCTACTGGCAGGTGCCAATGACAGAAGAGGATAGAGAGAAGACCGCATTTGTGACCCCCTATGGGTCTCTTCGAGTTCAAAAGTATGCCCTTTGGACTGTGCAATGCACCAGCTACTTTCCAACGCCTAATGGAGCGATGCTTGGGGCATCTTAACTTCCAGAGTGTTCTGTTGTATTTAGATGACGTCATCGTCTATTCTCGAACATATCAGGAACACCTGGATCACCTGAAAGAAGTTTTCCAAGTCCTTATGCGATATGGACTCAAGGTTAAACCTTCCAAATGTCACTTGCTAAAGCCACAAGTGCACTACCTAGGACATGTCGTCAGTGCTCAAGGAGTCCAGCCTGATCCGGACAAAGGGAGTGCTCTGAAAGAGTGGCCTACACCCAGGACGGTGCGAGACGTCCGAAGTTTCATGGTGTTTGCTGGATATTACCGGTGCTTCATCCCCCATTTTGCTCAAATTGCTGGACCCTTGACCGAATTACTGAGAGGGACTGCCCGGGATAATTATAATGGGAGGCTTCCCATACAGTGGGCCGAAGAACAAGAAGATATCTTTCGAGCCCTGAAGTTCCTCCTCACGGAACCCCTCCATATTGGTATATCTGTAGTAGATCTGGCCTCGCCTGACACCACAAGAGAGGACACGCCGCCGCAATGAGAACCTATGCCTGTACTGTGCCAGTACCGAACACTTCTTGAAGGATTGTCCTATCGGTCCTCCACGTCAGGAAAGACGCACTCCGATTCCGCACAAAGGTGAGACGGCTCTAGGTGTGAACTCTGCTTCTCCACGTCTTACTGTGCCTGTGCGGATTTCTTCTTCTAACTCCTCCTTCTCAGCTGTGGCCTTCTTGGATTCTGGATCTGCAGGAAATTTTATTTTGGCCTCTTTCGTTAACAGGTTCAACATCCCAGTGACCAGTCTCGCCAGACCTCTCTACATCGCCTCAGTTAATGATGAAAGATTGAACTGCACCGTGCATTACCGCACAGAACCCCTCTTAATGTGCATTGGACCTCATCACGAAAAAATTGAATTTCTGGTCCTCTCTAACTGCACTTCTGAAAAACTCTTCTGGACATAACGTTACTTGTGGTTTCTTTTCTAGGACCTTCTCTCCGGCGGAGAAAAATTACTCCATTGGTGATCGAGAACTGCTGGCCATAAAACTAGCCCTCGAGGAATGGAGGCACCTGCTGGAGGGGTCCAAATACCCAATTATCATATACACTGATCACAAGAATCTCTCTTATCTTCAGTCTGCCCAACGGCTGAACCCACGCCAGGCTAGGTGGTCGTTGTTTTTTGCCCGTTTTAACTTTGAGATTCATTTTCTCCCTGCTGACAAGAACATCAGGGCGGACACCCTCTCTCGTTCCTCTGATGCCTCCGAAATGTAAGCCCCCCTGCAACGCATTGTTCCTCCTGACTGTCTGATCTCCTCTTCCCCAGCTTCCATCAGACAAACACCTCCTGGAAAGACCTTCGTCCCTCCACGCCAGCGCCTCAGGATCCTCAGGTGGGGACACTCCTCACACCTCGCCGGCCATGCTGGCGTCAAAAAGTCCATCCAGCTCATCTCTCGTTTTTATTGGTGGCCTACCCTGGAAGCAGATGTTGCTGATTTTGTTCGGGCTTGTACAGTCTGTGCCCGGGACAAGACTCCTCGTCAGAAGCCTGCCGGACTCCTTCATCCTCTGCCTGTTCCCGAGCTACCATGGTCTCAGATTGCTATGGACTTTATAACAGACCTGCCTTTATCCCATGGCAACACAGTCATTTGGGTGGTCGTTGATCGTTTCTCCAAGATGGCACATTTTATTCCACTTCCAGGTCTTCCTTCTGCCCCACAGTTGGTGAAACTATTTTTTGTGCACATTTTTCGCCTTCACGGGCTTCCCACGCATATAGTCTCAGATAGAGGCGTTCAATTTGTGTCGAAATTCTGGAGGGCTTAAAATCAAATTAAATTTCTCGTCTTCCTATCATCCCCAATCCAATGTGGAGAGAGTTAACCAGGTTCTTGGTGACTATTTGCGACATTTTGTTTCCTCCCGCCAGGATGATTGGGCCGATCTTCTACCCTGGGCCGAATTCTCGTAAAATTTCAAAGTCTCTGAGTCCTCCGCTAAATCCCTGTTTTTTGTGGTGTACGACCGTCACCCTCTTCCCCCCCTCCCCACTACCACGCCTTCTGGTTTGCCCGCTGTTGATGAGGTTACCCGGTACTTCTCCACCATCTGGAAAGAGACTCAAAAATCCCTCATACAGGCCTCATCCCGGATGAGGAAGCATGCCGACAAAAAAAGAACTCCTCCTGTCTTTGTTCCTGGTGACAAAGTGTGGCTCTCCGCCAAGTATATCCGCTTCCGTGTCCCCAGTTATAAACTGGGACCACGTTATCTTGGACCCTTTAAAATCAATCCTGTCTCCTACAAACTCCTTCTTCCCCCTTCTCTCCGTATTCCTAATGCTTTTCATGTCTCTCTCCTTAAACCGCTTATCCTTAACCGCTTCTCTCCCAAGGTTGTTGCTCCTACTCCTGTCTCCGGGTCCTCAGATGTCTTCTCGGTTAAAGAAATTCTCGCGTCTAAGACGGTCGGAGGTAAAAAAAAATTTCTTGTAGATTGGGAGAATTGCGGCCCTGAGGAGAGGTCATGGGAACCCGAGGATAACATTCTCGACAAGGACCTTATTCACAAATTTTCAGGTTAAAAAAAAAGGGGGCGTACTGTTACGCCGAGCGCTCCGGGTCCCCACTCCTCCCCGGACCGCTCGCAGCGTTCTCCTGTTCGCAGCGCCCCGGTCAGACCCGCTGACCGGGAGCGCTGCGATAATGTCCCTAGCCGGGATGCGATTCGCAATGCGGGACGCGCCCGCTCGCGGATCACATCCCGGCCCGCTTACCAGACTCGCTCCCCGTCTGTTCTGTCCTGGCTCTCTGCGATTTAAAGGGCCAGTGCGCCACTGATTGGCGCCTGGTTCTAATTAGTGTGTTAACCTGTGCACTTCCCTATATAACCTCACTTCCCCTTTCCTTCCTTGCCGGATCTTGTTGCCATTGTGCCAGTGAAAGCGTTCCTTGTGTATCCCAAGCCAGTGTTCCAGACCTCTTGCCGTTGCCCCTGACTACGATCCTTGCTGCCTGCCCTGACCTTCTGCTACGTCCGACCTTGCTCTTGCCTAATCCCTTGTACCGCGCCTATCTCAGCAGTTAGAGAGGTTGAGCCATTGCAGGTGGATACGACCTAGTTGCTACCGCCGCTGCAAGACCATCCCACTTTGCGGCGGGCTCTGGTGAATACCAGTAGCAACTTAGAACCGGTCCACCGGCACGGTCCACGCCAATCCCTCTCTGACACAGAGGATCCACCTCCAGTCTGCCGAATCCTGACAATGTCCTGACTACAGCCTGCCATTCCGTTTATACACGGGCGCTAGCTTTGAAGGTCTGGGGGCGGTCTTATCTCAAGTGCAAGATGGCAAGGAGAGGGTGATTGCCTATGCCAGCCGGCATCTTCGAGGTGCTGAGAAGAATGATGCTAACTATAGCTCCTTCAAGCTGGAGCTCCTGGCCCTGGTTTGGGCCATTACTGAGAAGTATAAGGACTATCTGGCTGCTACTCCCTTCACGGTCTAGACTGATAACAACCCCTTGGCCCATTTGAACACTGCTAAGTTGGGAGCTCTTGAACAGCGTTGGGCCTCTCGGTTGGCCAACTATGATTCCAACAATACTGCAGCGGAAAAACCAATGTTAATGCTGAAGTACTTTCTCTCGCATGGCCCCGGGAGAAGCACCTCCTACTGAAGATGTGAGGGAAGATGTGGAAATGCCTCCCTTCTACCGAAGGTTCGTGAGCCAGAATGCTCTAACTGCCCAGGAGGGTGACGGACCTGAATCTCCCAAAGTCTCTGAAGATCTGTCCACCTGGAAGACACTTCAGGATGAAAGCAGGGTTATTGGGGACCTCCTCGACTATTGCCTCCACAAGAAAGTGCCTACTTGGGTTCGCAAGGCCCACGGAGACTTCAAATTGAAGCGGCTGTGGCGGCAGAGGAATCGCCTGTTCCTGCACAAGGGATTGATCTACCGAATTTCCCTGGACCCAGTCTCCGGAGACCGCATACACCAGATTGTGGTTCCCAGAAGAGATGCAGCCATGGTTCTGAATCATAATCAATCCGGACACTTTGGGGTCCATAAGACAGAGATCACCATCAGAAGGAGATTTTACTGGATTGCGATGCTGGGAGACATCAAGAAATGGTGTGCCGAGTGCTCCGTGTGCAGCGTGGTAAAGAACCCCAGGAGGGACGCAAGAGCCCCTTTGCATCCCATCTGTACAGAAAGGCCTAATCAAATTGTTGCCTTGGATCATGTGAAGCTGTCCCCCACTCGATCTGGCTATTGTCATGCCCTAACTATGGTGGATCATTATTCCAAGTGGGTGGTCGTGGTCCCTGTCAAGGATCTTACCGCCAAGACTGCTGCTCAGCTCTTCTAAAGACATTGGATGCAACCTCTGGGGTGTCCCGAATCGGTCCTCACAGATCGGGGAACCGCCTTTGAAGCCCAGTAGTTCCAAGAACTTTGCCGGTTGCATGATTGCAAGAAGCTCCGGACAATGGCCTACCATCCCCAAGGGAATGGGCTCTGCGAGAGGGTCAATCACGTGTTCATTCAAATGCTCAGAGCTGCCTCTGTCTCAAAGCATGCAGAGTGGCCTCAGCTGTTGCCTGAACTCCTAGAAATTTACAACAACACTGTCCATTGCCAATTGTCAAAGGATCGAGCCTTCGAGCTACAGGCACCTTTCAACTCCTCAGGCTTCCCAAGGTTGGGTGTCAGAGCATCAACGAAGAATTGAGGAAGCCAAAGACATTGTTGAGAAGAAAATGGGTGAAGTTCATGAACGCCAGCAGAAAGATTATAATCGACATGCTTCAGCTCAGCCCTTGCAGCTTGGAGATAAAGTGTGGCTGCGAAAATTTCCTAGAACCCATAAATTGGACTCCTTGTGGGAAACGGAGCCATACACCATTACTGTGGTTCCTTATCCTGAAACGGACATGTACGAGATCCAAAAGGACGGGTTCGAGCCACAGGTGGTTCACCGGAATAGGATAAAAGTGTGCCTGAAAGAAGATATGCTTGGCCCATCTCCTCCTACTCCTCCTTCTACTTCTACTCCACCTCCACCAAGGCCAATGAGAGAATATGTGCCAGGAGAAGGAATTCATCCCACTATGGACGTTCCTTTGTTCCCATCTCTAATACAAAACGAGAAAAAAACTAACAAGAGGTGCGCCCCTAGTGAGGACCGTTTGATGATAGTGAAGATGTAGCATAAAGATGGGTTCTTACCCCTAAGTGTTGCGCTTAGAGCACAACACCTGTAGTAGCGTAGAAATCACGGGAAACCGCTGCCACGAGGAACCACCCGGTTTGACATCCGTCAGTCCGGTAGTAAGCAATGGAAAGAATTATGTGGATAGATTCCTCTTAGGAAGGCGCTGGTACCCAAGGATGGAGATAAACTTCTTTATTGGCAACACGTTTCGATCCCGAACCGGGATCTTCGTCAGGCCTGACGAAGATCCCGGTTCGGGATCGAAACGCGTTGCCAATAAAGAAGTTTATCTCCATCCTTGGGTACCAGCGCCTTCCTAAGAGGAATCTATCCACATAATTCTTTCCTTTGTTCCCATCTCAGCAGCCTACCATGTATTGGGGTATACCGTTCCCAGCTCCATCCAGCCAGCCGCCACTGGTTGCACCACCCAGTCAGTTGCCAGTAGCTGTTGCTCCCTGTCAACCACCATTGGTTGCTACCCCCAACACCAGTCCTGCGCCAGTGACTGCTCCAGATATTAATGCCACTACTCCACCTTTCTTAAGAGAACCCCTCAGTTCAACCGAAGATGTTGCTTCTGTTTCCAGCCCTCCAGCTGGTCCCTCAGGGACTGAAGTTCTTGAAGAATCTTTAAGCAAAGGAACTCCTGACGACTTGGAGGTGGTGTTGCTGCGGTCTCAAAGGACTACACAGGGCAAACTACCCATAAGGTACCAGGACTCAAATTTAGTACCTGCACACATAGTAACTTTGATAACCCACTTCAATGCTCTGCCAATCACTTTCCAGTACCCTAGATTACTAACTTTAATGTAATACCTCAAGTTTCTCTAGTACATACATCAAAACAAATATCTCACTTAAGAAAACACTTAGGAATTGTAGCATATTGATACCCAATTCCTGCCACTGTTAGGTACACTTCTTCTTCTCCTTCTTTTCGTGTGCTCTTGCTAATACAGAATTAAACACGTAATTCTAAGAATAACCTAGTTAAAGGACAAGTCTCACAGTAAACAATTGTTCAGCTTTTAGTGCAGAAGGTAAAGTTATATAGGTTTGTAAATCACTTCCATTACCAATGCTGCTTAGAAACAAGCTTTATCTGCATTCTTCTGTCTGACAGGAAATTCAGCTGTTCCAGGTTTTCATGACTTTCGACCCCCTATTCAGGCTGTTATCAGCAGCATCCAGGGGCCGTGACGTGACAATTACCCAGAAAACCCCTGTGCTGCAGAGAGTTGCCTGAGCTCGGCCTTAGCCCCTCCCATCTGATGAATATTCACACTGTCCTCCCTCTGTTCTGCAGTGATTGGCTGAGCAGCACTGCCTATATGCCGGCTGATTCAGATCATAGCAGAGTCAGCAAACAGGCTGATTCCCTCCCCTCTCCTTGCTAATGTTTTTACACTGAGAACGGAGGAGAGGGGGGAGGGGAGGGAGCTGCCAGCATAGACCTGTGTCACACTGAGCACTGGGGAGAGAGGAGTGCAGGGCAGAGAAGGGGGGGGAGGTGATTGTGCCAGTGTAAAGCAGGAGGGGGAGGGAGTGATTTTACAGTGTAAAACTGCAGCTTCAACTCCAGGGTCCCTCTCTCTGAGCACTGAGATTACATTTTGTTTCCTCGTGGCCACCCTGCTGTATTGTGCTATGATTGGAGCTCAGTGTTATGTGGGAGGGAGCTAGCAGAGCTGTGGGAGTGACTAACATAAGTTAGGGGTGGTAACAAGCTCTCTGCTCAGGCAGCTGAGAGCAGGAAATGTGAGCAGTGCATGCAGGGAAATGTAGTCTTTGAGATCACAGGCATAGCCCCCATAACCAGGAAGTAACTGCAATTTATGAGCTGAATAGCCGGTAAATGGGGGGCGGAAAAAAAATCACAAACATGTCAGAGAGGTGGTAGGTGAATATACTATGGAATGGCTAGGTATTTTTTTTTCTTTGCTGCATGGGATATCTTCTTTAAGTTGTTTTTGAAAGTGCTCTAGGGATAAGTAGCGTGTAGCCGATAGACCCTAGCAGCCACCCTTACTGTGACCTAGCTTCCGGCTAGCCAGTATATCCTTATGTGTACTTACAGGTAACTTATTGTTGGCAAAGAAATAAAATGTGTGAGGTAATAAAAGTGTCTAAGTCAGCTTGAAACTATAGGTAAATTGAGCTGTACTAATGTCTAGCTAGTCTCATGTATAGAGAGTTATACTAATGTTCAGTTTAGCCTCATAGAATGTGTAGAGAGCTAATAGGATGTCTTGAGAGCTAGCAACTACATGTCAGATAGCTGCCTAATTGTCTAGTAAGCTTTGGAATGTATAATAAGTTTAATAAAGTTGTCTAGGAAGCTAGAAACTAAAGGATAGATAGCTTCTTCAAATGTCTAGATAGCATTCTTGTCTAGATAGCACCAATACCTAGATAGATTCTAATTGCCTAGTCCAGATACTAGTAAGAGTATCAAAAGAATGTAAATGTGTTCAATGTTTACTTAGGATGTATAGTGAATTTTTAGACCATCCTGTCCTTGTCCTAGTCCCTCTGTCTTAGGGGACAGACGTCGAGGTCGACTTATCTTAAGTAAGGGGGTTTGTGGTGTCCCGTGCCGTATCCTATCCGGTACCTTTTATTGGGGGTCCCCATAGCCAGAGTCCCTAGGACGTCGGGGTCCCAATTGTCTAGTTCACCCCTAGTCACCTCTCATCCAGTTGGTAATTGTCCAGTAACCACTTAGGATTTGGATGTATAAGATTGTATAAATGTAAATAAATAGTGAATTACCTGCCCATAGCAGGACCAGCGGGTCACGTGGTCAAGTGAACTCTATGGTATTTCTGATTGAGGACCTTTGGAGGTCCCTGTGACGTAGTCAATACCATCACACTGTGTAACAGTGAATGACAGATGTTCGGACCAATCAGATTAGCCCCGCCCCCTGCCCATATAAGGGAGCAGCGGCCATGTTCTCGCTCTGTTGTTCCTGTGCAAGCAAGCAAGAAGCATTTGCGCTGCCGAGATCAGTGAGTCTAGGCCTGAACCTTGCGGCGACGGACGATAACTTCTAATTTCTGAGTGTATCAATCCCCACGCACTCTGCAGGATCACCGGACCTTATCTATCCCCTAAATCCGGACGGATCTGCAATAATTACCCTAAATTCAGAGACTTTTAATATCATTCAAGGTCCGCAACAATTGTCAGTCATTGAGATATATAGAGACTGTTTGCCTGAGACTGTCATTGTTCATTGGATGTACTGCAAGCACTTTTAAGTAAAGTTTGTTCAAGTTGACGTACCTTGTGGACCTTCAGTCATTTTATTACATGCACCTATCGTTTCTGGGAAGTCCGGCGATAGGCCAGAGAATTACCTCAGCATACTAGCCCTCAGTCTGGCGTCACGAACTATAGGATTAACATTAACCCCTTATCTACTACAACATCCCAACTACCCTACACCCCCCAAGGCTTACCACACTTCCATCTGGCAAAAGACACATCTTACACTTCTACAGGCTACTTCTCGCATGAAAGTTCAGGCAGACAAGCAGAGACGTCCTCCTCCTGAATATTCTCCTGGTGACAAAGTCTGGCTATCCACTAAATATATCCGTTTCAAGATACCCAGTTATAAACTTGGTCCTCGTTATTTGGGTCCCTATAAAGTCAAGAAACGGCTCAATCCTGTGGCTTATTCCCTTCATCTTCCCTCCTCTCTCCAGATCTCGAACTCCTTCCATGTTTCTCTCCTGAAACCAGCCATCTTCAACCGTTTTTCTCCTAAGAACATCTCTCCTGCTCCCATCTCTGGTACCTCAGATGTGTATGTTGTGAAGGAGATCTTGGACTCTAAGTTCATCAGAGGAAAACGCTTTTTTTCTGGTGGATTGGGAGGGTTTCGGTCTAGAGGAGAGGTCTTGGGAGCCGCAGGACAATATTCTGGACAAAGACCGGCTCAAAAAATTTCTTAGCCGCAAAAGGAGGGGGAGACCAAAAGGAGGGGTACTGTAACTACTTGCGCTCCGGCCGCGCATGGCAGCCGCGAGCGCACGGTCTCTGCTCCCAGCGGGGCCGGGATTCGCATCGCGGGACGCGCCCGTATGCGAGTTCCGGCCCGTCGCTTACCTCGCTCCCCTGCTGCCTCCTGCTCTGTGTCTCGGCACCTGCACGCGTGTCCCTGTCTCCTAGGGCGCGCGCGCTGGTGCTCTGAGATTTAAAGGGCCAGTACACCCATAATTGTATGCACCTGTACAGCACATTATAAAGTTGTTGCACCTCCCACACCCCCCTGCCGGATCTTCAGTGCCATTTGCCTGAGAGAAAGCGTACCCTATTGCCTGTTTGCCATACCTGTGTACCCAGACCTTTGCCACCTGCCTTGACCTTCTGCTACGTTGACTATGCCTCCGTCTCATCCTCCTGTACCTCGTCTTGCCCGGTTACCTGTGTGGTCGAGCCATATTGGGGGTAGCGACCTGGGTGTCACCTGCCGCAGCAAATCCATCCGGCTCTGGTGAAGACCAGCGGCACCTTAGACTCCGCTCCCCAATACGGTCCGAGTCATCTGCCAC
Source organism: Hyla sarda (assembly GCF_029499605.1). Classification (NCBI taxonomy): domain Eukaryota; kingdom Metazoa; phylum Chordata; class Amphibia; order Anura; family Hylidae; genus Hyla; species Hyla sarda. Next base: position 124,430,159 of record NC_079193.1, read on the forward strand.
ACAGGTAGAGGATCCACATCTTGTTCCAGACCGCCCGCATCCAGGTGCGTGACAGGTGCATTTGTTTCCCCACTAGGTGTGGATGCCATTGGCATCGTTTCTGGTGATCTAGGTCTTGTTTCTTGAGGTCTTGAAAAGCCAGGCAATAGATCATCGGAGTTATTAGGCTGTATAGGCAACACTGTTGATAGAGTGAATTTAGGTAGGCCAGGTATTAAGTCATTTGAGTCATCTTGTGATATTGGTTGTTTACCCAAGAGGTTAGGTTGATTGAATAAGTTAACAGCATTCACCAGAGCTTGGACAGTTCTGTTCGTGTTAGAGATGAGTCTGATTTCTTGCAATGTTGGTATTGGTTGGTGATGTTTAATAGAGGACACTATTACACTGGCACTGATATCCTGAGGAAATCCGAAAAGACCAGAACTAATGGGTGGAATAGCCAAAGTGCAAATTTTCCTGTTTTCAGCAAAATCAAGAATGCGGTGTATTGTGGACTGAAGCTCCTTTATACAAGCATCATGTTGTTCAGAGGAATATCTGGGACCAACAGCATGTATAATTATGTTACAAGGCAGTGTCCCAGCACCTGTAACGGCCAATTGGGAGGTTGAAATGGGCCCTTGTTGTTTTACCAGTAGGTTAGAGTCCTGTTGGATACTACGGCCCCCTGCATCCACTAGGTCAGCGGCAAGTCCTTCATTATGTTGAAGATATGAATTTACAGGGTTGACTATAGCTTCCACTTTCTGGGTTTCCATGGAACCAAGGCCCACTCGGAGTACGGTATTATTCCAGATTCTTATTTCAAGGGCCGTTTGGAAATTTTCAGGCACTGTATTTGCTATAATAGTTCTGGTCATTATACTGTCAGAGGTGCTGGGAGGTTCTTGAAATTGCACCACAGCTGGTGTTATTGTATTAACAGGAGTAAGAGGTGTCATTCCTGAGGATTGATGTTGATGATGATCATTAGCAGGTGAATAGAACTGCACCTGTGACTCATTTTGGGCTGGAGGACTTGCTACATTAGAGAGAGGTCTCTGAGACTTCGGTGGGACCCAGCAATTATTAACAGAATCAAATACAGGGCTATCAGGTGGGGACCGGACTGGGTAAAAAGTGGAAACAGGCCTTTGGGTGGATGGTTCAACGATAGAGTGTGTGGACTGATGTGGATATAGGCCGGTCACTTGGTCAGCAGGTACATAGTAACATCTATCTTGGGTCATAACTGGAAAGAGGTGAAGTGCCCCTGCATTAGGAAGGTTGCTAAAGAAAGTTCCGGTTGGATGCCTTCTGGCATCAGGAAAGGCCTGCTCAGGAGTATTGGCTGTATACTCAGTATAGGGAGTAGGTAGTTTGAGTGAGCCAAGATGGCGTCTGAGAAGAGGAAGTAGGTGTGGCCTCACTTCCTGGGCCTTCAAGATGGCTGCCATTACAGGAAGAGGAAGTAGCAGGATCCATACTTCCGGGTGTTTCAAGATGGCTGCTTGCTTCGCCTGGGGGAGTAGCAACATGGCTGCCACTGGAAGGAGGTAACATGGGATATATTGGGGCAGGGACATTTTGGGTGGGAACTATTTTGATAGTACAGGGAGAATCAGTTAAAGGCCGGGCTTTACTACAAGAAACACAGTTTTCAGCTGAGGGCAGGTTTTGCTGGCTACAATGGGGACACACCCAACAGTTAGAATCACCCCCTTTATATGGGGGTGGCAGGTCTCTATCTTTGCAATACAAGTATACAGTTATATTCTCCTTCTTATCTCTACATTCCATCTCTATATATTTTTCTTTTGTTATGGAACATGATGTACGATACCAAGCTTGGGCAGCCGCCAACAAATCATTATCCTCCAATATTCCCTTATGCTGCTTAATGGCGTCAGCCTATAAGTCTGGGTGTAATCTACCCCTCTCATGAATGCCACATATAGACATAAGTTTCTTCATTTTTTCAAGATGCTTCTTTCCTTCATGGTGCATAACTATTGCACGTGCCTCTACATAACCAGGAACAGAAGCAATCTGAAATTTGAACAAAGATGGCAAAGTATTCATCTTTATCTCCAAAAGTCAATCAATGCAAGAACTGAACAATTGTAAAGTTGTTTTTTTTCAGTCTTAGGTAGACAGAGGGTTGCAAATTACCCTATGCTCAAAAAATTCACAGTGGATTGGTCAAACAAATTGATACTAAAACAACAAACAAAAAAGGGTGTCAACGTGACAACCACCATTTGTTGATTGATATGATGCCACTATAGTCTGCTACTCTTATGCATTACCAGTTAAAAAAAAGATATCAGAGCCCCTTCTTGCTACCGTGCGACAGAAGATGCTTAATAATGCCGCTCATGCTATAACAGTTCAATACAAAAGATACCAGAGCAGTCCCTTGCTCCCGTGTGACAAAGATAGTTAGTAATGCCGTTCTCTAAACCGGTAAAAGTTACGGTCCAATATAAATTTTTCTAAAGTTATCAGCTTGTCTGACATCCACAAAAGATTTTGAAGATATTGCGCCTACATACAAAGAAGATATTAGAGAACCTAGAACTCAAAAATCTATGTAATTTATCTGCCTCGGCCTAATCCATAAAATTAAAAAATCTAAAAAGTAAATTAAATCCGGACTATCAGGAAAGAGAAAAAAAAAACTGGATTTTTTAAAGAATCAAAAATCCCAATGGATCTTTCTCACAGTTAAATCATTCTCCTGTTTTCATTATGAAACGGATCTGACCTTGTTACAGAACACCTTATCTGCTTCTCAGATAAAGGAATTTACAGCCCAAGGAATAGAGAAAAAAAATGTTATTATAAGCCTGCAAACTTGTGGGAAAGAAAAAATCTGCTTTTGCCTTCTCAGCCTATTTAAAGCGGCAGTCAATCACAAGCGACTAAAAACCAGAGAACGAACTTCCGGTTCCGGCGCAGGAGATGCAGGACGCGTAGAGAAGGAGCTCCCGTCCCGCGGCCCATACCTGCCTCTTACCCGCACGATCCGGCTGCATAGGGGACCTCACCCCTTCAGAGGGGAGGAATGTCTGCTGGACAACCGCTGGAGCTGCCCGCATTACGCAGCAACAGCGCGCCCAAGATGGCCGCCGCAGCATCAACGCCGCCTCAGGAGCCACACGCGCTGCGCCCTCGAGTGCCGGAGAAGGCTATAGTACCCTCACCTCTGTCCCAAGCACAATTACCAGCTGACTTACCGGTGACCGCCATTCAGGGTGATGCAGCCGCAATGGAAATGGACACAGCTGACACTCCACTTCAGGATGTATCCTCAGGATCCTCTCCGGCCTCCTCAGGGCAGAAAAAAATCGAGCAGCAGGTCAGTGTTCGCAGTGATACCTACTCTGGCTCTATAAACATAGACTATCAGCGCCTGGCCCTAGAGATGTCCCAACAGATGGCACCCAGCATGAAAGCTATAGTGGAGGATGCCCTAAAAAATGCACTTCAGCACCTGCAACTAGAACTGTCTGATCATACCGCTCGACTGGGGGAAGTTGAACGGAGGGTCTCCTCCCTAGAGGACAGTGACACTACAGTCTCCAACAGGATGCGCTCTGCTGAGCTGGAAATTACTCGACTATCTGATAAAGTTGAGGACCTAGAAAATAGGTCCCGCCGTAATAATTTACGCATTGTAGGGGTCAAAGAGTCAGTGTTACAGCAAGATCTCCAACGATTCTGTGAGAGGGACCTGCCAAAAACTCTGGGCTTGCCTCACCCCTGTAGGGTGGAACGCGCCCACCGAATTGGACTGGCTCCTATATCATCTCAAAGGGACACTGACCCCCTAGCTCATCGCCCACGCCAAGTGATACTCCGTCTTCTGGACTTTAATGACAAAGTCGACCTGCTGCGGGCATATAGGCGTCTGTCACAACCGCTAGTAGTTCAAGGTATGCGCCTATTATTATTTGAAGACTTTTCAGTGGAAGTCGCTAAAAAACGAAGGGCGTTTAGGGCTATCTGCACGTCCCTCCACAGACGTAATCGCCGCTTCCAATTGCAGTACCCGGCTGTCCTGAGAGTGTTTAATACCGATGGCTCCTCTTCAGTCTTTAATACCCCGGAGGCAGCCGAAGCCTCCCTGAACTTACCGGGTTCCCCCTCCAGGGGCCGTACCCCGCAACCAAGGAAATCGGGCAGCCGTTCTCGCTCACCCAGAGGAGACAGGACCCCCAAGGGACCAGCCAGGAACGACTCTTACTCACCTGACCCAACAGGAGGAAGGAAACGTCCACGCTCACCCAGACGGCGCAGAGGAGACAGACAACCATCCCCAGACTGATCTTGGAGGTGCTGGATATTTGAGTGACTCTGCGACGAGCATTGACATGCTTTCATTGAACAGGTCGCTCTAATGCATACTATGTCTGATGTGGTCTCCAAATGTGGTTGTCTGGCGAATAGTAATTATTTCTCTGGATGATGATTTTCTACATCAACCCCCCCCCCCCCTCTCCTCACCCTTCTCCCTCATTTTCCTACTAGTTACCCGTATGTGTCTACTGTCTCCCTCCCTTCCTCCCCCCCCCTAACCCACCTACCTCCCCCACCCCCCTCCCTCGTGTTCACTCTATTCCTTTCTCCTTTATTTCACCCCGCTCATATACGTGTCTCACTGTAATATCTACTTGTACCGAGGGCAGTAGGTAGCTGCTTTACCTAGCAGCCAGATGGGGCCGTGGGAGGGGAGATGCTTGAATGGAAGTCGCTTCTCATTCTCTTACCGCTTATATATCGTATAATGTTTGAACCTGCACCGCCTGAAAAAAGGGAGTCCATTACCCTATTGGAATGTGCCCTACTTGCCCGGGTGGCACACTCAGGGTTTATTTTTTCCTCTATAGTACCTATGATTGTTATGTTATGCGTTATTTATACTGTTTTGTTACTGTTTTTTTCACATGTATCTCGCCCATGGCATGCAAGATATGAAGTCTGGGAGGTCCGCTCCAATGCTGCTGCACCTGATATATGCGCCCACCACATACTCCAGTTATTCTACGCCTGCAATCCAATCGACTTATTTAAGGTACCATGATTACACTCATCTCATGGAACGTCAAGGGTCTTCGTTCCCCCCACAAACGAAGGCTCTTGCTACGTTATCTCAAAAAACATCGCCCTGACATAGTCATGTTACAAGAGACTCACTTGTCTCAGCAAGACTTTTTCAGGATGCAGCAGCAGTGGGTCGGACAAGTTTATGGTTCTCCTGCAATTGACGGCAAGGCTGGGGTGCTCACTTTAATGCATAAATCTTTCACTCATACACTACTCTCTCAGACTGCCGACGAGGAGGGTAGGCTCTCCCACTTACAGATTGACCATAATGGGGAGGTTTATAGTCTGTATAATGTTTATGCTCCTAATGGGGAAAATAAGACATTTTTTGAGGGTCTTCGAGATATGATGTTGACTGATGACACACCTCATAGGTTATTGGGGGGGGATTTGAACACGGTTCTAGATCCCCTGACAGATAGAAAGGGTCGCTCCCAGATACAATCAACCCCTAGACAACGTGACTGTGTGCTACCCGACTTCCTGATAAGCCTAGCCCTGACTGACGCCTGGCGACTTTCCCACCCAGACAATAGGGAATTTACACACTATTCGTGCGTCCACCAGTCCTGGTCCCGAATAGATTATATCCTAATAGACCGACGACTGAGCGAACGCATTGATAAGGTGACCATTAGTGACTTAGTGATTTCTGACCATGCCCCGGTGATCCTTTCCCTACTTCCCACATATCCGAAGGGCACTGACATCCTCTGGTGCTTCCCAACATTTATGTCTAAGGATGAATCCTTTATAGAACTTCTTCAGGCATGGTGGCTAGAGTTTGCAAACGATAACAGGTCCCACCGCTCTAACGCAGGGCTATATTGGGAAACTGGAAAATCAGTACTGAGGGGGAGATTGATAGCTCATTTCTCGACCCTTAAACGTACTGCTTCCACCAAATTCACCGAGGCTAGTGCTGATCTACAACGTGCCTATGCCGGATATCTACGTGCCCCTACGGATGCAAACAGAGAGGATTGGCTCAAAGCCCGTACACAATTCGAATTATGGCTGGATAGGAAGGAACGATTTCATCGCTCCCATTTTGAAGCGGATTTATTCCGCCATGGTAACAAAGCAGGCCGCCTGATGGCCAGGCTAGCAAGAGGTCGCCTTGGACTGTCCCTTCCAACTAAATTGAAGGACGGAATGGGTATGCTTCAAAGTGACCCTCACCAAATTAACAAAATTTTCGCACAATTCTATAAGGACCTTTATGAGGACTCACCCTCTGACCCTTCCTCAGGTAGGACGTTCCTAGATTCTTTGGAGCTTCCGCGCTTGGTAGAGAGTCAGAGGGAACTCCTTAATGCACAGGTTACGGAGGAGGAAATTCAGTACACCATAAAATCCCTACAAAACGGTAAAGCCCCGGGACCTGACGGATATACAGGGGAGTTCTATAAAGCACTCCTGCCACAGGTCTCTCCGATCCTAAAAGATCTGTTTAATGAATTCATTTCCTCGGGCCAGATTTCTAAAGAGGCATCGATTGCCTATCTCAAAGTTCTGCCCAAACCAGGGAAAGACCTGTCTGACCCCGGATCATACAGGCCGATATCTTTAATAAACCAGGACATCAAGATCTTGTCCAAAATAATGGCGGACAGGCTATCTAGACTAATGCCAGAATTAGTGGGAACGCACCAAGTGGGGTTTATACGGAGGCGCTCGGCGACCATGAATATCCGAACGGTTTTAGCAGTTTTGGATCGTGTCCAACACCAGCCACAAGTGGGCGAACAACCAAACCAGCCTTGCTTTCCCTGGATGCTGAGAAAGCATTTGACAATGTGCGATGGAACTGGTTGTGGCTGGTGCTTGATAAGTTCGGTATTCATGGTCGATTCAGAGATTTTCTACATGGGGTATATAGTTCACCTGTCGCAAGAGTATACACACCGGGTATCCTCTCCCAACCCATCCGTCTCTATAGGGGGACACGCCAAGGATGCCCACTTTCCCCATTACTCTTTGACTTGGCCCTAGAACCCCTGGCCAAACATCTTCTCGATTCGGCTGTTTTCTCGGGCATACGGGTGGGGGCGTCCGCGATCAAACTTACCATGTTTGCGGATGACATCCTCTTGTTTCTCGACAAACCAGCTGTGTCTTTGCCTACTGTGCTGACCTCGCTGCGAATGTTCGGTGAATTTTCTGGTTACAAAATTAACGTAGATAAATCTGAATTACTGCCGGTGGGAGCTTCTCCACCTCGCTGGTTGCCGGACGTAGCGAACCTAGGGATACGTCTAGCCTCAAGTTCTATAACTTACCTAGGCATTAAAATAGGACGCACCCCTGACTCCTTGTACCGCCTTAATTATCCCCCCTTGATATTGAAAATACAAACAGAACTGAAAAAGTGGGCAGGAATACCTCTCACATTCATGGGCAGATGTCATTTGATAAAAATGGTTAGTTTTGCGCGCCTCTTGTACCCCTTGCAGACCCTCCCCTTATTATTACGACACATGGACATACGCTCCCTGCAATCAGCCTTTACCAAATTTATTTGGGGTGGGAAACGCCCACGCATAGCGCTTCAAAAATTGACCATACCAAAAAAAGAGGGAGGCCTTAATTTCCCAAATATTAGGGGTTACAATTTAGCATGTCTCTTCCGCTTTGTGGTGGACTGGCTCCACGGTACCTCTTTCCATGTCAACTTTGGCCTGGAAAGTGACTTAGCAGCCCCATGGAGTCTGGCGGCACTGCTACATACGCCGTTTTCCAGACTGCCCCCGTTGATCAAGCACTCCTCCTTGCTTAGGGATACCATCGTAACATGGAAAGTGACCCGTAAGCTGTACCGTCTTCCCTATTTAGTATCGAAATACCTTCCTCTTGCTGGCCTGCCTGAACTTCCGGATGGCATCACGGCAAGGACTCTAACTATATGGTCAGATCATGGCATCCGTAAAGCTAACGATCTGATGAACGTACAGGAGCATACCTGGCTCACACCTGAGCATCTAGCGGATAAATTTCACTTACCGACGTCTCACATTTATTCTCTCAATCAAATCTACTCCTTCCTAAAACACCGATTGCGCGATCTGTCCAGATAGGCGAACACGCATCCCATGGACGACCTCATAGGTTCGGGCCAACGCAGCCTGTCGATCTCGGACCTTTATCCAGCATTTAGACAAACCCTCCTGAAAACAGACCCTTCTTCTCTGTTTGCGTCCTGGGGTAAGTGGATCCTTGATGACAATATCTCAGATAGTATTCTGAAGGGATGGCAAAAACTACTCACATGTGTAATCAATGAGCGCTGGAGAGAGACTTATTTTAAATTGGCACACAGAGCTATCTATGGATTCAATATCCTCCCTTCCCCAGACTTCCCCGACAGAATAACGGCCTGCCCCAAATGTGCATCACCGCTTACTGACCTTTGGCATGGTGTGTGGGCGTGTGGTTCTACTCAGGAATATTGGGCGATGATTCAGAATTATCTTTGAGACACTTGGAACTTGACCTTACCCCTTCAACCTCAGGTTTTCCTCTTTCACCAACTGAGACCCCCTGAAATTTCCCAGACAGAGCACTCGAAGGTACCCTCACTGATTCATGTCATCTTACTGGTAGCCTTGCGCTGCCTTTTCACTGCATGGTTGTCTAACTCTATTCCCACGTTATCAATGGTAATCCAGCAAATGAAACTGTTCTGTAATGTAGATCGGCTTGACACGGAACGACACAAAAACACTAAGACTCAGACATTTTTTGACAAATGGGAACATTTTATTATTAACCATTATACGACCCCTGAAATAGCAGACATAGTCCAACCCTTCAGCCTCACAGAGTGGTACTGTGTACAATCTATAGGGGATACCTTGGGTACCCTACGCCTGCCTCATTCATAAATGGGACCACAAATACTCCACGACTCGGCATGTCAAATCCCCTTGCTCCCCCCACCTCCCTCCCAGACTTCAATCTTGACTTAACAACGATTTAGTTTGTAACGGGCGAGATATCTAATGTTACTCTGTCTAATCTGAGTTGATGACTTTATGATCCTGCAAGACATCGCAAGTTTTATATTGTGGTTGTTTGTTGAAAATATCAATAAAATATGTTTAAAAAAAAAAAAAAAAACAAAGAACAAGAGAACAACACAGCGGGAAAATCTCTGTCGCTAAGAGTTAGATCCAGAGGGTCGACCTGGGCCATCCATACCACCCAAAACCAAAAAAATCTAAAAACACAAGCAAGGCTACAGATTCATAAAATCAGCAGACTTACCGTGTTTCCGTGGGGTTGATCAGGCCCCTAATTTGAGTTGTAATGGGCTGCCTCGGGTGGCTCAAAGTGTCACTCACCTGATTTCGTATCTTCCCTCGAGCGTTGTTCTGGCCGTCCCGTGCTGCAGCCAACTGTTAAGGATGGATCGAGTGGGGGCTTTTCAAATGTGATTGACCGGGCTGCTATACACTTTGCCAAATGTCGACAAAAAAGATACACCACACAGGATATGCTGGTATACACTCTTTCTTGGCTTGAAGCTCTGGTGCTCCCAAAAGAGAACTACTTTATTCAGGAAGAAACAGTTGGTTTTAACATTGCAAAGTAGGAGGGTAAATTATGACATCACAATAAGCATATTTCATTCTGATTGGTTGTTCAAATATTGCGTTAACATATCTAGTGCCATAAATTTCTTGGAAAAAGTTATCTGCTTTATCAGAAGTTTAGTCTTAATGGTGGCATGACAAGGTTTCGGTCCAGACTCACAAACAGATAATATTCTGAGTATAGGGTTGAAGGATAAAACTATGCATCATCCTATATGCTGATAAGTCATTTGTAGCATAGAAGAAGTCTTTATCTTGTGAGACTTCTTAGCTTGACATTTCTTCATCTTTCCACGAAATCCGATGTTTAGACGTTCTGTATTCAGAGTCTACATCCCAAGGTCAATCTTAGTTACAGGCAAAGCGATAAGATGAAATGTTTTGAGTTAAGGAAAGCAAGCTTTTCTGTATTATTCAGCAATAGCATTTTGATGTATCTGGGTTAAAGGTGTAAGGGAACAGATATTTTTGCAGCAGCAATGGCATATTAATATTAGTATATTGATCAGTCATTAGAAAAATAAGGGTCATCCCTATCACTACCAGGCAGTCAGGCAACCAGATATGGCCTACTTACCGCCCAGCCTGGAACGAACAGCGTGATAAAATATGGGGCGCATTTCCTCCATTTCAAAAGCGACTTTCCAAAATGATGTCCCACAAATAAAGAGTTTGTGGGAAAAAAAGCTAATTGCAATTTTTTTCCACTGACTTTGAAATAATTCTAGCCACTCAATAAGGGCTCAATGTACTCACTTTTGCCCTAGGTGAATACTTTAGGGGGCATAGTTTCAAAAGTGGGGTCACTTCTAGGGGTGCAGCATTGTTTTCACAGCTAGAATGCTTTGCAAGTTGAAGTGCGGCCTATAATTTGTATAATGATATCCTGAAAGCCAAATGGTGCTCTTCTTCTTTTGGGTCCCACCATGTGGCCATGCAACCAAATATTGCCTAAGCAGGGGTATTACCGAACACAGGACAAACAGCGCAATAAAATATGGGGAACATTTTCTACTTTTCAGATGCAATGTACAAAAAAATGTGTCCCACAAATTATGCATTTGTGAAAAAAAAGAAGAAAATTTTAATTTTTCCACTGACTTTATAACCATTGCAGCCCTACAAAAAGGACTCAAAATACTCACTTTTTGTGTAGATGAAAACTTTAGGGGGTGTAGTTTCCAAAATGGGGTCACTTGTGGGGGTTCTGTACGTGATATGTATTTCTATCTGTTACCTTGTAACTATCTTACTGCCGGCCAAATCGGAATGTGTATACCAAAGTAAATCAAACTGAGCTATTTCAGTTTCAAATACTTCTACCCTTTATTAGGCTGTTCACTTGGTTATATAACCTCTGTATTTACAGTGCATATTGAAAGTATTCAGCCCCCTTGAACTTTTTGACCTTTTGCCACATTTCAGGCTTCAAACATAAAGATATAAAACTGTAATTTTTGGGGAAGAATAAACAACAAGTGGGACACATGAAGTGGAACAAAATTTATTGTATATTTCAAACTTTTTTAACAAATAAAAAACTGAAAAATTGGGTGTGCAAAATTATTCAGACCCCTTAAGTTAAAGGGGTATTCCAGGCAAAACCTTTTTTTATATATATCAACTGGCTCCGGAAAGTTAAACAGATTTGTAAATTACTTCTATTAAAAAATCTTAATCCTTCCAATAGTTATTAGCTTCTGAAGTTTTCTGTCTAACTTCTCAATGATGATGTCATGTCCCAGGAGCTGTGCATGATGGGAGAATATCCCCATAGGAACTGTACAGCTCCCGGGATGTGAGTCCTCAGAGAGCAGTTAGACAGAAAACAACAACTCAACTTCAGAAGCTAATAACTATTGGAAGGATTAAGATTTTTTTAATAGAAGTAATTTACAAATCTGTTTAACTTTCCGGAGCCAGTTGATATATAAAAAAAAAAGTTTTGGCCTGGAATACCCCTTTAATACTTTGTAGCGCCAACTTTTGCTGCGATTGCAGCTGTAAGTCGCTTGGGGTATGTCTCTATGAGTTTTTCACATCGAGAGACTGACATTTTTGCTCATTCCTCCTTGCAAAACAGCTCGAGCTCAGTGAGGTTGGATGGAGAGCGTTTGTGAACAGCAGTTTTCAGTTCTTTCCACAGATTCTCGATTGGATTCAGGTCTGGACTTTGACTTGGCCATTCTAACACCTGGATACGTTTATTTGTGAACCATTCCATTGTAGATTTTGCTTTATGTTTTGAATCATTGTCTTGTTGGAAGACAAATCTCCGTCCCAGTCTCAGGTCTTTTGCAGACTCCATCAGGTTTTCTTCCAGAATGGTCCTATATTTGGCTCCATCCATCTTCCCATCAATTTTAACCATCTTCCCTGTCCCTGCTGAAGAAAAGCAGGCCCAAACCATGATGCTGCCACCACCATGTTTGACAGTGGGGATGGTGTGTTCAGGGTGATGAGCTGTGTTGCTTTCATGCCAAACATAACGCTTTGCATTGTTGCCAAAAAGTTCGATTTTGGTTTCATCTGACCAGAGCACCTTCTTCCACATGTTTAGTGTGCCTCCCAGGTGGCTTGTGGCAAACATTAAACAACACTTTTTATGGATATCTTTAAGAAATGTTTTTCTTCTTGCCACTCTTCCATAAATGCCAGATTTGTGCAGTATATGACTGATTGTTTTCCTATGGACAGAGTCTCCCACCTCAGCTGTAGATCTCTGCAGTTCATCCAGAGTGATCATGTGCCTCTTGGCTGCATCTCTGATCACTCTTCTCCTTGTATGAGATGAAAGTTTAGAGATGAAAGTTAAGAGGGACTGCCAGGTCTTCGTAGATTTGTAGCGGTCTGATACTCCTTCCATTTCAATATTTTCACTTGCACAGTGCTCCTTGGGATGTTTAAAGCTTGGGAAATCTTTTTGTATCCAAATCCGGCTTTAAAACTTCTCCACAACTTCCTGCCTGGTGTGTTCCTTGTTCTTCATGGTGCTCTCTGAGCTTTAAACGGACCTCTGAGATTATCACAGTGCAGGTGCATTTATACGGAGACTTGATTACACACAGGTGGATTCTATTTATCATCATTAGTCATTTAGGTCAACATTGGATCATTCAGAGCTCCTCACTGAACATCTGGTGAGAGTTTGCTGCACTGAAAGTAAAGGGGCTGAATAATTTTGCACGCCCAATTTTTCAGTTTTTTATTTAACAATAAATAAATTTCATTCCACTTCAGCGTCCTCCCAGGTACCCTCTGTGATTGTAGCCACGCTGGAGGGTACATGGGAGGACGCTGTGAGTTGACCGAATGCTGCCATAATTGCCCACTGGGCCCTGTTTTGCTTATCACGCACATGTGAACGTGGAAGTTACCGGCAGGATAGCAATCTAAAGGATCCTGATGGAGTTAATCTGAGAAAGTGCCTTACAAGTACTCCGTGAAAGGACTGCGATCATTTGCACACTGGGTGAATACAATACATGTTTTGGAATGTTTTGTATTACCTGCATGTTACGCCTAGCGCTCCGGGTCCCCGCTCCTCCCCGGAGCGCTCACGGCGTCTCTCTCCCTGCAGCGCCCCGGTCAGTCCCGCTGACCGGGAGCGCTGCACTGTCATGGCCGTCGGGGATGCGATTCGCACAGCAGGACGCGCCCGCTCGCGAATCGCATCCCAGGTCACTTACCCGTCCCGGTCCCCTGCTGTCATGTGCTGGCGCGCGCGGCTCCGCTCTCTAGGGCGCGCGCGCGCCAGCTCTCTGAGACTTAAAGGGCCAGTGCACCAATGATTGGTGCCTGGCCCAATTAGCTTAATTGGCTTCCACCTGTTCCCTGGCTATATCTGATCTCCTCCCTTGCACTCCCTTGCCGGATCTTGTTGCCTTGTGCCAGTGAAAGCGTTTAGTGTGTCCAAAGCCTGTGTACCTGAACTTCTGCTATCCATCCTGACTACGAACCTTGCCGCCTGCCCCCGACCTTCTGCTACGTCTGACCTTGCCTCTGTCTAGTCCTTCTGTCCCACGCCTTCTCAGCAGTCAGCGAGGTTGAGCCGTTGCTAGTGGATACGACCTGGTTGCTACTGCCGCAGCAAGACCATCCCGCTTTGCGGCGGGCTCTGGTGAAAACCAGTAGCCTCTTAGAACCGGTCCACTAGCACGGTCCACGCCAATCCCTCGCTGACACAGCGGATCCACAACCCGAAGCCGAATCGTGACAGTAGATCCGGCCTTCTTCGCTGAAATCCGGAGTGTCTTCGAGGAGCCAGCCCGAGCTTCTTCTGCCGAGACTGCCCTGTTGAACCTGGTCCAGGGTAATTCTTCAGTGGGCGAGTACGCCATCCAATTTCGTACTCTTGCTTCCGAGTTATCATGGAATAACAAGGCTCTCTGCGCGACCTTTAAAAAAGGCCTATCCAGTCGCATCAAGGATGTGCTGGCCGCACGAGAGATTCCTGCCAACCTGCAAGAACTCATCCATTTGGCTACCCGCATTGATATGCGTTTTTCTGAGCGACACCAAGAGCTCCGCCAGGAAAAAGACTTAGATCTCTGGGCACCTCTCCCACAGCATCCTTTGCAGTCTACGCCTGGGCCTCCCGCCGAGGAGGCCATGCAAGTGGATCGGTCTCGCCTGACCCAGGAAGAGAGGAATCGCCGTAGGGAAGAAAATCTCTGTCTTTACTGTGCCAGTACCGAGCATTTCTTGGTGGATTGCCCTATCCGTCCTCCACGTCTGGGAAACGCACGCACGCACCCAGCTCACGTGGGTGTGGCGTCTCTTGGTTCCAAGTCTGCTTCTCCACGTCTCACGGTGCCCGTGCGGATTTCTCCCTCAGCCAACTCCTCCCTCTCAGCCGTGGCCTGCTTGGACTCTGGTGCCTCTGGAAATTTTATTTTTACTGTTACGCCTAGCGCTCCGGGTCCCCGCTCCTCCCCGGAGCGCTCACGGCGTCTCTCTCCCTGCAGCGCCCCGGTCAGTCCCACTGACCGGGAGCGCTGCACTGTCACGATTCGGCTTCGGGTTGTGGATCCGCTGTGTTAGCGAGGGATTGGCGTGGACCGTGCTAGTGGACCGGTTCTAAGAGGCTACTGGTTTTCACCAGAGCCCGCCGCAAAGCGGGATGGTCTTGCTGCGGCAGTAGCAACCAGGTCGTATCCACTAGCAACGGCTCAACCTCGCTGACTGCTGAGAAGGCGTGGGACAGAAGGACTAGACAGAGGCAAGGTCAGACGTAGCAGAAGGTCGGGGGCAGGCGGCACGGTTCGTAGTCAGGATGGATAGCAGAAGTTCAGGTACACAGGCTTTGGACACACTAAACGCTTTCACTGGCACAAGGCAACAAGATCCGGCAAGGGAGTGCAAGGGAGGAGATCAGATATAGCCAGGGAACAGGTGGAAGCCAATTAAGCTAATTGGGCCAGGCACCAATCATTGGTGCACTGGCCCTTTAAGTCTCAGAGAGCTGGCGCGCGCGCGCCCTAGAGAGCGGAGCCGCGCGCGCCAGCACATGACAGCAGGGGACCGGGACGGGTAAGTGACCTGGGATGCGATTCGCGAGCGGGCGCGTCCCGCTGTGCGAATCGCATCCCCGACGGCCATGACAGTGCAGCGCTCCCGGTCAGCGGGACTGACCGGGGCGCTGCAGGGAGAGAGACGCCGTGAGCGCTCCGGGGAGGAGCGGGGACCCGGAGCGCTAGGCGTAACACTGCATCTCTGGCTACAGTTTGTTACCCACACTATTGGAACCAGCAGCGCCATCCGAAGGTTTCTTTTCACTTTGCTATTGAATATTTTTACTTTTGGAAAACATCAGAGGGCTTCAAAATATAGCAGCAATTTTCCAATATTTTACCAAATTTTCAAAATCGAACTTTTTCAGGGACCAGTTCAGATTTGAAGTTGATTTGAAGGTCCTTCTCATTAGAAATACCCCATAAATGACCCCATTATAAAAACTGCACCCCTCAAAGTATTCAAAATGACATTCAAAAGGTTTGTTAACCCTTTAGGTGTTTCACTGGAATAGCAGCAAATTGAAGGAGAAAATTCCAAATTTTCATTTTTTACACTGGCATGTTCTTGTAGACCCAGTTTTTGCATTTTTACAAGAGGTAAAAGGAGAGCAATCTTCCTAAAATGTGTAACCCAATTTCTCTCGAGTTAGGAAATACCTCATGTGTATGTCAAGTGCTCTGTGGGCGCACTAGAGGGCTCAGAAGGGAAAGAGCAACAGTGGGATTTTGGAGAGTGCGTTTTTCTGAAATAGTTTTTGGAGGGCATGTCACATTTGAGAAGCCCCTATGGTGCCAGAACAGCAAAAAACAAACAAACACATGGCATACTATTTTGGAAACTACACCCCTCAAGGAACGTAACAAGTATGGAAATACCCCATGTGGGAATGTCAAGTGCTCTGCTGACACACTACAATGCTCAGAAGAGAAGGAGTCACATTTGGCTTTTGGAAAGCAAATTTAGCTGAAATGTTTTTTGGGTGGCATGTCGCATTTAGGAAGCCCCTATGGTGCCAGAACAGAAAAAAAATAAAAAATAATAAAAAAAAATAAAAAACACATGGCATACTATTTTGGAAACTACACCCTCAAGGAACATTACAGTTCACAGGTGCCTTCACACCTCACAGGTGTTTGATGACTTTTTGTTAAAGTTGGATGTGTAAACGAAGAAAAAATGTTTTCACAAAAATGCAGTTTTTCCCCCAAATTTTTAATTTTTATAAGGGGTAATAGGAGAAAATGGCCCACAAAATTTGTAACTACATTTCTTCTGAGTATGGAAATACCCCATGTGTGGACGTCAAGTTTTCTGCTGGAGCACTACAATGCTCAGAAGAGTAGGAGTGGCATTGAGCTTTTGGAAAGAGAATTTGTTTGGAATAGAAGTCAGGGGCCATGTGCGTTTACAGAGCCCCCGGTGGTGCCAAAACAGTGGACCCCCCACATGTGCCCCCATTTTGGAAACTACACCCCTCACAGAATTTAATAAGGGCTGCAGTGAGTATTTACACCCCACTGGTGTTTGACAGATCTTTGGAACAGTGGGCTGTGCAAATGAAAAATTAAATTTTTCATTTTCACAGACCACTGTTCCACGAAACTTTCACATATGGGGCGTAAATACTCACTGCACCCCTTATTACATTACATGAGGGGTGTAGTTTCCAAAATGGGGTCACATGTGTTTGTTCTGGCACTATGGGGACTTTTAAACACACGTAGCCTTCAATTTCGGACAAATTTTCTCTTCAAAAGCCCAATGGCGCTCTTTCTCTTTTGCAGAGCTCATTACATCCACATATGGGGTATGTTCTTACTCAGAAGAAATGAAGTTACAAATTTTGGGGGGCTTTTTTCCTATTTTCCCTTAGGAAAATGAAAAATCTAGGGTAACACCAGCATTTTAGTGAAAACATTTTTTTTTCATTTTCCCATCCAAATTGAATGAAAATTCTTCAAACACCTGTGGGGTGTTAAGGCTCACTATACCCCTTGTTACATTCCGTTAGGGCTGTAGTTTCCAAAATGGGGTCACATGTGGATATTTATTTTTTTGCGTTTATGTCAGAACCGCTGTAATATCAGCCACCCTTGTGCAAATCGCCAATTTAGGCCTCAAATGTACATAGTGCACTCTCACTCCTGAACCTTGTTGTGCGCCCGCAGAGAATTTTACACCCATATATGGGGTATTTCCGTACTTTGTGTTACAAATTTTGGGTGTCTTTTTTTCCTTTTACCGCTTGTGAAAATAAAAAGTATGGGGCAACACCAGCATGTTAGCATAAAATGTTTTATTTTTTTACACTAACAGGCTTGTGTAGCCTCCAACTTTTCCTTTTCATAAGGTGTAAAAGGAGAAAAAGCCCCCCAAAATTTTTAGTGCAATTTCTCCCAAGTATGGAAATAACCCATATGTCACCCTAAACTGTTTCCTTGAAATACGACAGGGCTCCGAAGTGCGCATTTGAGGACTTAATTAAGGATTGCATAGGGGTGGACATAGGGGTATTCTACGCCAGTGATTCCCAAACAGGGTGCCTCCAGCTGTTGCTAAACTCCCAGCATGCCTGGACAGTCAGTGGCTGTCCGGAAATGCTGGGAGTTGTTGTTTTGCAACAGCTGGAGGCTCCGTTTTGGAAACACTGCCGTACAACACGTTTTTCATTTTTATTGAGGGGACAGTGTAAGGGGGTGTATATGTAGTGTTTTACCCTTTATTATGTGTTAGTGTAGTGTAGTGTTTTTAGGGTACATTCACACTGGCGGAGGTTTACAATGAGTTTCCCGCTAGGAGCTGGCGCTGCGGCAAACCTGCCCGTGTGAATGTACCCTGTACATTCACATGGGGGGGGGCAAACCTCCAGCGGTTTCAAAATTACCACTCCCAGCATGTGCTGACAGACCGTGCATGCTGGGAGTTGTACTTTTGCAACAGCTGGAGGCACACTGGTTTGAAAACCTTCAGTTAGGTTCTGTTACCTAACTCATTATTTTCCAACCAGTGTGCCTGCAGCTGTTGCAATACTACAACTCCCAGCATGTACATGTTATGCAACAGCTGAAGTAACGCAACTACAACTCCCAGCATGCTGAGACAGCTGCTTGGGCATGCTGGGATTTGCAGTTTTTTTTCAACATTTGGAGGGCTACAGTTTAGAGACCACTGCACAGTGATCCCCAAACTGTGGCCCTCCAGATGTTGCAAAACTACAAATCCCAGCATGCCCAGACAGCAAACTGCTGTATGGGCATGCTAGAAGTTGTAGTTTTGCAACTTTATAGTGGTCTCAAACTTTATCCCTCCAGATGTTGCTAGGCAATTCACCGACTTTCGTAGGATCCAGGGAGCCAGCCACACGTCATCGCCGCTCACCGATCCCCGCCACTGATTGCCGCCCTCTAAGTGGACCTTCGGCGCCGGTCCTCCTCGGTTTCCCCGTTCTACCTCGCTTATTGTGGGTGGGCAGAACAGGGAAACCGAAAATCAACCTCCCCCGCCCCTGATTTGCTATTGATCGTCGCTTCTTGACGACCAATAGCAGGGATAGGAGGGGTGGCACCCCTGCCACCTCACTCCTATCCCTTCAGGGGGATCGTGGGTGTCTTGGATTCGTATGTGTGTGAATCGACATGTGAATTCACCTGCGATTTGTGGCGATCACCGACATGGGGGGGGGGGGGGTCTAATGACCCCCCTGGGCATTTGCGCAGGGTGCCTGCTAATCGATATCAGCAGTCACCCCGGTCCCCACCCGGCGCGCGGCGGGGACCAATATTCCCACGGGCGTACAAGTACACCCTGGGTTCTTAAGTACCAGGGTGTCAAGGTGTACCTGTATGCCCTGGGTCCTTAACAGGTTAACATTTACTCATCCCCCTAGCTAGGCCTATCATTTCTACAATATTACACTAAGTAGTCCTTTTCTTTATAACATTATCACCCACTAACATGCTTACTTCTTCCCACTATTTGTTCACCCCCTGATTCTGCTCATACAATGTCACATCCTAAAAATCCGTTGTGATAATCTTTCCCTTTGGAACAACCATGGTTATGTACAGACATATATTTAACAGTTATCAGAGAATATATCTTAGATACATCTATACGGGATCATCAAAAATTTGTATATATATATATGGACATAAATATATAATTAAATATATATACTAGGGATCGACCGATTATCGGCATGGCCGATATTATCGGCCGATATTCACGTTTTCCCCCGTTATCGGTATCGGCTTCTAACCTGCCAATAATGCGCAAAACAAGGCGTGTGCACGAATCGCGGGACTTCAGTCCCGGCCCTGAACTTCAGGCCGGGACTGAAGTCCCGTGATTCGTGCGCACGCCTTGTTTTGCCGTGCGGAGCAATTGCCTGACAGCATGGTGGAGCAGGAGCTGTCAGCTGTCCCGCTCCTCCACTCCATCACCTTTCTCACGCTGCTTCATTCTTGCAGTGTGAGTGAGAGCCGTGGGGACGCCATCCACGGCAGGCCGGCGTGATGACATCATATTATCGCGCCGGCGCACGGAGATCACATCCCTGCAGCTCTCACTCACAGTACAAGAACGTAGCAGTGTGTGAGGTGAGCACTGCTCGGGCGCTGTATGGATGGACGGGCAAATTATAAGTGAGGGGGGCAAAATATAAGTGAGGGGCACATATCAGGGGGGGTATTATATGTGGGGGCACATGACAGCCCCCCCCTGTCATGTGTCCATATAATGCCCCCCTAACTTATAATACCCTCTGTCCTGTACCCTCACATATAATGCCCCCTGAGGGGGAAGGACATGGGGCATTATATGTGAGGGGCACTGGACAGGGAGCAATATATGTGAGGGGCACAGGACAGGGGGTATTATAAGTCAGGGGGGAATTATATGATTATATGGGCACATGACAGGGGTGGACTGTCATGTGCCCCCACATATAATCCCCCCGTCATGTGCCCCTCATACATAATACCCCCTGTCCTGTGACCCCCACATATAATGCCCCCTGACATGTGCCCCTCATATATAATGCCCCATGTTCTGTGCCCCTCACATATAATGCCCCCTGCTCTGCACCCTCAGGGGGCATTATATGTGAAGTGCACAGGACATGGATCATTATATATGAGGGGCACAGGACAGGGGGTATTATAAGCCAGGGGGGCTTTATACAGGCAGGGGCAGAGAAGCAAGTGGCGGCGGCGGTCTATGGCACCGCAAAAGCTGCTACAGTTCATTGATTTAAAGCGCCCGCTTTAAATCAATGATCTGCAGCGGCTTCAGGGGGGGGGGGGGGGGGGAGAGAAATAGACGATAATTTATACCAGAATATCGGTATAAATTATCGGCTATCGGCCTTAACCTCCACAGATTATCGGTATCGGCCCTAAAAAATCGATATCGGTCGATCCCTAATATATACTATATAATATATAAAAATATATATATATAATTCTATTTTTTACATAATCTCCACATATACCGCCCTTCTTGCGACATACGCCAATACAGGCAATATATATAGTTGTGGCAGACTTCTACCAGGGAACATCCTACAGACATGGTACCATCACCCCCACAGCTTTAAAATCCTTTTTCACCTGCCAGCAGAACTATATGGCCAGCATCGCGCAGGACACATATATATATATATACACACACACTATTCCTATTTTTTCAGTGATATAAATATAACCATGCTGACAACTCTGACCACAAATATGCCATGCTCTCCACCAGGGCTGGCCTTTGGGGTGTGCGAGCTGTGCGGCCTCACAGGGCGCCATAGTAACAGGCGCCGGGCGGCCGACACAGCTAGCAGGCCCCCCGCCACTACACTATGTAATGCTGCCTTTATCTGCAATAATGGGTTACATAGACCCATCAATGCAGCACAACAGGCAGCCCGCAGTCTAGCTGTGAAGAAAAGAGTAGGACTGTGAGGGCAGTGCAATCACATGGTCCGGAGGCCCCTCCCACTGTCACTGTGCAACTGACCGAAGCTTCTGTAATATGCAGACCGAGGGTAGGAATAGGAACAGCCTGCACCTCTCCTGCTGTGTGCTCCTGTCAGAGCTGCCACCGACCACTGGTGGGAAGCTGTAAAATCTAATGTTAATGGTGCCGTAAATCTGTCTACACAACAGACTCTAGCAGCATCGGACCATGTATGCTTTCCTACAGGCATTTAAAAGGTAGTGTCCTGTGCCTTGGAGACATGAGGCACTAATTGCAAGAATGCTTGCAGGAAAGATTCCACATCCAGTGTTCCCCAACCATGGTGCCTCCAGCTGTTGCAAAACTACAACTCCCAGCATGCTTAAACAGCCAAAATCTGTCTCTGCATGCTGAGAGTTTTAGTTTTGCAACAGCTGGAGGCACACTGGTTGGGAGAAACTGCCTTAATCTGATGTTGCTGCAGTAAAGTATATGTGCTGTATATAGGGTCCATGTGAGTCCCAATTTATGAAAGTAAATGAGGAGAAATAGGACACTGGCACTTCGTAATCAAGCCGCACTTCACCTGGATTGAATGCCTAACTTCAGCGCGTCCCCCCCCCTGATTACGGTTGTGCACAATGCTGTAAAATGTTCATATGTAGAAGAAAAATTCAGAAGCCAGCACTCACCATTCAGGGGTCACGTTTATTCATAGGATACGGTACCCTGCCCTCTGATGCACCACCGATCCACCGTATCCTGTGAATAAAAGTGACTACTGACTGGTGAGTGCTGGCTTCTGTATTTTTCTTCTATAAGTCCAATTTATGAAAGTCATGAGGTACTACCCCATTGGAGTGGTCCCTTATATGCTCCTCATCTATAGCTGGGTTCCTAATGATTACTAACAGTAAGTGTTCCAGGCGCTAAAATGTTTCATACTTGCTGACCGCCAGTGCGCATGGGGATAGGCGCAGGTGCGTGGATGACAGGGAAAATGTAAGGGAGAAGCAATCACAGCAAGTTACATGGAGCTGGTGGAATGAACCCTGGCTGTGGGGATGAGGAAGTAGAGCACCACAAAATTAGTAGCTGCCGCACACAGCAGTCCTGTGGATCACCAAGCGCTCCTCACATCCCGGGCTTAGCTCAGGAATCTGTCGGCAGTGAGCATCATGGAGCCCAGTCCTGCTGCACGCACGGGTAGGGTGTTCCTGCCGGAAGACTCCCTACAGGGGCTGAGGAATTGATTTGTGCTAGAGGAGCTGAGCGCCCATCCATCACTCATACATGTGCATGTAGGGTCAGATCATATACTGCTGATGGTGACATCACCTCATGTAACCCTAACTATATCTCCTCTTCAGTGCAGTACAGTCTACTTTTCTCTGTGATCTGCCATCACAGACTATGTAAAGGCAGAGGTGGTATTTATGTAAGTGGCTACTAATAGGAAGCCTGAGTCTGATTAAGGGGGGCTGGTGATGGGGGGAGAGGGGGGGGAGATGGTCTGATAATGAGTGACAGGGGACTGGTGATGGGGGGAGGGGGGGGGGAGATGGTCTGATAATGAGTGACAGGGGACTGAGTAATAAGAACATGGGACTGGTGAAGGGGGGGGGTCTGAGTTTGCTTAAGGGGGACTGGTAAAGGGGGAGGGCCTGATTAAGGGGGTCTGCATCTGATTAAGGGGCTCTTCTGAGTGTTGCTGTGTAAGAGGGGGCGTGAAAGAGGAGTTACAAAAACTGTGATTATCTGTTGTGCGGAGTGAATCTGTGGAGTGGGTGCGACTGCCTATAGCCCACAATCATATTTTGGGTAAGTTTTTCTCTTTTTCACATAGTGGGATAACTCTTAGAGTTTAAATACCCTTTTTCATATTTTTTTTTTTCTCTGTTCCACCTCTAGGGGGAGGAGGAGTAGATTGGGCACAGGTGTATAAATCTTAGCTTGGGACTCTTATTGAGAGCTTGCTCTTCTGAGTGTTGCTGTGTAAGAGGGGGCGTGAAAGAGGAGTTACAAAAACTGTGATTATCTGTTGTGTGGAGTGGGTGCGACTGCCTATAGCCCACATTCATATTTTGGGTAAGTTTTTCTCTTTTGCACATAGTGGGATAACTCTTAGAGTTTAAACACCTTTTTTCATTTTTTTTTCTCTGTTCCACCTCTAGGGGGAGGAGGAGTAGATTGGGCACAGGTGTATAAATCTTAGCTTGGGACTCTTATTGAGAGCTTGCTCTTCTGAGTGTTGTTGTGTAAGAGGGGGCGTGAAAGAGGAGTTACAAAAACAGGAGTTTGAAAGCAGGAGGTTGAGATCGCTGTGAGTGTTAATTTCTGAACCCACAAGGTCTACAAAAAATTTGAAGTGTAATTTTGACTGTCTGTTTTTGCCTATACATTTGTGAAATCCCCATAACTAGATGGCCTCCATGTTGGAAAATGCAGTCCAATGTACATCCTGTTCAATGTATGCAATCCTTGAACAACAGTTTGAGGGTGCATATTGTTGTGCGAGATGTGTGCTAGTTGTCCATTTGGAAGCCCAGATCCTGCATCTAGAGGAGCGACTGGCAACAATGAGAAGCATTAACAACATGGAGAGGAGTCTCCTGCTCACTGAGCAGGCACTCTCGGGAATAGAGGTGGGGGAGGACAGTGGGACGGAGTTGCAGGACAGTCAGGCAGTTAGCTGGGTTACAGTTAGAAAGAGGGGTAGGGAAAAAAGTGTCAGGGAGGCTAGTCCTGAACTGGCACACCCCAACAAGTTTGCCCGCTTGGCAGATGAGGGGGATGCCATTACAGAGCTAGCAGAACTGCAGCAGGATACCGCCTCTGACCGCCAGGGGGGAGTCTGCTCCAGTAAGGAGGGAGGGAGGAGTACAGGGCAGGCCAGACAGGTACTAGTGGTGGGGGACTCAATTATTAGGGGGACAGACAGGGCAATCTGTCACAAAGACCGGGATCGCCGAACAGTGTGTTGTCTGCCTGGCGCACGAGTTCGGCACATCCCGGATCGGGTTGACAGGTTTCTGGGCGGGGCTGGAGAGGACCCAGCAGTCATGGTACATATTGGCACCAATGACAAAGTAAGAGGTAGGTGGAGTGTCCTTAAAATGATTTCAGAGACTTAGGCCGCAAGCTTAAGGCAAGGACCTCCAAGGTAGTATTTTCTGAAATACTACCAGTACCACGAGCCACACCAGAGAGGCAGCGGGAGATCAGTGAGGTAAACAAGTGGCTCAGAAGCTGGTGTAGGAAGGAAGGGTTTGGGTTCATGGAGAACTGGGCTGACTTCGCTGTCGGTTACCGGCTATACCGTAGGGACGGGCTGCACCTCAATGGGGAGGGTGCAGCTTTGCTTGGGGAGAAGATGGCTAGAAGGGTGGAGGAGTGTTTAAACTAGGGACTTGGGGGGAGGGAACCTACAGCAAAGAGGGGGAAGATAGTGTAGATAAAGAGGTGGGAATTATAAATGTACCTGGGGGTGGAGCGGAGGGAGGGTTTAGAATAGTTAATAGGAATAGGCTTCATAGGAAAATAAAACTTACACCCTTGAATCCCATTAACCCCAATAACATAAAGGATGGAAATGTAAAGTGTATGTTCACAAATGCCAGAAGTCTAGCAAATAAAATGGGTGAGCTTGAGGCCTTGATACTGGAGGAACATATTGATATAGTTGGGGTCACTGAGACATGGCTGGACTCCTCGCATGACTGGGCTGTCAATCTGCAGGGGTTTACATTGTTTCGCAAGGATAGAATGAACAGAAAAGGTGGTGGAGTCTGTCTGTATGTAAGAAGTGGTATGAAAGTCAGTGTGAACAATGCCATAGTGTGTGATGATTTTGAGGAGGTGGAATCACTGTGGGTAGAATTACAAAAGGAGGGAGATACTGAAAAAATAATATTTGGGGTAATCTACAGACCCCCTAATATCACTGAAGAGATAGAAGTTTGGCTTCATAAACAAATAGAGAGGGCCGCCCGGGCAGGTACAGTGGTAATAATGGGAGATTTTAACTATCCAGATATAGATTGGGGTCCGGGGTTGGCTAAAACTACAAAGGGGCGACAATTCCTAAATTTATTGCAGGATAATTTTATGGGCCAGTTTGTGGAGGACCCAACAAGAAGTGATGCCTTGTTGGATCTGATCATTTCCAACAACGCAGAGCTGGTTGGTAATGTAACTGTGCGGGAAAACCTTGGTAATAGCAACCACAATATGGTTACTTTTGACTTAAAATGTAGAAAACAAAGACAGGCGGGGAAGGCAAAAACATATAACTTTAAAAAGGCAAACTTCCCTGGGCTTAGGGCTGCACTACAGGACATAGACTGGGGGGAGGTGTTGTCAAATACTGATACAGAAGGTAAATGGGACATCTTTAAATCAACTCTAAATAACTATACAGCTAAATATATACCAAAGGGGAACAAATATAAATGATAAAAACTAAATCCTACATGGCTGACACATGATGTTAAAAGAGCAATAAACAACAAAAAAAAATAGCCTTCAAAAAATACAAATCTGATGGGTCAGCGATAACATTTAAACAGTACAAAGAGCTTAATAAAATCTGTAAAAATGTAATAAAAACAGCAAAAATTCAAAACGAGAGACAGGTGGCCAAAGAAAGCAAAACTAATCCTAAATATTTTTTTAGATATATAAATGCAAAAAAAAACAAGGACAGAGCATGTAGGACTTAATAATGATAATGGGGAGGTTGTCACAGGCGATCAAGAGAAAGCGGAGCTACTGTATGGGTTCTTTAGTTCTGTATACACTATGGAAAAAGGAGCTGACATCGGCCAGGTCAGTGCTGGTAACACATCATGTTATGTACTGAACTGGCTTAATGTAGAGATGGTACAAGGTAAGTTAAGTGATATAAATGTAAGCAAATCCCCAGGGCCGGATGGACTACACCCAAGAGTTCTAAGAGAGGTAAGTTCAGTAATATCTGTACCCCTGTTCATGATATTTAGAGATTCTCTGGTGTCTGGTATTGTGCCAAGAGACTGGCGCAAGGCGAATGTGGTGCCAATCTTCAAAAAGGGCTCTAGGTCTTCCCCAGGAAACTATAGACCGGTAAGTTTAACGTGCATTGTGGGTAAATTGTTTGAAGGACTTATAAGGGATTACATACAGGAATACATAGGGGATAATTGTATTATAAGTGATAGCCAGCATGGGTTTACTAAGGATAGAAGTTGTCAAACCAATCTAATTTGCTTTTATGAAGAGGTGAGTAGAAGCCTTGACAGAGGAATGGCTGTGGATATAGTGTTTCTGGATTTTGCTAAAGCGTTTGATACTGTCCCTCATAGATGTCTGACAGGTAAGTTAAGGTCTTTGGGTTTGGAAATTTTAGTTTGTAACTGGATTGAACACTGGCTCATGGATCGTACCCAGAGAGTGGTGGTCAATGATTCGTACTCTGATTGGTCCCCGGTTATAAGTGGTGTACCCCAAGGTTCTGTACTGGGCCCGCTGTTGTTTCATTTATTTATCAATGATATAGGGGATGGTATTAACAGCTCTGTTTCTATCTTTGCAGATGACACCAAGCTTTGTAGCACGGTACAGTCTATAGAGGATGTGCATAAGTTACAAGATGACTTGGATAGACTAAGTGTCTGGGCATCCACTTGGCAAATGAGGTTGAATGTGGATAAATGTAAAGTTATGCATCTGGGTACTAATAACCTGCATGCATCGTATGTCTTAGGGGGGATTAAACTGTCAGAGTCACTGGTAGAGAAGGATCTGGGTGTACTTGTAGATCACAGACTACAGAATAGCAT
This sequence comes from Hyla sarda, assembly GCF_029499605.1. Taxonomy (NCBI): domain Eukaryota; kingdom Metazoa; phylum Chordata; class Amphibia; order Anura; family Hylidae; genus Hyla; species Hyla sarda. The sequence continues at coordinate 124,457,127 of NC_079193.1, forward strand.
GCAATGTCAGGCTGCTGCTTCCAAAGCCGGCAGGATATTGTCATGTATCAAAAGAGGCATGGACTCAAGGGACAGGGACATAATACTCCCCCTTTATAAAGCATTGGTACGGCCTCACCTGGAATATGCTGTTCAGTTTTGGGCACCTGTCCATAAAAGGGACACTGCGGATTTGGAAAGGGTGCAGAGACGCGCGACTAAACTAATATGGGGCATGGAACATCTTAGCTATGAGGAGCGATTAAAGGAGTTACAATTGTTTAGTCTTGAGAAGAGACGTTTAAGGGGGGATATGATAAACGTATATAAGTATATTAATGGCCCATACAAAAAATATGGAGAAAAACTGTTCCAGGTTAAACCCCCCCCAAAGGACGAGGGGGCACTCCCTCCGTCTGGAGAAGAAAAAGTTTAGTCTCAAGGGGCGACACGCCTTCTTTACCGTGAGGACTGTGAATTTATGGAACGGTCTACCTCAGGAACTGGTCACAGCAGGAACAATTAACAGCTTTAAAACAGGATTAGATACATTCCTGGAACAAAATAACATTAATGCTTATGAAGAAATATAAAATCCCATCCCTTCCCCAATATCGCGCCACACCCCTACCCCTTAATTCCCTGGTTGAACTTGATGGACATATGTCTTTTTTCGACCGTACTAACTATGTAACTATGTAACTATGGGACTGATTAAGGGGGCAGGGGACTGATTAAGGGGGACATGGGACTGATTAAGGGGAGGCAAGGTTTTCATTGAACGGGTGGCCAAGGGGTTTTGGTGATGGGAATGAATATTTGTTACAAAGATGTTTTTCCTCTTTGTGTATGTTTATGGGGTACCCAAGACTCCATTTAACACTATTTAACTCTATTTAACCACCGCTCTGCCTCAAGTTACGGCTGGAAAGTATAACTAGAGAAATCAAAAATGAATAAAAACAACATACCCAATACTCTATTTAACACTACGAGCACCGTCTATATAACCGGAGAACTAAATGAAAAGAATGCTTTCACCTCCTCTCCTCTCCTTGTCGGGATGCATTTAACCACGGCTTTGCCGCGAGTTGCGGCCACAAGAACAACAAGGTAAATCAAAAGTGAGTTTCAACAATGTATTCAAGGCTCCGTATACATTGTTCCAATACCGCAAATAAAATGAAACAACTATATCTACCTCCTCTCCCTGTCTGCGAAAAATAGCAATATCTTCAGATGTGCCACCCATCTCACTCGCGTCCACAGCAATCACTGTATGGACCGATCCTCCTGAGTCCTGTACATTCTATACAGCTGCAGCTGTCAGCCACATTCTGGGAGCATGAACACTGGAGCACCTGAAATATCTGAAGTTATGGTACAAACACACCACCACCGCAAAAACACTAAGAAGTCACTTACAGATAAGGTTATTTATAGGTCCATATGCATATCTGTTCACTGTATGCAAAAATATAATGTAAATGCGCACTGTTTTAACCAATATTTTGCTTTATCTGTACTGCGCATGTCACTGAGACATCTGGTGACATCACCCCCATTTTGTAACACTCCCGCGTTTTTTAAATATTTAAAGCCGTCTTATGCAGTAGTACTCCAGACCTGACGAAGCAAAGGGTTTCTTGCGAAACGCATCGTCTCTGTATACCTTTTAATCAATAAACCTGTTTGGTTTTACCTCCGCTGCCCTCTGTGAATTTGTGACAGGCAGCCTCCCTGCAGCGCTGGACTGCGATCCTCTGATCTAATACCTTTGATCTGCCAGACCACCATCCTCGATAACGGGTACCAGGATGCAAGGCTGCTACAAGGATTCTATTTGAGTGTATACACTCATACATACGCTTCACATTGTTGTGCCTGCAGCACAACACTGAAAGGTGAGTGTGCAATCTCACCATTTACCTGACATCACGAATCACTCCATGTACATTATCTGACTACTAGTGATGTCACGAACATAAAATTTTCCATTTGCGAACGCGGATTTCCGCAAATGTTCGCGAACCGGGCGAACTGCCATAGACTTCAATAGGCAAGCGAATTTTAAAACCCACAGGGAGTCTTTCTGGCCACAATAGTGATGGAAAAGTTGTTTCAAGGGGACTAACACCTGGACTGTGGCATGCCGGAGGGGGATCCATGGCAAAACTCGCATGGAAAATTACATAGTTGATGCAGAGTCTGGTTTTAATCCATAAAGGGCATAAATCACCTAACATTCCTAAATTGTTTGGAATAACGTGCTTTAAAACATCAGGTATGATGTTGTATCGATCAGGGAGTGTAGGTCTCCAGGGCAACCCCGGCTCCTTCAGCTGCTGGGGCGGTGGGGCTCTCGTGCTGAGGAAGTGTCCTGGCTGCAGGACTTGCTGGAGCCTGAGCGGTGCTGACAGTTGATCCTGCTGCCCCTCTGTGCTGGCCTGTGGTGAGACTTCAGCTCAACATCTCCGCAGCAGAGGAGAGTGTCTCCCCTAGTTACGTGGTCTGCCTGGATATCTATAAGGCTTTTGATTTAGTTGAGTAGCACTATATTTGGTGCCTGATGTGGATCCTCTGCTTCGGACCTGTTTTTCGGAAATGGCCCCCCCTTACCACCGTTTGCAGGGCCATCACCTGGACTGTGTTTCGCTTCATCTGGGGCAAAATGGACATAGTCAAGAGGACTGTGATGTATAAGGAGCCCCGCAAGGGTGGGAAAGGAATCCCTGATATCCCCACTCTGCTGAGGGCCTCTTTTGCATGTGTCAGCGTGCAGCGAACTCTTGTTGAAAAGACTGGCTCAGTGGGCAGGTCCATGTTTTGCTTGTTCCTCATTCCCCTCTGGAGACAGCTGGGCTGGGACAGGTGAGACAGCTCCATTCCATACAACTGGAACACTCCCTGGTTCTATGGGGATGTTGTCCGTTTTGTGAGAGAGCACCAGCTGGAGGGTCTGAAACAAGACCTGTGGAAGCCAAGACAATCTGCAAGCTCATCAGAGCTAAAGACTTGTTGGAGCTTGTTCCGGGGCTCCCCACCGCCACGGCAGAGACTGTTTCGACTCATGTGGCTTCAAAGCGGCTTACCAATGGACATAAGGACTTGTCGTGGATGGCCATTAAGGGAGGATTGTCTCTCAGGTCGATGACCTGTGCAGAACCCGGTACTGCCCCCAGTGCCTCTCCGTGGAGGAAACATCTTTGCATGTGTTTTGGCAGTGCCCCTTTGCACAGGGTCTGTTGGATAACCTGGAACACGAACTCAGAGACTCTGTACCCAGGAACTGCCTATCGTACCATTCAGTGCTTTACGCTTTGCGCCATGGCCGTGTAGGAATGCCTGTAATGACCACACACCTTCCTGGCCTGCTTCAGCATGTCCATTAAGTCTGGGTACTTATGCAAAAAGCGTTGTACGATCAGATTACACACATGTGCCATGCAACTTGCCCAAATTCAATGCTGCCAAAAAATTTCCATTGTCACAAATCACTTTGCCGATCTCCAGTTGTTGCAAAGTCAGCCACTGATCCCCCTGTGTGTTCAGGGCGGACAGGAGTGCTGGTGCGGTGTGACTCTCTGCTTTCAGGCAAGTGACACTGCGTGACACTGCCGTATCCGGGATGTGGAATAGTACCTGGGGGGTGCCGTTGATGTGGAGCAAGACACAGCAGCAGAAGAGGACTCAGCCAAGGAGGTTATGGAAGAGGATGGAGTAGAAGGAGTAGAGGAGGTGGCAGCAGGCCTGCCTGCAAGTCGTGGCCTTGTCACCAACTCCTCTGCAGAGCCACGCATTCCATGCTGGTCAGTCGTCAGCAGGTTTACCCAATGCGCAGTGTAGGTGACATACCTGCCCTGACCATGCTTTGCAAACCAGGTATCAGTGGTCAGATGGACCCTTGCCCCAACACTGGGGGGCGGACCCGCGGGAGGCGATCACGGTCGTCCTCCCGTGGTTCTGGTCGCTCCAGGCGTAGCAGAACTGCTGGGTCCTCCCGGAGGCGGCTGAGATATGATCGCCAGGGAGCGATCCCGCTCATCCCACTGGCGATGGCCCTCTTCCTCCTTGAACTGAACTGTTCTTGAACTGTTTTAGTGGCTCCAGGGGTTCTAGTGGCTCCAGTTGGTATGGGGCTTGCTGAGCGATGTTTTATGCCCCTGATCAAGTCATCCGTGGCTGCCACATGGGCTGGACACAGGAAGTTATGGGTTGAGTGGTGTGCGTTGATAGCTGGAAGGGACGTGGCAGTTAATTTGGCTGATCGCCTACCGGCCATGGTAGACTATTTGCTTTCTTTACAAGAGTCTCTGGTTTCTGCGATAGTTGCCTGACTGCGATTGTCCGGCGTTATTTTTTATTTTAAGCTTTTTGGTTGGGAAGATGTTACTAAGCGCTTCTTGATCCAGCAGGCTTTGAAAGGCTGGCAGCGCACTTATGTGCGGCGGGAAACTCGTCGGCCGGTTTAATTTTCCCTGATAGGCCTGCTTTTGGATGCAACGGGATGGGGCTGTTCTTCCGTTTTTGAATTGCGTTTGTATTCTGCCGCTTTTTGCGTTATGTTTTTTGGCGCTTTGAGAATTGTGGAGTTAGTTCCTGCCTGTAAGAGCGGGGTGGGTTGTTTGTTGTGGGAGGATGTGGTGTGCTTCAACGGTGTGCTGCAGCTGCGTGTTAGGCGTTCTAAGACGGACCAGGTGGGGCAAGGCGCGTGGGTGCGTGTTTTAGTGGCTGGTGGGGTTACCTGCCCCATGCGGACATTTTTTTAATTTTTGGCGTTCAGGGAGTCTGGTGCACATTTTTTTGCGCATACTGGTGGATCGCCCCTAACCCGTTTTCAATTTCAAGTTGTGTTTAAGCGTTGTTTGGGGTTGGTAGGTGCCCCTGTGGCGGAGTATGGTACCCACTCCTTTCGGATTGGGGCTGCATCCAAGGCTTCGAGAGCGGGCCTGTCAGTGGATGCAATACAGCGTATCTGGTGGTCTGGTTGTTATGCGGGGTATGTTTGCCCAGAATTGTTGCTTTAATGTTTTTTCTTTTTCAGATTCTCCGTTAGCCAATGTTCATTTCCTGGGTCACTCTTACTTCCATCGGGCTGCATAGAGAGCGTATTGTCGGCCTGGCGGTCGATCTATGGGCTGCAGTGACATTGTGACTCACTAGAGAGGTATTCCGGTCATGCGGTGGCCTAGGGTATTAACGGAGGCGGTGGACATCGCAAGGTTAACTCCTACTACTGTGATTTTGGTGGTTCATGTTGGGGGGGAATGATCTTTGTCATTCCCGGGTTCCAGACCTTATAACACTGATGAAGGCTGATGTGGAGAGAATCTCAGTTTTCATTATGGAACTGGTGCTGGTGTGCTCGGAGATTGTTCCGAGGGTTTCGTTGCAGGGGGCCCGCAATGCAGAAGCCATCGAGCGATCTCGCCGGCTGGTGAACTTGTGGATGGCAAGCTTTGTGCGCTTGAGAGGTGATGTGGTTATTCGCCACTGGGAGCTGGAAGGGGACAACAGGTGTTTTATGATCCCAGACGGGGTCATCCTGAACGATATTGGCCTGGACATATTTTTGTCGGGCCTACAGGATGGCCTAGAACAGGCACTTTTCCTCCTTAGTGGAGGTTGGAGCACCGTGGAGGTGTACACGGGCTCCTCGGTGGCCTGGTAAGAGAGGAGTTGGAGGAAAAGGTACTGAGGGCACATATTCTCACCAGGAGTCTGGCGGTCGGCATACTGCCTTGGTAAGAGTTTCTGGTTTATGTTGGGGTAAAAGCCTATGTTAAATGTTAACTGCCGTGCAGTTTTATATGGTCATGTTGTTTACATAAAATAAATTTGAGCTGTGACCACTACCCAGGGCAGTTAAAATGGAGAATTGAGTCTGTCTTTTTGGGGGGGAAAGGGGGAGAGGGCTCTTGGTATATAAGGGGAAGTGTGTTCTATGCAGTCAAATGTACACTACTGTTACACTAGATATGAGCTGCACTGGTGTGACAATGTGCACTGGCAGGGCCTGAAATGCACACGTATGAAGGAAACTGACTGCTTTTATATTACAGTCAAAAATGTATTTTTATTTTTTAAATGCAAGCTATTGTGACACCAGATAGGAGTGGTGTGTTAAGTAGTTCTATTCTGATCAGTTTAATCCCTGTTATGTGCCTTTTTTTGTTTTAGTTTTTGAAGCCACAGTGCAGTACCAGAGGCCAGAAAAATTAGGCATATACACATGCCTGAAAAATGAGGTATTGTTGCAGCCGCTGCTGTAGCAGCGGCCAGAAAAAATGATGTTTTTCTCCCAGGCAGAAAGTGCTCTAAAACATTGCGGTTTGAACCCTAGTTGGTGGCGGATAAGTCACGTAAGTCATCCAGCATCCAGAGGTAAAATACAGCAGCGTGTGGACCATTTTTAGCCCAAGGCAGCTCATCTCATCAGGCCTTGTTTAGTCGAATGTATCACCCACTGTCCGTCCCTTCGGGATCCATCCCTCATTCATCTTAATAAAGGTGAGGTAATCGAGAATTTTTTGACCTAGGCGACTTCGCTTCTCAGTGACAATTCCAGGGTCCCTCAACAGGCACGACAGCATGAAAGACCCCATTTGCACAAGGTTGGATTCCGAGCTACTCATGTCCCGTTCCTCGTCCTCAGTGATCTCACGGAAGGTATGTTCTTCCCCCCAGCCTGGGATGCCTGTTGTGGTTGGTCTTCCTCCTCCTCCTCAAAGCCACATTCCTCCTCTGACTCCTCTTCCTCACAATCCTCTTCTAGCATTGCCGCAGGTCCAGCAAGCGATGCAGATAAGGCTGTTTCTGGGGGTAATGGTGACTGCAACTCTTCCTCTTCACGCTCATGTACGGCCTGATCCAGCACTATTTGCAGGGCACGCTCCAGGAAGAAAACAAATGGTATGATGTCGCTGATGGTGCCTTCGGTGCGACTGATTCGGTTTGTCACCTCCTCAAAAGGACGCATGAGCCTACAGGCATTGCGCATGAGCGTCCAGTAATGTGGCAAAAAAATTCCCAGCTCCACAGAGGCTGTCCCGGATACGGCACCCCGGTCATACAAATACTCGTTAACCGTTTTTTTTCGTTGGAGCAGTCGGTCGACCATTAGGAGTGTTAAATTCCAATGTGTCGGGCTGTCGCAAATCAAGCGCCTCAATGGCATGTTGTTTCGCCGCTGGATATCTGAAAAGTGCGCCATGGCCGTGTAGGAATGCCTGAAATGGCCACACACCTTCCTGGCCTGCTTCAGGACGTCCTGTAAGCCTTGGTACTTATGCACAAAGCTTTGCACGATCAGATTACACACATGTGCCATGCACGGCACATGTGTCAACTTGGCCAAATTCAATGCTGCCAACAAATTCGTTCCGTTATCACAAACCACTTTGCCGATCTCCAGTTGGTGCGGAGTCAGCCACTGATCCACCTGTGCGTTCAGGGCGGACAGGAGTGCTGGTGCGGAGTGACTCTCAGCTTTCAGGCAAGTCAACCCCAAGACAGCGTGACACTGCCGTATCCGGGATGTGGAATAGCACCTGGGGAGCTGGAGGGGTGCCGTTGATGTGGAGCAAGACGCAGAAGAGGACTCAGCTGTGGAGGTTATGGAAGAGGATGGAGTAGGAGGAGTAGAGGAGGTGGCAGCAGGCCTGCCTGCATGTCATGGTGATGTCACCAACTCCTCTGCAGAGCCACGTATTCCGTGCTTGTCAGCCGTCAGCAGGTTTACCCAATGCGTAGTGTAGGTGATATACCTGCCCTGAACATGCTTTGCAGACCAGGTATCAGTGGTCAGATGGACCCTTGCCCCAACACTGTGTGCCAGACATACCATTACTTCCTTTTGCACAATTGAGTACAATTGGGGATTGCCTTTTGTGCAAAGAAATTTCAGCCGGGTACCTTCCACTGCGGTGTCCCAATAGCTACAAATTTTTTGAACGCCTCTGACTCCACCAGCTTGTATGGTAAAAGCTGGCGGGCTAAGAGTTCAGACAAGCCAGCTGTCAGACGCCGGGCAAGGGGGGGACTTTGTGACATTGACATATCCTTGACAGACACCTGACTGTGGGCAGATGAGCAGGAACTGCTAAAGGCGAGAGACGGAGTGGCGGATGGTTGAGAGGGGGCAAGGACGACAGCAGTGGTTGACATGGCTGAAGATGCTGGACCAGGAGGAGGATGGCGGTTTTGAGTTTGTGGTCTGCTTGTACTCATGTGTTGATCCCATAGGCGTTTGTGATGTGAGATCATGTGCCATCGCAAAGCAGTTGTACCTAGGTGGGTGTTGGACTTCCCACGACTCAGTTTCTTTTGGCACAGGTTGCAAATGGCATAGCTGTTGTCAGAGGCAGACACACAAAAAAAATGCCACACTGCTGAGCTCTGCAATGACGGCATTCTGGTGGTAGCAAAAGCATGCGTTGATTGGCTTGCTGTCTGGCTGACCCCGGGTGCCGATGCATGCTGTCTGACTGTGCCACTAGCTCCTTGCGATGACCTCCCCCTGCTTCGAACTCGTCTTCTCCTCCTCTCTGTCCCCCCATCTGAACTGTCCCCCTGTTCTTCTCTTCTAGCGGGCACCCACGTGACATCCACGAACGCATCGTCATCATCAATCCCTTCACTTGTATCTGACAACTCAAGAAAGAAAGCAGCAGCGGGTACAACATCATCATCATCACACCATACATCCATGTGTGTAATGCTGCCTGACTGAGACATATTCCTGTTATCTTCATCCTCTGGAAATAATGGTTGCACATCACTCATTTCTTCCAACTGATGTGTAAATAACTCCTCTGATGGATCAAGTAAAGCGGCTGTGGAGCTAGTGTTGGTGGTGGCGGCAGGCGGGCGAGTGGAAACTTGAGAGGTGCCCGAAGCTAAGCTGGAGGAGGATGGTGCATCAAGGTTCCGAGCGGAAGCTGTAGAAGATTGGGTGTCCTGTGTTAGCCAGTCAACTATGTCCTCAGAACTTTTAGAGTTCAGGGTACGTGGCCTCTGAACACTGGGCATTATTCTAGGGCCAAAGGGAATCACAGCACCACGACAGCCCCTGCGGGGTGGCTTGCCTCTGACTGTCATTTTTTTTTTCAATTACTGGTACTATGAGTGCATGCTACTGTGACAACAGATATGAGTGGCACTGTGCACTGGCAGAAGTTGGCAGAGTAGACGCTGTAGGCCTGACACACACGCTTGCAGACAACTAACTGCTATTCAATCTATTAAAGTCAAAATTGTATTTTTTTTTTATGTACACTACTGTTACACCATATATGAGTAGCACTGGTGTAACACTGTGCCCTTGCAGGCCCTGAAACGCACTTGTGTGGTGGAAACTAACTGTTATTATTTCACAGTCAAAAAACTGTTTTTTATTTTTTTTATTTACACTACTGTTACACCATATATGAGTTGCACTGGTGTGACACTGTTGTCAGGAACTGGACCGGTATGCGGGATGGATACAGGTAGTGGATCCCCCGTGTCAGTTAGGCGATGGCGTGGGCCATACCAGGGAAACGGAATCTAAGAGGTTACTGGTTTTCACCAGAGCCCGCCGCAAAGCGGGATGGACTTGCTGCGGCAGGTAACCTCCAGGTCATTCCACCCGATAGCGACTCAACCTCACTGACAGCTGAGACAGGCGCGGTACACAAGGACTAGGCAAGGCGAGGTCAGACGTAGCAGAAGGTCAAGGCAGGCAGCAAGGTTTGTAGTCGGGGGCAATGGCAAGGGGTCTGGGGTTGGGAACACACAGAAACGCTTTCCCAGGGCACAAGGCAACAAGATCCGGCAAGGACAGGAAAGGGAATTGGGTTTTTATAGACACTGATAGACAATGATTGGGCCAGGCACCAATTAGTGGTTCACTGGACCTTTAAAATTCAGAGAGCTGGCACGCGCCGGGACAGGACAGCAGGAGGACGGGGCAGGTGAATGGAACGGGATGCGACCCGTGGGGACAACCCGCCACGTGGATTGCATTCCCGCTGGGGGACTAGTGTTGCTCGCGAATATACGCAATTCGAATATTATTCGCGAATATCGCATATTCGCGAATTCGCGAATTTCGCGAATATAGCGCTATATATTCATAATTACGAATATTCATTTTTTTTTTGTTACATAGTTACATAGTTACATAGTTAGTACGGTCGAAAAAAGACATATGTCCATCAAGTTCAACCAGGGAATTAAGGGGTAGGGGTGTGGCGCGATATTGGGGAAGGGATGAGATTTTATATTTCTTCATAAGCATTAATCTTATTTTGTTCCAGGAATGTATCTAATCCTGTTTTAAAGCTGTTAATTGTTCCTGCTGTGACCAGTTCCTGAGGTAGACCGTTCCATAAATTCACAGTCCTCACGGTAAAGAAGGCGTGTCGCCCCTTGAGACTAAACTTTTTTTTCTCCAGACGGAGGGAGTGCCCCCTCGTCCTTTGGGGGGGTTTAACCTGGAACAGTTTTTCTCCATATTTTTTGTATGGGCCATTAATATACTTATATACGTTTATCATATCCCCCCCTTAAACGTCTCTTCTCAAGACTTTTTCTTTTTCACAGTACACATCACAGTGATCAGCCCTCTCTGCTTCCAGCTTGTGTGGTGTAAAGAAGGCTGTAATACTACTGTGTGAGACTGGCGTGCGAAAATTTGCATATGCTAATTTTGTATATGCCAATATTCACATATGTTAATTTTCGCATACGCGAATATTCGCATATGTGAAAATAAAACGAGAATATAACGAATATGCGAATATTCGCGTATATATGACGAATATTCGTCCATATATTCGCGAATTCGAATATGGCCTATGCCGCTCAACACTATGGGGGACACAGAGCAGCGCTCCCGGTCAGTGAATCTGACCGGGGCGCTGCAAGCAGGACCAGAACGCTGCGTGCGCTCCGGGGAAGGAGCGGGACCCGGAGCGCTCAGCATTACAGTACCACCCCCCCCCCCTTTGGTCTCCCCCTCTTTTTGGAACCAAGAAATTTGTGGATAAGCTCCTTGTCCAAAATATTGGCCTCTTGCTCCCAGGACCTCTCTTCAGAGCCACAATTCTCCCAATCAACAAGATTTTTTTTTTTCACCTCGGACGACCTTGGAGGCGAGGATCTCCTTGACAGAGAAGACATCTGAGGAGCCAGAGACAGGAGCAGGAACAGTGACCTTGGGAGAATAACGGTTTAGTATGAGAGGTTTAAGAAGAGAAACATGGAAAGAGTTGGGAATACGAAGAGAAGAGGGAAGATGAAGCTTGTAGGAGACAGAATTAATTTTATTTTTGATTTTAAATGGCCCGAGGTAACGAGGACCCAGCCACACTTTGTCACCAGAGGCAAAGACAGGAGGAATTCTTCTCTTTTTATCCGCATGTTTCTTCATGCAAGAAGAGGCCAATAATAGCGAGTCTTGAGTCTCTTTCCAGATAGAGGAGAAGTCCCGGGTTAATTCATCCACGGCAGGAACTCCAGAAGAAGTGGGAATGGGGAGGGGAGCAGCGGGTGACGGCTGTACACCACAAAAAAATGGAGATTTGGAGGAAGATTCAGAATTTTTGAAATTGTATGAGAATTCAGCCCAGAGCAGAAGGTCGACCCAATCATCTTGACGGGAGGAGACAAAATGTTGCAACTAGTCACCAAGGATTTGGTTCACTCTTTCCACTTGTCCATTGGATTGGGGGTGATAGGAGGAAGAGAAATGTAATTCAATCTTTAATTGATTGCAGAGAGCTCTCCAAAATTTTGACACAAATTGAACGCCTCTATCCGAGACGATATGCGTGGGAAGCCCGTGAAGACGAAAAATCTGCAGAAAAAAAATGCTTCGCCAACTGTGGTGCAGAAGGAAGGCCAGGAAGCGGGACAAAATGAGCCATTTTGGAAAAACGATCAACGACCACCCAGATGGCAGTGTTGCCATGAGATAAAGGAAGGTCAGTGATGAAGTCCATGGCTATGTGGGACCAAGGCTGTTCAGGCACCGGCAGAGGAAGGAGAAGACCTGCAGGCTTCTGGCGTGGGGTCTTGTCACGTGCACACACTGTACAAGCTCGTACGAAATCGGTCAAATCTTTTTCCAAGGAGGACCACCAATAGTGTCTGGCAATCAACTGTATAGATTTTTTTATTCCAGCGTGACCCGCCAGTTGGGAGGAATGACCCCATTTGAGGATCCGGAGGCGAAGACGCGGAGGAACATACGTTTTTCCTGGAGGAATTGGCACCAGAGAAGCAGGAGCAGAAGAGATCAGACACTCAGGAGGTATGATTTGCTAAGGAAGGGTCTCGGCTTCTGAGGCATCGGTGGAACGTGATAGAGCATCATCCCTGACATTCTTGTCTGCAGGACGAAAATGGATTTGAAAGTTGAAATGGGCAAAAAACAATGACCATCTAGCCTGGCGAACTGAAGATAAGACAAATTTTTGTGATCTGTTTAGATGGTGATGGGATGAAGGGATCCTTCCAGAAGGTGTCTCCACTCCTCAACTTAATAGCCAATAGTTCACGGTCTCCTATGGAATAGTTTTTTTCAGGAGGAGAAAAGGTTTTGGAGAAAAATCTGCAAGTGATATTTTTTCCCTTAGCGTTTTTTTGTAGAAGAACAGCTCCGGCTCCAACTGAGGAGGCGTCAACCTCGAGGTAGAAGGGCTTCAGAGGATCTGGTCTGGACAAGACTGGAGCAGAGGAGAAGGCGGCTTTGAGGTGGTTAAAGGCTTCCCCAGCCTGTGGTGGCCAGGATTTCAGATTAGCATTTTTCATGGTCAATGCTACAATAGGAGCAACGATGGTGGAGAAGTGGGGGAATGAATTGACGGTAATAATTAGAAAATATGAGAAGTCTTTGGATAGCTCGCAGGCCAGTGGGACGAGGCCAATCTATTACCGCAGATAGCTTATCAGGGTCCATTTGAAGGCCTTGACCGGACACTATGTATCCCAGGAAGGGTAGACTGCTGTGCTCAAAAAGACATTTCTCAATTTTGGTGTAAAGATGATTTTGGCGTAGGCGCTGAAGCACTTGACGGACATGGAGGTAATGTTCCTCTAGGTTGGAGGAAAAAATGAGGATGTCATCAAGATAGACTACCACACAGGAATACAACATGTCCCGAAAAATCTCATTAACAAAGTCCTGAAAGACTGCTGGGGCGTTGCAAAGTCCAAAAGGCATTACAAGGTATTCAAAGTGACCATCTATAGTATTGAAGGCGGTTTTCCATTCATTACCTTCTCGAATACGGATGAGGTTATAAGCGCCTCTTAGGTCAAGTTTAGTGAAAATCTTTGCTCCACGCAGTCGGTCGAAGAGTTCGGAGATGAGAGGCAGAGGATAGCGATTCTTCACAGTAATTTTACGGTAGTCTATACAGGGACGTAGAGATCCATCTTTTTTGGCAACGAAGAAAAATCCAGCTCCGGCTGGAGAGGAAGATTTCCGGATAAAACCTCTTTTAAGGTTTTCCAGAATGTATTCCGTCATGGCTTGCGTTTCAGGAATGGAGAGTGGGTGAATCCTACCACGGGGCGGTGTGGTACCAGGGAGCAAGTCGATAGGGCAGTCATAGGGTCTATGTGGGGGTAAGACCTCTGCTTGCTTTTTACAAAAGATGTCAGAGTAATCCTGATAGGCCTTAGGAAGGCCAGGCAAAGGCGTAGCGATGGAGACTTGACTAGTAGGACCCAACTTGAGACATTGCTTGTGGCAGGAAGGACCCCAACTCTTAACGTCCCCAGTGGCCCAGTCGAGGATAGGTGCGTGACGCTGGAGCCAGGGCAAGCCAAGAAGAATTTCTAAAGTACAGTTGGGCAATACAAAAAATTCAATATTTTCATGATGGTGAACTCCAATGGTCAAGAGCAAGGGTTCTGTGCGGTAACGCACGGTGCAGACCAGTCTTTCTCCATTCACGGATGAAATGAAGAGAGGTTTGATGAGACGGGTAACAGGAATATTGAATCTGTTGATGAGAGAGGCTTCAATGAAATTTCCTGCTGAACCTGAATCCAGAAAGGCCACAGCAGAGAAGGAAGTAATAGCATTAGCGGGTACAGCAATCTGCACAGGTATAGTTAGTCGTGGAGAGGAAGAATTCATACCTAGCAACGCCTCTCCCACGTTAGCTAGGTGCATGCGTGCATTTCCCGGAGGAGGAATAGGACAGTCCTTAAGAAATGTTCGGTACTAGCACAGTACCTGCGGCGAGTCCTCTCTTGTAGGGTCAAGCGAGACCGATCCAGTTGCATAGCCTCCTCGGCGGAAGGCACAGGAACAGGTTGTAAAGGACACTGGGAAAGAGGTGCCAAGCGAGAAAACCGCCTGGTGTGAACAAGATCCTTTTCCTGGCGAAGCTCCTGGCATCTTTCTGAGAAACGCATGTCAATGCGGGTGGCCAAATGGATGAGTTCAGACAGGGTTGCAGGAATTTCTCGTGCGGCCAGAACATCTTTGATGTGGCTGGATAAACCTTTCTTGAAGGTCGCGCAGAGGGCCTCATTGTTCCAAGCTAGCTCAGAGGCGAGGGTGCGGAACTGTATGGCGTACTCGCCCACTGAAGAACTCCCTTGGACAAGATTCAATAGAGCCGTCTCGGCTGAGGAAGCCCGGGCTGGCTCCTCAAAGACACTGCGTACTTCGGAGAAGAAGGACTGGATGGAAGCAGTGGCAGGATCGTTGCGGTCCCAAATCGGTGTGGCCCAGGACAAGGCCTTTCCAGATAACAAGCTGACCACGAAAGCCACCTTTGACCATTCTGTGGGGAAGTGGTCCGACATCATCTCAAGGTGCAGGGAACATTGGGACAGGAACCCACGGCACAACTTAGAGTCCCCATCAAATTTCTCAGGAAGAGACAGGCGGATTCTAGAGGTAGAAGCGGCAGCTCGTAGAAGAGGAGATGCTGGAGCTGGCGGAGGAGATGTAGCGGCTGTGGAGGCAGAAGCTGCTGGAGCACGGCAGCTAACTGCAACAGCTGTTGTCCTTGTTGGGTGATCTGCTGAGACTGCTGGGCAACCACGGAGGTGAGGTCAGCGAGATTAGGCAGCGGCACCTCAGCAATATCCATGGTCGGATCTACTGTCAGGAACCGGACCGGTATGCGGGATGGATACGGGTAGTGGATCCCCCGTGTCAGTGAGGCGATGGAGTGGGATGTACCAGGGGAACGAAATCTAAGAGGTTACTGGTTTTCACCAGAGCCCGCCGCAAAGTGGGATGGACTTGCTGCGGCAGGTAACCTCCAGGTCGTTCCACCCGATAGCGACTCAACCTCACTGACAGCTGAGACAGGCGCGGTACACAAGGACTAGGCAAGGCGAGGTCAGACGTAGCAGAAGGTCAAGGCAGGCGGCAAGGTTCGTAGTCGGGGGCAACGGCAAGGGGTCTGGATACACAGGCTTGGGAACACACAGAAACGCTTTCTCAGGGCACAAGGCAACAAGATCCGGCAAGGACAGGAAAGGGAAGTGGGTTTTTATAGGTGTAGTACTGTTAGACACTGATTGGGCCAGGCACCAATTAGTGGTGCACTGGCCCTTTAAATTTCAGAGAGCCGGCGCGCGCGCGCGCCCTAGAGAGCGGTGCCACGCGCGCTGGGACAGGACAGCAGGAGGTCGGGGCAGGTAAATGGAACGGGATGCGACCCGCGGGAGGGCACGTCCCGCCGCGCGAATCGCATCCCCGCCGGGGGACACAGAGCAGCGCTCCCGGTCAGTGAATCTGACCGGGGCGCTGCAAGCAGGACCAGAACGCTGCGAGCGCTCCTTGGAAGGAGCGGGACACGGAGCGCTCGGCGTTACAACTGTGCCCTTGCAGGCCCTAAAACGCACTTGTGTGATGGAAACTGACTGTTATTATTTCACAGTCAAAAAATTATTTTATTTTTTTAAATGTACACAACTGTTACACCATATATAAGTAGCGCTGGTGTAACACTGTGCCCTTGCAGGCCCTGAAATGCACATGTGTGATGGAACCAGACTGTTATTATTTCACAGTCAAAAATAGTTTTTTGTTTAAAATGTACACTACTGTTACACCATATATGAGTAGCACTTGTGTAACACTGTGGCCTTGCAGGCCCTAAAATGCACTTGTGTGATAGAAACTGACTGTTATTATTTCACAGTCAAAAAAGTGTTTTTGTTTAAAATGTACACTACTGTTATACCATATATGAGTAGCACTGGTGTAACACTGTGCCCTTGCAGGCCCTGAATCGCACTTGTTTGATCGAAACTGGCTGTTATTATTTCACAGTCAAAATATATATATTTTTTTAAATGTACACTACTGTTACACCATATATGAGTAGCACTGGTATAACACTGTGCCCTTGCCGGCCCTGAAATGCACTTGTGTGATCGAAACTGACTTATTATTTCACAGTCCAAAAAATTTTTTTTTTTTAAATGTACACTACTGTTACACCATATATGAATAGCACTGGTGTAACACTGTGCCCTTGCAGGTCCTGAAACACACTTGTCTGATGGAAACTGACTGTTATTATTTCACAGTCAAGGTGGGGGGTGCAGGCGCGGCATTCCGGGCAGCTCCGCTGGCTGTCTTATCTGGGGATGCTGTGTCTCACTCTGATTATAAGGTAATATTGGGCAGGTATGGTTCTGGCTGGCTCTGCCCGCAGCGGTAGGGGGGGCCAGGAGCGGCAAGCAGGTGAGTTAAATCGGTGCTGGGGGTGGTGCGGCCTCAGCATTTCGCGCAGCCCGCTAGCTGCCTCATGGCGACATGTGGACCGCCCGCCACCCGCACAGCTACAATTGTCTATGCCCTTGTGACAGGTTGCGGCAGCTGCCCAGTCCTCGTTATGCGGTCCTGTCAGCTTGTCTGCTATCGTTAATCTAAAGTATAGTGTAATGCTCTGTGGAGGGTTGTTTCAATATAACATTTGCTGTATACAGTGTGGTGCAATGCTCTGCAAAGAGTCGATTCAATATAACTTTTGCTGTGTGCTGCGGTGCTCTGCGGGGTATACGGTGCCTTGCAGTATACGGCACAGTGTAATGCTCTGCAAAGGGTCTCGTTACAATATAACATGTACTGTATAACGGTATAGTGCAGTGCTCTGCAGATGGTCTTGTTAAAATATAGTATACATGATATACAGTTATGGTGCAATAATCTGCAGATGGTCTAGTTACAATATAGTATACATGATATACAGCTATGGTGATATGCTCTGCAGATGGTCTTGTTACAATATAGTAAAGGTGCAATGCTCTGCAGATGGTCTCATTACAATATAGTATATATGATATACAGCTATGGTGCTATGCTCTGCAGATGGTCTTGTTACAATATAATATATACTATATACAGTATAGTGCTATACTCTGCAGATGGTCTCATTATAAACAAACTTTATACAGTCAGTGCAATGCTCTGCAGATGGGATGGTTTCATTACAACATATTATATAGGACATAGTGTAATGCTCTGCAGAGGGTCGTTACAGTTAGCATGTCCATTGTGGTGCAGTGCTCTGCGAAGGGTCTCGTTACAACACAGGGTGGCATTTACTGTTTGGTGTGGTGCAATACTCTGCAGAGGATCACGTTGCAGGGTAGCATATGCTGTGTGTGGTGATGCAGTGCTCTGCAGACTGTCTTGTTTCAATATAGTATACAGTAGGGTGCAATGCTCTATAGAGATATAACATAGGCTACATCCAATTAAATCATAGTATACACAGTGTAATTATTTGCACGATCATGGTATCCATACGGTTCATACGCTTGGTTTTATTATGGGCATACACGCATTACTGGTACAAGGTGCACACGAGTAAAGCATCTTCACGGTTTCATAACTCCATGAGTTTCTTATTGTCCGTACTCTCATGGTTAATTCATACGCTTATGGCACACTGCTCGTACGCGCATAGTATGTATACAGTTTCATGTGCTAAT
This sequence comes from Hyla sarda, assembly GCF_029499605.1. Lineage (NCBI taxonomy): Eukaryota > Metazoa > Chordata > Amphibia > Anura > Hylidae > Hyla > Hyla sarda. Next base: position 124,475,067 of record NC_079193.1, read on the forward strand.
ATCATTATATACGGTACATATACTCACTGACGAGTCAGTTTAGTTTTTGCCTCTTAAATAGCAGGGGATTGGTGCTTGTCAGACCTGCCATGAAGTTAGCCTTTCCGTGTCCATTTGAAGTAATGTCACAAGTAGGGATGGTGATAGGTATAGTTCAGTTAGTATATTTGGCAGGGAAGGTTATTCTCAGGTTGATTCTTTATAGATGGACGTTACTACCATGATTTCAAAGGTATGGTTACCACCTCTAGTAGTCACTAGTTGGTCAGGGCTACTCTTTCAGCACACTAGGTATAGTCTACTTCGGGTATGTGAAGATTGATGCTGGATGTAGGATGTTTTATTTCAGGAATTGTATTCATCCTAGCATGGTTGCTTTTTGCCCTTTATAGGCGTGCCCTCATTGCGCGGTTATGGCACAACTCAGACCGCTATGCTAGGGTAAGTTCTTGTATAGATATGTAGGCAATCTTTCCTGTCACTAGTACACGTATGGAGCCCCGATCACAAGTATAAAGCCTGATGGGCTGTATTTGTGCGAGGGGCGGAAGTAATTATCGTTCCCTGCACTTCCAGGTGGGGCTTATTGGGAACAGGTGGGGGCGTGTGTATATAACTTCCCCCTCTCCTACAGGGGCGGAGCACGTGTCGTTTGTGGAACCCTCCCAACCCTCCCTTATCTTATTCCTTCACTATAGTGCATGCCCTCTATAGGCGTGCCCTCATTGCGCGGTTATGGCACAACTCAGACCGCTATGCTGGGGTAAGTTCTTGTATAGATATGTAGGCAATCTTTCCTGTCACTAGTACACGTATGGAGCCCCGATCACAAATATAGTCTATGCAATAGCATAAACTGGGAGGTCCGAAATTTTTCATTTTCCGACATCTGGATCACACTCGCCGTCATTCCCTTCCAAGCGGTCTCGTCTAACAACACCCTTTCTTTTGGCCATTCTATTTTACTTTTGACTTTCATGCCCTCTAATTTCCCTAACCGAAGAATTTTATATACTACAGCCCCAATTTCCTACCCCCATTCACCAATTCAATCAGCAAATGATTCTGTATACTAAGAGCCCTTCTATCCTCAGTATACTTCAGAGCATGTTCTAGTTGGAGAAAGCCAAATTTATATTTATCATCTAACCCAAATTCTCTCTGGAGATCTTCAATTTTTTTTTGTTTCCCTTCACTGAACACTTTCACTGTCACTTTAAACATTAACCCCTTCAGGACCAAGCCCATTTTGGCCTTAAGGACCAGAGCGTTTTTTGCACATCTGACCACTGTCACTTTAAACATTAATAACTCTGGAATGCTTTTAGTTATCATTCTTATTCCGAGATTGTTTTTTCGTGACATATTCTACTTTAACGTAGTGGTAACATTTTTTGGTAACTTGCATCCTTTCCTTGTGAAAAATCCTAAAATTTGATGAAAAATTTGAAAATTTTGCATTTTTCTAACTTTGAAGCTCTCTGCTTGTAAGGAAAATGTATATTACAAATAAAAAAAAAATTTATTCACATATACAATATGTCTACTTTATGTTTGCATCATAAAAGTGACGAGTTTTTACTTTTGGAAGACACCAGAGGGCTTCAAAGTTCAGCAGCAATTTTCCAATTTTTCACAAAATTTTCAAACTCACTATTTTTCAGGGACCAGTTCAGGTTTGAAGTGGATTTGAAGGGTCTTCTTATTAGAAATACCCCACAAAAGACCCCATTATAAAAACTGCACCCCCCAAAGTATTCAAAATGACATTCAGTCATCATTTTAACCCTTTAGGTGTTTCACAGGAATAGAAGCAAAGTGAAAGAGAAAATTCACAATCTTCATTTTTTACACTCGCATGTTCTTGTAGACCCAATTTTTAAATTTTTACAAGGGGTAAAAGGAGAAAATGTATACTTATATTTGTAGCCTGATTTCTCTCGAGTAAGCACATACCTCATATGTCTATTTTAAGTGTTCGGCGGGCGCAGTAGAGGGCTCAGAAGGGAAAGAGCGATAAGGGGATTTTGGAGAGTACGTTTTTCTGAAATGGTTTTTGGGGGGCATGTTGCATTTAGGAAGCCCCTATGGTGCCAGAACAGCAAAAAACCCTCACATGGCATACCATTTTGGAAACTAGACCCCTTGAGGAACATAACAAGGAATAAAGTGAGCCTTAATACCCCACAGGTGTTTCACGACTTTTGCATATGTAAAAAAAAAATATTTTTTTTCACTAAAATGTGTGTTTCCCCCCAAATTTCACATTTTTCCAAGGGTTAATAGCAGGAAATACCCCCCAATATTTGTAACCCCTTCTCTTCTGAGTATGGAGGTACCCCATAAGTTGACCTGAAGTGCACTATGGGCGAACTACAATGCTCAGAAGAGAAGGAGTCATATTTGGCTTTTTGAGAGCAAATTTTGCTCGGGGGGCATGTCGCATTTAGGAAGCCCCTATGGTGCCAGAACAGCAAAAAATACCCACATGGCATACCATTTTGGAAACTAGACCCCTTGAGGAATGTAATAAGGAATAAAGTGAGCCTTATTACCCCACAGGTGTTTCACGACTTTTGCATATGTAAAAAAAAAAAAAAAAAATTTCCACTAAAATGTGTGTTTCCCCCCTAATTTCACCTTTTTGCAAGGGTTAATAGCAGAAAATACCCCCCAAAATTTGTAACCCCATCTCTTCTGAGTATGGAGGTACCCCATAAGTTGACCTGAAGTGCACTATGGGCGAACTACAATGCTCAGAAGAGAAGGAGTCATATTTGGCTTTTTGAGAGCAAATTTTGCTCGGGGAGCATGTCGCATTTAGGAAGCCCCTAAGGTGTCAGAACAGCAAAAAAAACCACACATGGCATACCATTTTGGAAACTAGACCCCTTGAGGAACGTAACAAGGGGTACAGTGAGCATTTGCCCCCCCACTGGTGTCTGACAGATCTTTGGAACAGTGGGCTGTACAAGTTTTCATTTTCATGGACCACTGTTCCAAAGATCCGTCAGACACCTGTGGGGGGTAAATTCTCACTGCACCCCTCATTACATTCCGTGAGGGATGTCGTTTCCGAAATGGGGTCACATGTGGGGTTTTTTTTTTTTTGCGTTTGTCAAAACCGCTGTAACAATCAGCCACCCCTGTGCAAATCACCTCAAATGTACATGGTGCGCTCTCCCTTCTGGGCCTTGTTGTGCGCCCCCAGAGCACTTTGCGCTCACATATGGGGTATCTCTGTAGTCGGGAGAAATTGCGTTAAAAATTTTGGGGGGCTTTTTTCCCTTTTACCTCTTGTGAAAATGTAAAGTATAGGGCAACATCAGCATGTTAGTGTAAAAAATAAAAAATTTTTACACTAACATTCTGGTGTAGACCCCAACATTTCCTTTTCATGAAGGGTTAAAGAAGAAAATACCCCCCAAACCTTGTAACACAATTTCTCCCGAGTACGGCGATACCCCATATGTGACCCTAAACTGTTGCCCTGAAATACGACAGGGCTCCAAAGTGAGAGCGCCATGTGCATTTGAGGCCTAAATTAGGGATTTGCATAGGGGTGGACATAGGGGTATTCTACGCCAGTGATTCCCAAACAGGGTGCCTCCAGCTGTTGCAAAACTCCCAGCATGCCTGGACAGTCAACGGCTGTCCGACAATACTGGGAGTTGTTGTTTTTCAACAGCTGGAGGCTCTGCTTTGGAAACAGTGGTGTACCGGATGTTCTTATTGGGGGAGGGGGGCTGTTTAGGGGTATGTGTATATGTAGTGTTTTTAACTTTTTATTTTATTTTGTGTTAGTGTAGTGTAGTGTTTTTAGGGTACAGTCACATGGGCGGGGGGTTACAGCGAGTTTCCCAGCGCAAAATTTGCTGCATCTCAAGATGCGAGAAACCCACTGTAAAAGCCTCGCCCATGTGAATGTACCCTGTACATTCACGGGGGTGGCGGGGCGGGGGGGCTTGCATCAGCTGTTGCAAAACCACAACTCCCAGCATGCATGGTCTTTTAGTGCATGCTGGGAGTCATAGTTTTGCAACAGCTGGAGGCACACAGGTTAGGAAACACTGAGTTAGAAACAATGTTTCCCAACCAGTGTGTCTCCAGCTGTTGCAAAACTACAACTCCCAGCATGCCCAGACAGCTGAAGGGCATGCTGGGAGTTGTAGTTCGGCAACATCTGAAGGGCCAGATGTTGCTTAACTAAAACTCCCAGCATGCCTGGACAGTCAGTGCATGCTGGGAGTTGTAGTTTTGCAACAGCTGGAAGAGCACAGATTGGAGACCATTATACAATGGTCTCCAAACTGGGGCCCTCCAGATGTTGCAAAACTACAACTCCCAGCATGCCCGGACAGCCAAAGGCTGTCTAGGCATGCTGGGAGTTGTAGTTTTCAGACTCCTAGAAGCAGCATTGAAGATCTTCACTGCTGCCTCTGAGGACCATATACTCACCCGTCGCTGCTCGTCCACGTGGCCGGTCCCGCGCTGCTCCTCGGTCCCGCCGCTGGATCAGGTAAGTCCACCGGTCCCCTCGTGTCCCCCCCCTATCCTGCAGGTCCCCGCGAGCCCCTGCAGCGCTTCGTCCCCCGTTCTGCCCGACTTCCAGGGGCGGGCAGTGCGGGGGATCTGAACTTTCACCCCAGATCACTGTGATTGGTCCACAGGGACCAATCACAGTGATCGCTGACCAGGACCATCAATTGATGGTCCTGGGGGTGAAGCAGAAGTTGTCCCCTGCTGGAAACAGCGGGACTTCTGCCAGTTAACCCGTGCGATGCTGCGCATCGCCGGGTTAACTGCATGTCATTTATAAACGCCGGGATGCGCGAACGCACTGCACAACCCGGCGTTTATATATGACATTCTGCGGGAAGGGGTTAATAACTCTGGGATGCTTTTACCTTTCATTCTGATTCCGAGATTCTTTTTTCGTGACATATTCTACTTTATATTAGTGGTAAAATTTTGTCGATATTTGCATAATTTCTTGGTGAACAATTCCAAAATTTCATAAAAAATTAGAAAATTTTGATTTTTTTTTAACTTTGAAACTCTCTGCTTATAAGGAAAATGGATATTCCAAAAATTTTTTATATTGATTCACATATACAATATGTCTACTTAATGTTTGCACCATAAAGTTGACATGTTGTTTTTACCTTTGGAAGACACCACAGGGCTTCAAAGTTTTCCAATTTTTCACAACATTTTCAAAATCCGAATTTTTCAGGGACCACTTCAGTTTTGAAGTGGATTTGAAGGGCTTTCTTATAAAAAAAAAATACCCCACAAATGACCCCATTATAAAAACTGCACCCCTCAAAGTATTCAAAATGACATTCAGAAAGTTTGTTAACCCTTTAGGTGTTTCACAGGAATAGCAGCAAAGTGAAGGAGAAAATTCAAAATCTTAATTTTTTACACTCGCATGTTCTTGTAGACCCAGTTTTTGAATTTTTACAAGGGGTAATAGATAAAAAATAATCCCAAAATTTGTAACCCAATTTCTCTTGAGTAATGAAATATCTCATATGTGGATGTCAAGTGTTCGGCAGGCGCAGTAGAGGGCTCAGAAGGGAAGGAGCGATAATGGGATTTTGGAGAGTGAATTTTGCTGAAATGGTTTTTGGGGGGCATGTCACATTTAGGAAGCCCCTATGGTGCCAGAACAGCAGAAAACCCCCACATGGCAAACCATTTTGGAAACTACACCCCTCAAGGCATGTAACAAGGGGTCCAGTGAGCCTTAACATCCCACAGGTGTTTGACGACTTTTCGTTAAAGTCGGATGTGTAAATGAAATGCTCAGAAGAGGAGGAGCGCCATTGAGCTTTTTGAAAGAGAATTTGTTTGGAATGGAAATCGGGGTCCATGTGCGTTTACAAAGCCCCCCGTGGTGCCAGAACAGTCGACCCCCGCCACATGTGACCCCATTTTAGAAACTACACCCCTCACAGAATTTAATAAGGGGTGCAGTGAGTATTTATACCCCACTGGCCTTTGACAGATCTTTGGAACAATGGGCTGTGCAAAAGAAAAATGTAATTTTTCATTTTCATGGATCACTGTTCCAAAAACACCTGTGGGGCGTAAATGCTCACTGTACCCCTTATTACATTACGTGAGGGGTGTAGTTTCCAAAATGGGGTCACATGTGGGGGTCCATTGCTCTGGCACTATGGGGGCTTTGTAAACACACGTGGCCTTCAATTCCAGACAAATTTTCTCTTCAAAATCCCAATGGCGCTCCTTCTCTTCTGAGCATTGTAGTGCACCTGCAGAGCACTTTACATCCACATATGGGGTATGTTCTTACTCAGAAGAAATGGGGTTACAAATTTTGGGGGGCTTTTTTCCTATTTCCCCTTGTGAAAATGAAAAATTTAGGGTAACACCAGCATTTTAGCGAAAACCAATTTTTTTCTCATTTTCCCATCCAACTATTTTGTCAAACACCTGTGGAGCATAAATGCTCACTATACCCCTTTTTACGTTCCGTGAGGGGTGTAGTTTCCAAAATGGGGTCACATGTGGGTATTTATTTTTTTGTGTTTATGGCAGAACCGCTGTAAAATCAGCCACCCCTGTGCAAATCACCAATTTAGGCCCCAAATGTACATAGTGCGCTCTCACTCGTGAGCCTTGTTGTGCGTCCGCAGAAAATTTTACGCCCACATTTGGGGTATTTCCGTACTCAGGAGAAATTGCGTTGCAATTTTTTTTTTCTGCTTTTACCGCTTGTCAAAATAAAAAGTATGGGGCAAAACCAGCAAATTAGTTTAAAAAATAATTTTTTTTTTTTACACTAACAGGCTGGTGTAGACCCCAACTTTTCCTTTTCATAAGGGGTAAAAGGAAAAAAAGGCCCCCAAATTTGTAGTGCAATTTCTCCCGAGTCCGGAAATACCCCATATGTGACCCTAAACTGTTTCCTTGAAATACGACAGGGCTCTGAAGTGAGAGAGCGCCATGCGCATTTGAAGACTTCATGGGGATTGCATAGCGGTGGACATAGGGGTATTCTACGCCAGTGATTCCCAAACAGGATACCTCCAGCTGTTGCTAAACTCCCAGCATGCCTGGACAGTCAGTGGCTGTCCAGAAATACTGGGAGTTGGTGATTTGCAACAGCTGGAGGCTCCGTTTTGGAAACACTGCCGTACAATACGTTTTTCATTTTTATTGGGGGGGACAGTGTAAGGGGGTGTATATGTAGTGTTTTACCCTTTATTTTGTGTTAGTGTAGTCTAGTGTAGTGTTTTTAGGATACATTCACTCTGGCGGGCATTTACAGTGAGTTTACCGCTAGGAGTTTGTGCTGCGGCGAAAAATTTGCCGCAGCCCAAACTTGAAGCAGAAAACTAACTGTAAACCTGCCTGTGTGAATGTACCCTGTACGTTCACATGGGGGGGCAAACCTCCAGCTTTTGCAAAACTACAACTCCCAGCATGTACTGATCGTCGAAGGGCATGCTGTGAGATGTAGTTATGCAACAGCTGGAGGTACACAACTATAATTCCCAGCATGCCGAGACAGCTGTTTGCTGTTTGGGCATGCTGGGATTTGCAGTTTTGCAACAGCTGGAGAGCTAGAGTTTATAGAGACCACTGCACAGTGATCTCCAAACTGTGGACCTCCAGATGTTGCAAAACTACAAATCCCAGTATGCTCAGACAGTAAACTGCTATGTGGGCATGCTGGGAGTTGTAGTTTTGCAAGATCTGGAGAGCGACAGTATAGAGATCATTGTGCAGTGGTCTCAAACTGTAGCTCTCCAGCTGTTGCAAGACTACAAATCCCATCATGCCTAAACAGCTCTCTGGGCATGCTGGGAGTTGTAATTTTGCAACATCTGGAGGGCTACAGTTTAGAGACCACTCTACAGTGGTCTCAGACTGTAGCCCTCCAGATGTTGCTAAGCAACTCACCGGCTTCCGTAGGATCCACGGAGCTGCGTCGCCGTCCTCTTCTTCCGTCGATCGTCGCCCGCTGCCGCCGTCGATCGTCGCCCGCTGCCATCGCCGATGGGTGAGTGGACTTCGGCGCCGGTCCTGTGTCGTTTCCCCATCCTGCCCCGCCTATTGTGGGTGGGCAGGACGGGGAAACCGAAAGTAAAGCCCCCCGCTCCCAATCTGCTATTGGTCATTGCGTCCTGATGATTAATAGCAGGGATAGGAGGGGTGGCACCCCTGCCACCTCACTCCTATCGCTTCAGGGGGACCGTGGGTATCTTGGACACCCGTGATCCCACTTCTATTCCGGATCATCGGGTCACATTAGACCTGAATCAGCGCAAATCGCAAGTGTGAATTCACTTGCGATTTGCGCCAATCGCCGACATGGGGGGGTCTAATGACCCCCCTGGGCATTTGGGTGGGGTGCCTGCTGATCAATATCAGCAGGCACCCCGGTCTGGTCCCCGCCCGGCACTCGACGGGGACAGAAATTCCCACGGGCGTATGGATACGTCCTGGGTCCTTAAGTACCAGAAAGCCAGGGCGTATCCATACGCCCTAGGTCCTTAAGGGGTTAAGGGATCCTACATGCTCTGTCCTTGGTTTTTTTGCATTTATATATCTAAAAAAATATTTAGGATTAGTTTTGCTTTCTTTGGCCACCTGTCTCTCATTTAGAATTTTTGCTGTTTTTATTACATTTTTACAGATTTTATTAAGCTCCTTGTACTGTTTAAATGTTATTGCTGACCCCTCAGATTTGTATTTGTTTAAGGCAATTTTGTTGTTGTTTATTGCTCTTTTAACATAATTTGTCAGCCATGTAGGATTTAGTTTTAATCGTTTATATTTGTTCCCCTTTGGTATATATTTAGCTGTATAGTTATTTAGAGTTGATTTAAAGATGTCCCATTTTTCTTCTGTATCAGTGTTTGACAACACCTCCCCCCAGTCTATGTCCTGTAGTGCAGCTCTCAGCCCAGGGAAGTTTGCCTTTTTAAAGTTATATGTTTTTGCCTTCCCCGCCTGTCTTTGTTTTCTACATTTTAAGTCAAAAGTAACTATATTGTGGTCGCTATTACCAAGGTTTTCCCGCACAGTTACATTACCAACCAGCTATGCGTTGTTGGAAATGATCAGATCCAACAAGGCATCACTTCTTGTTGGGTCCTCCACAAACTGGCCCATAAAATTATCCTGCAATAAATGTAGGAATTGTCGCCCCTTTGTAGTTTTAGCCAACCCCGGACCCCAATCTATATCTGGATAGTTAAAATCTCCCATTATTACCACTGTACCAGCCGGCCCTCTCTATTTGTTTATGCAGCCGACCTTCTATCTCTTCAGTGACATTAGGGGGTCTGTAGATTACTCCAAATATTATTTTCTCAGTATTTCCTTTTGTAATTCTACCCACAGTGATTCCACATCCTCAGAATCATCACACACTATGGCATCGTTCACACTAACTTTCATACCACTTCTTACATACAGACAGACTCCACCACCTTTTCTGTTCATTCTATCTTTGCGAAACAATGTAAACCCCTACAGATTGACAGCCCAGTCATGTGAGGAGTCCAGCCATGTCTCAGTGACCCCAACTATATCAATATGTTCCTCCAGTATCAAGGCCTCAAGCTCCCCAATTTTATTTGCTAGGCTTCTGGCATTTGTGAACATACACTTTACATTTCCATCCTTTATGTTATTGGGGTTAATGGGATTCAAGGGTGTAAGTTTTATTTTCCTATGAAGCCTATTCCTATTAACTATTCTAACCCCTCCCTCCGCTCCACCCCCAGGTACATTATTAAGTCCCCCCTCTCTATCTACACTATCTTCCCCCTCTTTGCTGTAGGTTCCCTCCCCCCAAGTCCCTAGTTTAAACACTCCTCCACCCTTCTAGCCATCTTCGCTCCAAGCACAGCTGCATCCTCCCCATTGAGGTGCAGCCCATCCCTACGGTAGAGCCGGTAGATTCCTGAATGTATCTTCCTAGAGCGCGCAGACATACGCAGTAAGTGATACTTATGAATAGCGAGAGACTAAGTTTTAGCACAGCTTTTGCTGAGTATATATGCGCAGTGAAGGTATCTTGATTCTCCCATTATGCATTAAATGGGCACTGTCGCCAACTTTATTTTTTTGATATGTTGGAGTACTTATGTACTACAACATATCTCTAATATACTTTTATTATTTCTTTTTTAATTAAAATTGTTTAATTTACATTTGGGGGTCTCCCTCCTAGTGGCCGGCTGCAGCGTGGCATGACGTCACGCCTGAAAAAGGACTAATGCGGCCGGGCATCGGTCCTTTTTCATTCAGCCTGCGCTTGCTCCCTGCCTGTCAATTAGACAGGCAGGGAGCGAGCGCATTGGCTCCCCGGCCGCTGGCTGGGAGGCCACTCCTACCGCACTTTCCCGCCTCCGCCTCATCGCCGTCCCTGCACGCCCGCTACCGGACTCTGCACTAAGTGTAATGGGGGGGGGGTTGTGATGGAGGGAACGGGGTATGGCGCGGGGGGGAGGGAGACGGAGGGGACGGGCTAGGTGCCTATAGCTGTTTCAATACTACAACTCCCAGCATGCCCTGACAGCCAATAGATGTCAGGGCAAGCTGGGAGTTGTAGTGTTGAAACAGCTGGAGGCACCCTGTGTAGATTAACTTAGGGCGGTAGTCCCCCTCCAGCAGGCATCAGTGACGTGGTGCCTGCTGGGGAAGTCTGCCTGGTAGTGAGCAGACAAAAGGCATTTTTAACCCCTTAACGACGCAGGACGTATATTTACGTCCTGCGCCGGCTCCCGCGATATGAAGCGGGATCGCGCCGCGATCCCGCATCATATCGCGTGGGTCCCGGCGCTAATCAACGGCCGGGACCCGCGGCTAATACCACACATCGCATTTCAGTGAAACTGAAAGTATCCCGGCTGCTCAGTCGGGCTGTTCAGGACCGCCGCGGTGAAATCGCGGCGTCCCGAACAGCTGATCGGACACCGGGAGGGCTCTTACCTGCCTCCTCGGTGTCCGATCGACGAATGACTGCTCCGTGCCTGAGATCCAGGCAGGAGCAGTCAAGCGCCGATAATGCTGATCACAGGCGTGTTAATACACGCCTGTGATCAGGATGAGAGATCAGTGTGTGCAGTGTTATAGGTCCCTATGGGACCTATAACACTGCAAAAAAAAAGTTAAAAAAAAGTGTTAATAAAGGTCATTTAACCCCTTCCCTAATAAAAGTTTGAATCACCCCCCTTTTCCCATAAGAAAAATAAAACAGTGTAAAAAAAAATAAAAATAAACATATGTGGTATCGCCGCGTGCGTAAATGTCCGAACTATAAAAATATATCATTAATTAAGCCGTACGGTCAATGGCGTACGCGCAAAAAAATTCCAAAGTCCAAAAAAGCGTATTTTGGTAACTTTTTATAACATTAAAAAATGAATAAAAAGTGATCAAAAAGTCAGATCAAAACAAAAATCATACCGATAAAAACTTCAGATCACGGCGCAAAAAATGAGTCCTCATACCGCCCCGTTCGTGGAAAAATAAAAAAGTTATAGGGGTCAGAAGAGGACATTTTTAAATGTATAAATTTTCCTGCATGTAGTTATGATTTTTTCCAGAAGTGCGACAAAATCAAACCTATATAAGTAGGGTATCATTTTAACCGTATGGACCTACAGAATAATGATAAGGTGTAATTTTTACCGACATATGCACTGCGTAGAAACGGAAGCCCCCAAAAGTTACAAAATGGCGTTTTTTTTTCGATTTTGTCGCACAATGATTTTTTTTTCCGTTTCGCCGTGCATTTTTGGGTAAAATGACTAATGTCACTGCAAAGTAGAATTGGTGACGCAAAAAATAAGCCATAATATGGATTTTTAGGTGGAAAATTGAAAGGGTTATGATTTTTTAAAGGTAAGGAGGAAAAAACGAAAGTGCAAAAACGGAAAAACCCTGAGTCCTTAAGGGGTTAATATAGTAAAAATAAAAATTAAAAGCAGGGAGGGGGTTAGGGATAGATTGGCAATAGGCAGGAACAGAAAAAAAAATAGGATGGTGGGAGCTACCCTTTAAGTTTTAGCGCAGCAAACAGTGCGCATCCAATGTGATATTGTTTGGACCAATGAGGAGTGAGCCCTCCTCTTCCTGATGCATGATTGGTGTAGGCATTTGACATAGGTGAGGTCATGAAGAATGTCAGTCACATAAAGAAATGTCCTGATAGGATAAGTTTCACACCGACTCACTGGATTGGTTTAGGAAATGAGGAAGCATGACGTCAACAATAGTAACCCCTTGTAAGCGGCATTTGTATTCCATCCCTGAGCCTTTTTTAACTAGGATGGTTAGCATACAAATAATAAAGCGATCTGCAGACGCTATTGAATGTGGACAGAGACAATAATGAAAACAGGCCGTCTGGCCTGAGAGACTGAACCATATACAAAATCATTATATATACAGTGGGGTCAAAAGTTTGGGCACCCCAGGTAAACAATTGTATTAATGTGCATAAAGAAGCCAAGGGAAGATGGAAAAAATCACCAAAAGGCATCAAATTACAGATTAGACATTCTTATAATATGTCAACAAAAGTTAGATTTTATTTCCATCATTTACACTTTTAAAATAACAGAAAGCAAAAAAATGGCATCTGCAAAAGTTTGGGCACCCTGCAAGGTTAATATCTTGTACTGCCCCCTTAAGCAAGTATCACAGCTTGTAAACGCTTTTTGTAGCCAGACAAGAGTCTTTCAATTCTTGTTTGAGGTATCTTTGCCCTTTCTTCCTTACAAAAGTCTTTGAGATTTCTGGGCTGTCTGTCACGCACTGCTCTTTTAACCCCTTAAGGACCAAGGGCGTACAGGTACGCCTTTGCTCCCTGGTACTTAAGGACCAAGGGCGTACCTGTACGCCCGTGGGAACTTCGGTCCCCGCCGTGCAACGGGCGGGGACCAGACCGGGGTGACTGCTGATATCTATCAGCAGGCACCCCGCGCAAATGCCCAGGGGGGTCATCAGACCCCCCCATGTTGGCGCAAATCGCAAGTGAATTCACATAGCCGATTTGCGGCTATTCCGGGTGATACAGGTCTATAGTGACCCGATGACCCGGAAAATAAAGGGGATCAGGGATGTCCTAGACACCCACGATCCCCTCGAAGCAATAGGAGTGAGGTGGCAGGGGTGCCACCCCTCCTATCTCTGCTATTGGTGGTCTAGACGCGACCACCAATAGCAGATCGGGGGGCTTTACTTTCGGTTTCCCCGTTCTGCCCACCCACAATAGGCGGGGCAGGATGGGGAAACCGACAGGGACCAGCGCCGAAGATCCACTTACCCATCGTCGACGGCAGCGGCGACGATCGACGGCGGCAGTGGGCGACGATCGGCGGAAGAAGAGGACGGAGACGCAGCTCCCTGGATCCGACGGAAGCCGGTGAGTTACTTAGCAACATGTGGAGGGCTATAGTCTGAGACCACTATAGTGGTCTCTAGACTGTAACCCTCCAGATGTTGCAAAACTACAACTCCCAGCATGCCCAGAGAGCTGTTTAGGCATGCTGGGAGTTGCAGTTTTGCAACAGCTGGAGGTCTACAGTTTGAGACCACTGCACAGTGATCTCTATACTGTGCACCTCCAGATCTTGCAAAACTACAACTGATAGCATGCCCACACAGCAGTTTGCTGTCTGGGCATGCTGGGAGTTGTAGTTTTGCAACATCTGGAGGTCCACAGTTTGGAAACCACTGTGCAGTGGTCTCTAAACTATAGTTCTCCAGATGTTGCAAAACTGCAACTCCCAGCATGCCTAAACAGCAAACAGCTGTCTCTGAATGCTGGGACTTGTAGTTGTGTACCTCCAGCTTTTTCATAACTACATCTCCCAGCATGCCTTTCGGCGATCAGTACATGCTGGGAGTTGAAGTTTTGCAACAGCTGGAGGCACACTGGTTTGAAAATACTGAGTTAGGTAACAGAACCTAACTGAAGGTTTTCCAACCAGTGTGCCTCCAGCTGTTGCAAAACCACAACTCCCAGCATGCACGGTCTGTCAGTACATGCTGGGAGTTGTAGTTTTAAAACAGCTGGAGGTTTGCCCCCCCATGTGAATGTACAGGGTACATTCACACTGGCGGGTTTACAGTAAGTTTACTACTTCAAGTATGATCTGCGGCAAATTTTTCTCCGCAGCGCAAACTCCTAGCGGTAAATTCACTGTAAACCTCTGCCAGTGTGAACGTACCCTAAAAACACTACACTACACTACACTAACACATAATAAAGGGTAAAACACTACATATACACCCCCCTTACACTGTCCCCCCAATAAAAATAAAAAACTTATTGTACGGCAGTGTTTCCAAAACGGAGCCTCCAGCTGTTGCAAAACAACAACTCACAGCATTTCCGGAAAGCCACTGACTGTCCAGGCATGCTGGGAGTTTAGCAACAGCTGGAGGCACCCTGTTTGGGAATCACTGGCGTAGAATACACCTATGTCCACCCCTATGCAATCCCTAATTTAGTCCTCAAATGCGCATGGCGCTCTCTCACTTCAGAGCCCTGTCGTATTTCAAGGAAACAGTTTAGTGCCACATATGGGGTATCTCCGTACTCGGGAGAAATTGCACTACTAATTTTGGGGGCTTTTTTTCCTTTTACCCCTTATGAACAAGAAAAGTTGGGGTCTACACCAGCCTGTTAGTGTAAAAAAAAATTTATTTTTACACTAACATGCTGGTGTTGTCCTTTTTCTTTTTATTTTCACGAGAGGTAAAAGGAAAAAAAGACCCCCAAAATTTGTAACGCAATTTCTCTTGAGTACGGAAATACCCCATATGTGGGCATAAAATGTTCTGCGGACGCAAAACAAGTATCAGGAGTGAGAGCGCACCATGTACATTTGAGGCCTAAATTGGTGATTTTCACAGGGGTGGCTGATTTTACAGCGGTTCTGACATAAACCCAAAAAAATGAATACCCAACTGTGACCCCATTTTGGAAACGACACCCCTCACGGAACGTAACAAGGGGTATAGTGAGCCGGAACACCCCACATGTGTTTGACAATTTTTCATTAAAGTTGGATGGGAAAATGAGAAAAAAAAAATTATTCACTAAAATGCTGGTGTCACCCTAAATTTTTCATTTTCACAAGGGAAAATAGGAACAAACCCCCCCAAAATTTGTATCTCTATTTCTTCTGAGTAAGAACATACCCCATATGTGGATGTAAAGTGCTCTATGGTGCACTACAATGCTCAGAAGAGAAGGAGCGCCATTGGGATTTTGAAGAGAAAATTTGTCCGGAATTGAAGGCCACTTGTGTTTACAAAGCCCCCATGGTACCAGAACAATGGACCCCCCCCACACATGTGACCCCATTTTGGAAACTACACCCTCATGTAATGTAATAAGGGGTACAGTGAGCATTTACGCCCCACAGGTATCTGACAGATTTTTGGAACAGTGATCCATGAAAATGAAAAATTAAATTTTCCATTTGCACAGCCCACTGTTCCAAAGATCTGTCAAACGCCAGTGGGGTGTAAATGCTCACTGCACCACTTATTAAATTCTGTGAGGGGTGTAGTTTTCAAAAAAGGGTCACATGTGGGGGGGGTCCTCTGTTCTGGCACCACGGGGGGCTTTGTAAATGCACATGGCCCCTGACTACCATTCCAAACGAATTCTCTTTCCAAAAGCTCAATGGTGCTCCTCCTCTTCTGAGCATTGTAGTTCGCCCGTAGTGCACTTCAGGTCAACTTATGGGGTACCTCCATACTCAGCAGAAAATACCCCCCAAAATTTGTAACCCCATCTCTTCTATCAACCCTTGCAAAAATGTAAAATTTGGGGGGAAACACACATTTTAGTGAAAAATTTTTTTTTTGCATATGCAAAAGTCGTGAAACCCCTGTGGGGTATTAAGGCTCACTTTATTCCTTGTTACGTTCCTCAAGGGGTCTAGTTTCCAAAATGGTATGCCATGTTTTTTTTTTTTTTTTTTTTCTGTTCTGGCACCATAGGGGCTTCCTAAATGCGACATGCCCCACGAACAAAATTTGCTCTCAAAAAGCCAAATATCACTCCTTCTCTTCTGAGCATTGTAGTTCGCCCGTAGTGCACTTCAGGCCAACCTTTGGGGTACCTCCATACTCAGAAGAGATGGGGTTACAAATTTTGGGGGGTATTTTCTGCTATTAACTCTTGCAAAAATGTGAAATTTGGGGGGAAACACACATTTTTGTGAAATGTTTTTTTTTTTTTTTTTTTTTTACATATGCAAAAGTTGTGAAACACCTGTGGGGTATTAAGGCTCACTTAATTCCTTGTTACGTTCCTTAAGGGGTCTAGTTTCCAAAATGGTATGCCATGTTTTTTTTTGCTGTTATGGCACCATAGGGGCTTCCTAAATGCAACATGCCCCCCAAAAACCATTTCTGAAAAACGTACTCTCCAAAATCCCCTTGTCGCTCCTTCGCTTTTGAGCCCTCTACTGCGTCCGCCGAACAATTTACATAGACATATGAGGTATGTCCTTACTCGAGAGAAATTGGGCTACAAATATAAGTATACATTTTCTCCTTTTACCTCTTATAAAAATTCAAAAATTGGGTTTACAAGAACATGCGAGTGTAAAAAATGAAGATTGTGAATTTTCTCCTTCACTTTGCTGCTATTCCTGTGAAACACCTAAAGGGTTAAAACACTTACTAAATGTCATTTTGAATACTTTGGGGGGGGGGTACAGTTTTTATAATGGGGTCATTTGTGGGGTATTTCTAATATGAAGACCCTTCAAATCCACTTCAAACCTGAACTGGTCCCTGAAAAATAGTGAGTTTGAAAATTTTGTGAAATATTGGAAAATTGCTGCTGAACTTTGAAGCCCTCTGATGTCTTCCAAAAGTAAAAACACGTCAATTTTATGAATCAAACATAAAGTAGACTTATTAAAAATGTGAATAAAATTTTTTTTTTCTGAATATCCATTTTCCTTACAAGCAGAGAGCTTCAAAGTTAGAAAAATGCTAAATTTTCTAATTTTTCATCTAATTTGGGGATTTTTCACCAAGAAAGGATGCAAGTTACCACAAAATGCTACCACTATGTTAAAGTAGAATATGTCACAAAAAAACAATCTCGGAATCAGAATGATAACTAAAAGCATTCCAGAGTTATTAATGTTTAAAGTGACAGTGGTCAGATGTGCAAAAAACGCTCTGGTCCTAAGGTGTAAAATGGCCTGGTCCTTAAGGGGTTAAGGTCTATCCATAGATTTTCAATTATGTTTAGGTAAGGAGATTGTGAAGGCCATGTCAAAACCTTAGGTTTACACCTCTTGATGTAATCCCCCGTGGATTTTGAGGTGTGTTTAGGATCATTATCCATTTGTAGAAGCCCCCATTTCTTTAACTTCAGCTTTTTCACAGATGACATCAAGTTACCATGCAAAATTTGCGCAAATATTATTGAATCCACTTTTCCTTCTACTTGTGAGATGTTCCCTGTGCCACTGGCTGCAATACAACCCCCAAAGCATGATTGATCCACCCCCCCCCCCCCCCCCCCCCGCTTAACAGTTGGACAGAGGTTCTTTTCATTAAATTCTATTCCCCTTCTTCTCCAAACTCTCCCTGCTCATTCCGGCCAAAAAGTTCAATTTTGACCTCATTGGTCCACAGAACTTGTTCCCAAAATGCATCAGGCTTGTCTATATGTTAATTTGCAAAATGCAAATGCAGATGTTTGTGGTGAGGACGTAGAAGAGGTTTTCTTCTGATGACTCTTCCATGAAGATCATATTTGTACAAGTATCTCTTTATAGTGGAATAGTGTACCACAACTCCAGTGTCTGCCAGATCTTATTGGAGGGATTGTGCAGTCAAACATGGGTTTTGAATAGTTTTTCTCACAATCCTGCGAGCTGTTCTGTCTGATATTTTTCTTGGTCTTCCAGATCTTGCTTTAACTTTCACTGTTCCTGATGACTGCCATTTTTTAATTACATTCTGAACAGAGGATACTGACATTTGAAAACGTTTTGCTAACTGTTAAGTCCTGCATGGTGCTGATTGTTGGGGCAAGGTCAGATGAGTCTGGGCATTTAAAACCTTTGAGATTGACATCACCTGGTCTTCCCAGATGATGATTGAGAACAATCCATGACACTGGCAGGTCTCAGCTTTGCAAAGGGGTAGTGCATGCAATAAATTCTGCAGGGTGCCCAAACTTTTGCAGATGCCATTTTTTTGTTTTCTGTTATTTTGAATGTGTAAATGATGGAAATGAAATCTAACTTTTGTTGACATATTATAATTTGTAATTTGATGCCTTTTGGAGATTTTTCCATCTTTCCTTGGCTTCTTTATGCACATTAATACATGTTTTTTTCCTGGGGTGCCCAAACTTGTGATCCCCACTGTAGATAGGCTATACCTGCTATTTTCAATCACATGGTGCGTGAGTTAATAATAATGAAGAATACTGTTTTTAAGTGGTGTGGGAAATCAGGGATTTTTGGACCACCTTATAAGTTGGTATATGAGTAAATTAGGCTAGGATTCCACTGAGGTTTTTCCCACCAGCAAAAATGCCGAGAAAAACTGCCACAGCTTTTTCCTGCAGTTTGGCAGATTATCTGGCGTTTTTTCTGGCATTTTTCCTGGTGTGTGAAAACAGCCAAATTTGTACACTGTACTCTGTGGGTCAGATGCTGAGTGCCCAGTCCACAGAGTATAAGGAGATGAAGAGTGATGTCTAGCTATATATCTATAGATTCACATTGTACGTTTTGTATTATGTGAACAGACCCTTCTGCCAGTGTCTTCCCAGACAGGGATACGCCAGCTGTCTGTGCCTGCTGGAAGTTGTAGTTTTGCAACAATTGGAGGCTCTTTGTTTGGGTAGACATTGCATTGGGTAGACATTGCATGTGGAGAGTGCCAAAAATGCCCTAACCCATTTTTTGTGTTTCTTTTTTCTTCTCGTTTCAGATCCATGTATGCAGAGAATTATGGTGGATTCGGAGGACTACTGCGGATGAACTGGATTTTTTTCCCTTTTAATAAAATGGTTAACGAGGGCTGTGAGGGAGTGTTTTTTTTAAATAAAATAATTTTTCCAATGTGTCTTTTTTTTTATTGAATATTAAGGCTTAGTAGTGGAAGCTGCTTAATAGACGGAATCCATTACTAAGCCGGGCTTAGCGTTATCCACAAAAACAACTAACGCTAACCCCCAATTATTATCCCTGCACCCACACCAACAGGCCCAGGGCGTCAAAAATTCGGGCTCATGGGCCTAGGCGTTTTTTAATTTTTATTTTATTTTTTAATTTACTTAGTTATTAAAAAAAATGCATAGGGTTCACCGTCTTTTTATTCCCAGCCAGATACCAACCAAGCAGCAACAGCCTGACATTACCGGAGTGGGGAAGGACCGTTGTGACTGGCCCTCCCCAGCCAAAATAACGCCATCCTGTTACCGCCTAGGCCCAGGAGCACCATTTCTTGATGCTCCAGGCCTGTTGGTACCAGCTCTTCCCGGCACCCCTGTGGCGGTGAGTACCGGGGTAATAATTGGGGGTTAGCGCTAACTGTTTTTGAGGCTAACGCTAAGCCCCGGCTTAGTAATGGATTCCTCCAATAAGACGGCTTCCACTACTAAGCCTGAAAATTCAATAAAAAAAAAAAACACTCCCCCCACAGCCCTCTGTATCCATTTTATGCCTTGGACAAGGTATAAAAACATTTAGATATTTCACAAAAACTTAAGCGTGATAACCAAACTATTAAGAGATTTGTGGCTGATCCAGATCACAGACAGGTTTGTGCAGATAAAGGCACATTGAGGAAGATTTCTGCCAGGTCCATGAATCAGATCAAGAGAGCAGCTGCTAAAATACCATTGCATAGCAGCAAACAGATATTTGAAGCTGCTGGTGCCTCTGGAGACCCATGGACATCAAGGTGTAGAGTCCTCCAGAGTCTTGCAACTGTGCAAAAACCTTCTATTCGGCCACCACTAACCAATGGTCACAAGCAGAAACGGGCATAAAAATACATAAAAAATTATTTTCAAACAGTGCTGTTCACTGATGAGTGCTGTGCAACCCTGGATGGTCCAGATAGATGGAGTAGTGGACGGCGGTGGTGGAGTCATGTTCTGGGCCGGAATCATGGGAAGAGAGTTGGTCGGCCCCTTTAGGGTCCCAGAAGGTGTAAAGATGACCTCTGCAAAGTATGTGGAGTTTCTGACTGACCACTTTTTTCTCTGGTATGCTTTCGGTAATAAAATCATCTTCATGCATGACAATCTCATGCTGCAAAGAATATCTCTGCATCAATGGCTGCTATAGGGTTAAAAGGAAAGTAAGTCCAGGTGTGGCCTCCATCCTCCCCTTACCTCAATGTTATTGAGAACCTTCGGAGCATCCTCAAGCAAAAGATCTATGAGGGTAGGAGGCAGTTTACATCCAAACAGCAGCTCTGGGAGGCTTTTCTTGACATCTTGCAAACAAATTCGAGCAGAAACTGTTAAAAAAAACTCACAAGTTCAATGGATGCAAGACTTGTGAAGCTGCTATCAAATAAGGGGTCATATGTTAAAATGTAACGTGACTTGTTAAAATGTTTAAAAAGTTAAAATGTTAAAAGTTTGATTGAAATAGCTTTTGATTTCAGTAAATATGCTGCAAACACAACAAATTACAATGTTCAGTTCTTTACAACCTATAAAGTGTTTTGAAACTTACTGTGTGTAATAATTTGGGACAGTGCATTAAAAGTGTTTTATGTTTAAAAACAATACTGTTATCATTAGGAGGTTTGTTCAATAAAATTTGAATTGTACTCTTAATAGTTGATAACATGAGAACAGAGGCGGCTCTAGCATTAGGCCACTAAGGCCACCACCTAAGGCCTCACACTGATGAGGGCCTCACTCTGACCCTGACCGCTGCAAGTTTTACATCAACAACTCTCACTGTTGAGAATTGCTCCCCCTCTGCCACTTTAAGAAATGTTGTTGCTGGGGCTGGTCATGTGCTGCGCACAGGGTGTTTGTTATATCCATGCCCGGCCCTTCCCCTGGCTACTCACTGAAGTCTCTGCCTCTCCTCCTCCTGTGAGCTGCTGCCATTAGTGCTCTGCATTTGCTGCCCATTCTCCAGGTCACGTGAGGTCCGATCAGCATGCAGCCCTCTGTGCCTGGCTGCCTATATCTCTTCTTGTATTTTGCAGATAGCGTGCATACCAGTGACTGTGCTGTTCCTACTGCCCTGGCTGGCAACAGAACAACTTGCACAGACACTGAACTTAACAACAGCATTTGAACTGTGCCCAAAACAGCGAACGAGGGCACGCCTATAGAGGACACACCCTATAAATGGAATTGATCCTTATGAGGGAGGGTGGGCTACGCTGAGACGAAATGCCCTATCCTGAGGGTGAGCTGACGTATACATAGGCCACGCTCCTCTCACAAATACAGCCTTTACAGGCTTCTCACTAGTGTTCATGGCTAAAATGAATAGGTGTACTTACCTGTTCATCACGTCAGACTGCCTCCAATACCACAGACCCTCCAGACCTTACACAGGAAACCTGGAAAATACGGCATCCTAGCTAGCAGAACATACACTGAACTTAAAGGGGTACTCCGCCGCTCAGCGTTTGGAACAAACTTTACTCCCCCTCCCATAGACTTGCATTGAGGGAGCGGGGCTATGACATCATGAGCTCCCGGCATCGACTCCAGCATTCAGAAGTTTGTTCCAAATGCTAAGCAGTGGAGTAACCTTTTAACAACAGTGGTTGAACTGTGCCCAAAACCGCGAACGAGAGCAAAAATTGAAAGACCAGTAGGGTAGAGAAGAAAATCTTATAGCAAAATTACAGAGCCACATTGTCAGGCCCAAGGCCTGATTATTAAAATCCTATATGTGTATTATAATTGCAACTGTGTAATGTCTTATCCAAGACATGGGTGAGAGGTCATTCAGACTGTGGGTTTGTGTATTGCATTTTATTGGGGGTCTCCTTTGAAGTCAAAGGCTCTTTTGAAGCAGCAGGATGTAAGGTGCACTCTGGTCCCATCATATAATCACACAGATAAGGGGGCCAGGAAGAGAGAAGACCCCCTGGTGGGATCAGAGGGGAGGGGGGAATGGAGTTTCCCTCCAAAGAAGCAGAGATAAGATTTAAAAATGCTAGACTAAAAGTTGGTTGTTCAAGGCTGTGCCCAAAGCTGAAAAGAGCTGGACTCTCACTGACAAGGACTGCTATACCATCATGCTGTAATAACTTCATCTTTTGTTTTCTTAACTTGCCTTGCAAAACTCTTTTATATATTTTTATACCTGTATGTCATTTGTTTCTGTATTTTTATATAGTCATCACTGTGATACCTTTATCAGATTAAATGTTTAATTAATCAGCTCTGGTCTTTGATCTCTAAATATATGAGCTCACCTTTCTGAAGGCAGCTCTGGTGGAAACACGTTTATCTGAGGGTTAATTTGGTGATTTGCTGGGACTAGTAGTGTATACCCAGAGGTCTGGTGGCCTTAACCCTTGCACCATCACACTCTCTCTAGCGTCTTAGCTGGACCAATAGGGTGTGATCGTGACAACTGGTGGCAGCGTCGGGATATATTTAGAGATTTTTAGCGCTTGCTGGATTTTACCTGTAAGGAAATCTTAGCACTAAAAAGAAATTGCATACATATTCTTGTGTGTAAATTCCAAAGACAGAGCTCAGTGCTGGTTTAAAGGACATACAAAAAGAGTGCAGGACAGTTCTGCCCTCCCCATCTCCTGTTTTACCTCCTCTGTCTCATCTCGGAAATATGGAGGCATATCGCAAGCAGTCCAAGCCTGCACTGGAGCTAATGTGCCAAGAAAAGGAGATCCCTACTGCAGGAAAGAACAAGGACCAACTTATTGCTGATCTTGTGGAGTATGATGCCCGTGCAGAAGAGCTGAGTGACATGAGACAAAGTCCTACAGCTGGAACTGCCATCCAAGGACTGATATCTCCTGGGGAATACAACATTACTCCCCATCAGGACAGTACTCCACATGAGGCCTTGGACTCTTATATGCGGACTGCCTTACAACACCTTGGGAATGTGGATGCCAATATGAAACTCCAACTGCTTCTCCAGTACCAAACTGCAGAGAGAGAGACACGAGCCGCAGAGAGAGAGGCCCAGGAACGAGCCGCAGAAAGAGAGGCCCAGGCACAAGCTGCAGAAAGAGAGGCCCAGCGAAGGCATGAACTGGAGGTTCTGAGGCTGAGAGGGGATGCTTCATCCACACGGAGTGATGTGCAGGATCAAGGAGACCACAAACCCCGCTTGGAACATTTCCCCATGTTGGAGAAATATGGTGATCTGGATGTGTTCCTGAGGGGCTTTGAAAAGGCAGTTCCATCTACCTAAGGAACAGTGGGGACAATATCTAACCCCACGACTGAGAGGGAAAGCTCTGGATGTGTTTGCTTCGCTTCCCTCTGAAAGTGACCAGGACTATGAGGCAATAAAATCTGCCCTGCTAAAAAGTTTTAATCTGACTCCAGAGACTTATCGGAAAAAGTTTCGGACTTTGCAACAAAGTGCCACAGAAAGCTGCACTCAACATGCAGGTCAGCTAAGGACTGCATTCAGGCTATGGACTGGGGGCCTACAAGTCACTACCTATGAAGCCCTGGAGGACTTGATGGTCCTGGATCAGTTTCTCCAAACACGGAGCTTTGAAGCCAGAGAGTGGATTTTGGACCGCAAGCCCAAGACAGCCATGGAAGCAGCAGAACTAGGAGATGACTTGTGGGCCTACAACCACAAAGCACCAAGCCAGGCGGAAAATTCTTGCCATCATTCCCAAAAGCAACAGGAGCCACATTGGGTCAGGGGGACACCCGCCGATGTTACAGATGCAACACTATTGGGCACCTGAGTGCCACTTGCCCCAACAAAAATAATTCTCCACCAGTAGCTGGAGGACACACAGCCATTCTTCTCGTGTCCGGAGCGGTGGAGAAAAGAGCGGATAACCTGCAGAGTGTAACTGTGGGTGACCAGGTGACAGTGGGTTTGCGAGATTCTGGAGCCTCCTTTACCTTGGTGCGGCCTGAAGTGGTGGATACAGAGGACATCATCCCTGGAAGAACCATGGCTTTAAAAGGAATTGGAGGTGTGCGGCCTGCTGTGCCCATGGCCCGTGTGTACCTGGATTGGGGTACAGGCAAAGGTTTGCGGGAGGTGGGAGTCTCTGAGGACATCCCTGTTAATGTTCTGCTGGGGAATGATTTGGGTCGGATGCTCTGTCATTATGCTCCAGAGGACACTACCAGCACACCGGATGGGCTAGGAGAGAGCCCTGTTCATTCTGAGGTACTATGCGAGACTTTGGGAGACACTGCGAGATGTGATAACTGGGAGGGAGTGCAGGGGATTGATAATTGTTTACCTGTGACTGAACCAGTAATGTTTTCCAAAAGTGAAATGGGGTGTATTGTGAAATGTGGTGACTGGGAGGGAGTGCAGAGGATTGATAATTGTTTACCTGTTACTGAACCAGTAATGTTTTCCAAAAGTGAAATGGGGTGTATTGTAAAATGTGGTGACAATGCATTGCCAATGCCAAAACCTAGTGGAGATGGGCTAGGGGGAGGGGTTGGTGTGCCCCTGGTGACATTTAAGGATGAGGGACCAGCAGTGAGTGATATGTCCCAGTCCTGTGAGCCTAAGGAGGAGGAGGGAAGGAGTAATAGCCCTGTGTATGATGCCTGTAACATTGTTATGTCTGGAACTGAGGGAGAGGAAGGTGGAGATGCTAGTTCACCTGGGGGAAATGTGCTCCCTGATGCCTCAAGATGGGGGGAGGGAAATGAGCATTTCCGGGAAGCTCTGCACAGTGACCCTTCCCTTGAAGGGCTGAGACAACGTGCTGATCATACAGGTGTGGACACAGATGGGCATCGGGTATATTGGGAAAATGATATCTTGTACTTGGAGTCCCTTTCCAAAGGCATGCTAGGGGCCCAGGAGAGAGAAAGGCCAAGGCAGTACAGGAAAGAGCTGCTGAGGTTGGCCCATGAGACCCCCCGGTAGGACATTTGGGAGTGGCCTATGCGGTCATAGAGAAGGAATGTCTAGCTGTGGTCTGGGCTTTGCAAAAATTTTACTGTCATAACTGATCACAACCCTCTACATTGGTTGGACAGAGTGTCCGGTAACAATGGCATCTTGAAACAAATGCTAAAAACATTTGTAGAATCGGAGGGCAGATACTGGGAAAAGCATTTACCCCATCTGTTATTTGCTTACAGGGAGGTACCCCAAGAGCCTACAGGTTTCTCGCCCTTTGAGTTATTATATGGTCCCAAAGTGCGGGGACCCCGAGCTTTAGTTAGGGAAGAATGGGAAGGGGGGCTACCTGCCCCTGAGACTTCTGTGGTGGAGTATGTTTCAGTATGAGATTCAGGGACAGGATGCAGACATTGACTGGGCTGGTACATGACAACCTCACAGCAGCACAGTCCAGGCAGAAGTACTGGTACGATCGCGTCAGGGAGAAACAGATAGGTAATGGAGACAGATCTATCAGCCTCGAGAGGAAAGATCTCTCTGTCCCCATCTTAAGGGGGAGGTGTCAGGCCCAAGGCCTGATTATTAAAATCCTATATGTGTATTATAATTGTAACTGTGTAATGTCTTATCCAAGACATGGGTGATGGGAAGACAAGGTCATTCAGACTGTGGGTTTGTGTATTGCATTTTATTGGGGGTCTGGCTGTTTGTTTACGGTAGAGCAATGGTCAGCACTATCTGAAAGGTGATGGTGCACGAGGAAAAAAGTAATGCAATATAATGAAGGAGGTCCCAGCACTCACCGATGCAAGCAATTGATATTTTATTGTATATCCAAGTCACAGGGCGCGTTTCAGCACTTAGACAGCAGAGGAAGGCTAAGTGCCGAAACGCGTCCTGTGACTTGGATATACAATAAAATATCAATTGCTTGCATCGGTGAGTGCTGGGAGCTCCTTCATTATATGGCTGTTTGTTTACATCTCCTTTGAAGTTAAAGGCTCTTTTGAAGCAGCAGGATGTAAGGTGCACTCTGGTCCCATCATATAATCACACAGATAAGGGGGCCAGGAAGAGAGAAGACCCTCTGGTGGGATCAGAGGGGAAGGGGAAATGGAGTCTCCCTCCCAAGAAAGCAGATATGATATTTAAACAATGCTAGACTAAAAGTTGGTTGTTCAAGGCTGTGCCCAAAGCTGACAAGAGCTGGACTCTCACTGACAAGGACTGCGATACCATCATGCTGTAAGAACTTCATCTTTTGTTTTCTGAATTTGCCTTGCAAAACTCTTTTATATATTTTTATACCTGTATGTCATTTGTTTCTGTATTTTTATATAGTCAGCACTGTGATACCTTTTATCAGATTAAATGTTTAATTAATCAGCTCTGGTCTTTGATCTCTAAATATATGAGCTCACCTTTCTGAAGGCAGCTCTGGTGGAAACACTCTTATCTAAGGGTTAATTTGGTGACTTGCTGGGACTAGTAGGGTATACCCAGAGGTCTGGTGGCCTTAACCCTTGCACCATCACACTCTCTCTAGCTGGACCGATAGGGTGTGATCGTGACACACATACTTAAACATATCAGCCGAAATACGTACCTGTACCATTGAGGTTGACCCTACCACAACAGTTGAAATGTGCCAGTAACCACATCTGAGGTCACGCCTTTGATGGGCAAAAAATATACGTATGACTTAGCAATGAAACAAGGTTTTGGAATTATAAATGCCATACTGACACTTGGACGCATCAATCAATTATTCTGTATGCTGAACATAGCTAAGTAACAAGCACGACAACCAAATTCTAAGCCTGTGACCAGTGGCATGAAAAGCCTGTAAACCATGACCTGCCACACCCTGTCGGGTATGACCCCACTAAGACCAGATCACCTGTATCCCCTGTAATTTACCAAGATGTACAATAGACTGTGACCTGACATGTGCAGCAACAAATCAAAATGCCAGCAAAACACACAAATTATCCCCCAAACCTTTCAAAAAAGGCAAAAAATGTAAAGACTAGGGAGGGTATTTATCAAAGGATTTATGTGTTTTTTTTTCACCTAACTTTGGCGCAATGCTTTGGCGCAGTGTCTTTTTGCACCAAAGTTTGGTGCATTCTCCCAACTGTCATTTTTACAACTTTCTTAAAATCATGTGTGTGATTTTAACTTTAGTCTGTAATTCATCATTTGCGCCAATCGATCTTTGGCGCAATTTTGCGCCTTTAGGGGGTTTTGTAACGCAATTCACTGGCAAATTTTGCACATGGAAAAAACACACAGGAATGTCAGAAAATGTAAACAAAGGCAAATTCCAATTTTTAAACAGTGATCAATTTATGTGGGCAGGTAAACCACTAGAAATGTAGCCGGCAATAATAAAAATGTAGTGTGCGTGTTTAACTTTTTTTTTACATTTTTTAGGTAGTACTACTACTCCCAGCATGGAACACACTGTTCCATGATGGGAGTAGTAGTACCTGTACTAATAGACAGATCGCCCGCTGCGATCTTTCTGTATAATGTATAGATGCGGCGGGCGCTCTTTTATGGTCCCCTGCACTGACGTATATGTACACATATAAGAGGGGGCGTGAAAGAGGAGTTTCAAAAACTGTGATTATCTGTTGTGCGGAGTGAATCTGTGGAGTGGGTGCGACTGCCTATAGTCCACATTCATATTTTGGGGGGAGGAGGAGTAGATTGGGCACAGGTGTATAAATCTTAGCTTGGGACTCTTATTGAGAGCTTGCTCTTCTGAGTGTTGTTGTGTTAGAGGGGGCGTGAAAGAGGAGTTTCAAAAACAGGAGTTTGAAAGCAGGAGGTTGAGATCGCTGTGAGTGTTAATTTCTGAACCCACAAGGTCTACAAAAAATTTGAAGTGTAATTTTGACTGTCTGTTTTTGCCTATACATTTGTGAAATCCCCATAACTAGATGGCCTCCATGTTGGAAAATGTATGCAATCCTTGAACAACAGTTTGAGGGTGCATATTGTTGTGCGAGATGTGTGCTAGTTGTCCGTTTGGAAGCCCAGATCCTGCATCTAGAGGGGCGACTGGCAACAATGAGAAGCATTAACAACATGGAGAGGAGTCTCCTGAGCAGGCACTCTCGGGAGTAGAGGTGGGGGAGGACAGTGGGACGGAGTTGCAGGACAGTCAGGCAGTTAGCTGGGTTACAGTTAGAAAGAGGGGTAGGGGAAAAAGTGTCAGGGAGGCTAGTCCTGAACTGGCACACCCCAACAAGTTTGCCCGCTTGGCAGATGAGGGGGATGCCATTACAGAGCTAGCAGAACTGCAGCAGGATACTGCCTCTGACCGCCAGGGGGGTGTCTGCTCCAGTAAGGAGGGAGGAGTACGGGGCAGGCCAGACAGGTACTAGTGGTGGGGGACTCAATTATTAGGGGGACAGACAGGGCGATCGGTCACAAAGACCGGGATCGCCGAACAGTGTGTTGTCTGCCTGGCGCACGAGTTCGGCACATTGCGGATCGGGTTGACAGGTTGCTGGGCGGGGCTGGAGAGGACCCAGCAGTCATGGTACATATTGGCACCAATGACAAAGTAAGAGGTAGGTGGAGTGTCCTTAAAAATGATTTCAGGGACTTAGGCCACAAGCTTAAGACAAGGACCTCCAAGGTAGTATTTTCTGAAATACTACCAGTACCACGAGCCACACCAGAGAGGCAGCGGGAGATCAGGGAGGTAAACAAGTGGCTCAGAAGCTGGTGTAGGAAGGAAGGGTTTGGGTTCATGGAGAACTGGGCTGACTTCGCTGTCGGTTACCGGCTCTACCGTAGGGACGGGCTGCACCTCAATGGGGAGGGTGCAGCTGTGCTTGGGGAGAAGATGGCTAGAAGGGTGGAGGAGTGTTTAAACTAGGGACTTGGGGGGAGGGAACCTACAGCAAAGAGGGGGAAGATAGTGTAGATAGAGAGGTGGGAATTATAGATGTACTTGGGGGTGGAGCGGAGGGAGAGGTTAGAATAGTTAATAGGCTTCATAGGAAAATAAAACTTACATCCTTGAATCCCATTAACCCCAATAACATAAAGGATGGAAATGTAAAGTGTATGTTCACAAATGCCAGAAGCCTAGCAAATAAAATTGGGGAGCTTGAGGCCTTGATACTGGAGGAACATATTGATATAGTTGGAGTCACTGATACATGGCTGGACTCCTCGCATGACTGGGCTGTCAATCTGCAGGGGTTTACATTGTTTCGCAAAGATAGAATGAACAGAAAAGGTGGTGGAGTCTGTCTGTATGTTAGAAGTGGTATGAAAGTCAGTGTGAACGATGCCATAGTGTGTGATGATTCTAAGGATGTGGAATAACTGTGGGTAGAATTACAAAAGGAGGGAAATACTGAAAAAATAATACTTGGTGTAATCTACAGACCCCCTAATATCACTGAAGAGATAGACTGTCGGCTGCATAAACAAATAGAGAGGGCCGCCCGGGCAGGAACAGTGGTAATAATGGGAGATTTTAACTATCCAGATATAGATTGGGGTCCGGGGTTGGCTAAAACTACAAAGGGGCGACAAATTCTACATTTTTTGCAGGATAATTTAATGGGCCAGTTTGTGGAGGACTCAACAAGAAGTGATGCCTTGTTGGATCTGATCATTTCCAACAACGCAGAGCTGGTTGGTAATGCAACTGTGAGGGAAAACCTTGGTAATAGCGACCACAATATAGTTACTTTTGACTTAAAATGTAGAAAACAAAGACAGACGGGGAAGGCAAAAACATATAACTTAAAAAGGCAAACTTCCCTGGGCTGAGAGCTGCACTACAGGACATTGACTGGGGGGAGGTGTTCTCAAATACTGATACAGAAGGTAAATGGGACATCTATAAATCAACTCTAAATAACTATACAGCTAAATATATACCAAAGGGGAACAAATATAAACGATTAAAACTAAATCCTACATGGCTGACAAATTATGTTAAAAGAGCAATAAACAGCAAAAAAATAGCCTTCAAAAAATACAAATCTGATGGGTCAGCTATAACATTTATACAGTACAAAGAGCTTAATAAAAACAGCAAAAATTCAAAATGAGAGACAGGTGGCCAAAGAAAGCAAAACTAATCCTAAATATTTTTTTTAGATATATAAATGCAAAAAAAAAACAAGGACAGAGCATGTAGGACCCCTTAATAATGATAATGGGGAGCTTGTCACAGGCGATAAAGAGAAAGCGGAGCTACTGAATGGGTTCTTTAGTTCTGTATATACTAGGGAAGAAGGAGGAGCTGACATTGGACAGGTCAGTGCTGGTAACACATCATGTAATGTACTGAACTGGCTTAATGTAGAGATGGTACAAGGTAAGTTAACCCCTTAAGGACACATGACGTTCTCATACGTCTCCATGTCCGAGTCCTTAAGGACACATGACGTATGAGAACGTCATGTGTTTTGCCGGCCCCCCGCAACCATCTGGAGCGGAGCCGGCGCCCGATGCCTGCTGAAATCGATCAGCAGGCATCGGGGCATATCGCCCAGGGGGGTCATGATGACCCCCCATGTCGGCGATCGCGGCGCATCGCTCGTCAATTCAGACGAGCGATGCGCTGCGATTCCGTTCCCCGCCGCTCGCCGGGCGGGGATCGGAGCCGGATGTCTGCTGATTTCTATCAGCAGACATCCCGGCAGTGTGCCGGAGGAGGTCCGGAGGACCTCCTTTACCGGCGATCGCTGCAGGACGCCGGTAACTACTAACCGGCGTTCTGCAGCGGTTCCAGGTCATCAGGGTCACGTGTGACCCTGTGACCTGGATATAGATGGTGACTGGTGGTGTAGTATACACCACCAATCACCATCCATGCTGTACTGGGGGCTGGCATTGTGGCCACCCCCTCAGTACAGTTGTGATTGGGTGGCCAAAGTGGCCACACCAATCACATAGTAATGGGAGGGGATCTGGTGGGCTAGGAGCACGTTGCTCCGTTCTGCCCACCATTCCACAGAGATCTGGTGTGCAGGACAGAGCCCCGTGCTGCCCACCATCCCCTCAGTAAAAAAAAAGTGCCCCTTGCCCCCTTTCTGTGGCCCCTTGGCACAGAAATCCCAGGGATAGCTTTAGATTAGGTAGGGACAGGTTAGGGTTAAAAAAAAAAATAGTTTTAAATTTTTTTTTTTTTCGGCGTACCTCAGTGGGTGTCCGTGGGTCCGTAGCACCTTTAGCTGCGTGACCCCGGCCCTGCTGGGTCGCTGCGGTCTGCCGTCAGCCTTTTTTTTTGGCGCAGATCTTTTTTTTTTTTTTTTTTTCACTAAGCGTGTGTGCTGACCCTCTTAGTTATAAAAGAGCGGTCCGCCACCGTTTGTTAAAGCCCACCCGCCGCTGATCAGTCCCGTAGTACTGATCAGCGTTTTTTTTTGTGGTGCCGGCGCTTTTTTTTCGGGTTTTCTAGCGTGTTTTTGCACCCATAGGCGGTCCGTGCCACCAGTAGCAGGCGTGTACTGTGTGGCCGGACCTTACCTGTGTGTGTGCGGCGTGCCTCACCGCTGTCAGTGATTTATCACTGATCAGCTTTTTTTTTGTGGTAAAGGCACCTTTTTCGGTTAACGCGGATTTTTTTTTGCACCCATAGGCGGTCCGTGCCACCAGTAGCAGGCGTGTACTGTGTGGACGGACCGTACCTGTGTGTGCAGCCTGTCCCACCGCTGTCGGTGATTTATCACTGATCAGCTTTTTTTTTTTTTGGTTCAGGCGGGTGCATTTTTTTCGGGGTAAAGCGTTTTTTTTTTTTTTTTTTTCGGGTTTTTTGTGTGGGGGTCTGTGAACAAGCCACCAGCCACTGTCCTGGGCTGAGTGGCTGGACCCCCCACTGACTTCTGCGCCCCCTGCCGCCACAAGCGCTAATCAGTGCG
This sequence comes from Hyla sarda, assembly GCF_029499605.1. Taxonomy (NCBI): domain Eukaryota; kingdom Metazoa; phylum Chordata; class Amphibia; order Anura; family Hylidae; genus Hyla; species Hyla sarda. The sequence goes on from NC_079193.1 coordinate 124,507,048, forward strand.
CACACCACTGATTAGATAAACGCTTATTTTTTTGGTGCAGGGTTTTTTTTTTGCGCTAGAAGTCCCCCTTTTTTTAAAAGTCCCCTTTTTATTTTATATTTTTTTCTGTTAGGGCGGGTTAGTTTAGTTAGGTTAGGCTAGGGCGGGTTAGGGCGGGTAAGGGAGGAAGTATCGCACCACACCACACGCAGCACACACACCAATAAAGTTTTCCCCCCCACACACACATATACCCGTATCCCCATTAGAGTAGGGAAATGGCCCGCAGAGTGTTTTCGGCGGAGGAGGCATATGACCTAATTGCCTCCGACTCTGAAAGCATCTCAGAGGACGATGAAGACCCCACCTTCCTTATTTCATCGTCCTCCTCATCATCTAGTTCAGATGATGAGCCACCAAGGCGGCGAACTCGCCGCCATGCGGTGCCGCAAACCTCCTCTGTCCTTGAGCCTGTGCCCCATGCTAGTATGAGTCCCCCTGGCGCTCATACTAGTGAAGCCCCCCTGCCAAGGTCACTGGTACCTCGTACCGGAGAACTTGACTGGGCTGAGCCAGCGGACCACGAGCCCGTGATTCCTGAGTTTGTTGGCGACTCAGGAATCAAAATTAACATCGCCGGGTTCACTGAAAAGGACTTATTCGGTCATTTTTTCAGTGACGACTTTGTTAATTTTATGGTTACACAGACGAATCTGTACGCCCAACAGTTCGTCGCCACTAACCCGGGCTCACTTTTAGCTAGACCCGGCGGCTGGACTCCAGTCGATGCAGCCGAAATGAGGACCTTTTGGGGCCTTGCGCTGCATATGGGTATAGTTAAAAAACCCTGTGTCAGGCAATATTGGAGTGGGGACGTCTTTTACCAGACACCCCTCTACAGTATGGCCATGACACGTTCCCGGTTCGAGGCCATTCGGAGATGTTTGCATTATGCTGATAATGCGGCATGTCCCCCCCGAACTGATCCCGCGTATGACCGCCTGTATAAAATCAGGCCGGTCATCAATCACTTCGGGGCCAGATTTTGGGAGGCCTATGTCCCGGGGCGGGAGGTCTCTATTGATGAGTCGCTCATCAGCTTCAAGGGGAGACTCAGCTTCCGGCAATGCATCCCGACCAAGCGAGCGCGGTATGGCGTGAAGATGTATAAACTTTGCAAGAGTACCTCCGGGTACACTTGCAAGTTTATGGTGTATGAGGGACGAGATTCCCGCATTGAACCCCCAGATTGTTCCCCCACTCTGGGTGTTAGCGGGAAAATCGTTTGGGGCCTTTTGCACCCATTGCTAGATAAAGGTTACCACCTTTACGTGGATAACTTTTATACTAGTATCCCTCTCTTTTCATCCCTCGCCGCCAGATCCACGGTCGCTTGTGGGACAGTCCGGAAGAATCAAAGAGGCCTTCCGCCCCATCATTCCCTACATGCTCCTATCCCCCGGGGTGAGTCCCGTGCCTTTTCCCATGAGAACCTGTTGTTGGTCCGGTATAAGGACAAGAGGGATGTCCTTATGCTCACCACAATTCATGGGAATGGCAGCACCCCTGTCCCTGTGCGAGGTACCGCGGGACCGGTCCTCAAGCCCGATTGTATTCTGGACTACAATCGGTATATGGGGGGAGTTGATCTTTCTGATCAAGTCCTCAAGCCATATAATGCCATGCGGAAAACACGCATGTGGTATAAAAAGGTTGCGGTCTACATGGTACAGGTTGCCATGTACAACTCTTTTATACTGTACCAGAACGCTGGCAACACAGGGACATACCTGGAGTTCCAAGAGGTAGTTCTAAAGGCCCTCATCTATGGTGATCGCCAAAGAGCGGGTCAGAGCACCTCTGGAACTTTAGGTCCCCGGATCGTCCCCGGCCAACACTTTCCAGGTGTGATCCCCAACACTGGAAGGTCGGGACGAACCCAGAAAAGATGCAGAGTGTGTCACAGGAAGGGGAGACGGAGGGACACCACCACTCAGTGTGACACTTGCCCCGATCATCCGGGCCTCTGCATAGGCTGCTTCAGGGAGTATCACACTTCCATGGAGTACTAAATTTTCCATCCTTTGCCCTAAATTTCATTCCCCAGAATTCGGCTCCAATGTACCAGTCCAGGGTACATTATCTTCCAAATTTTATACCAAAATACCCTACCCCCAAAAAATCAAACCCAAAACCTCTTTCCCAATGCCCCTCATAATATCTTTGTCCCCCAAAAATGGGTCATGGGACACAGAGTCAACAGCATTGGAGGTTTTCAGTTGCCTCAAATGCGCAACGCTCTCTCTCTCCACCTGAGCGGGTTGCGCATTTGAGGTAACAGAATAGGGACGGCCCCACATATCCCCTTCCCAGAATGATGATTCAGAGTATAGGGTTTGGGGCGGGCATCATTTTTACTTTTGGCTGTACTCTGGGTCATCATTCTGGGAAAATAATTGGCATATCAGTTCTAAAATTGCAATTTTTTTTCCCCCCCCCCCATAGTACACTTCATCCATTCCTGGAAAATAAATGAAGGGAACACCCGTCTGTTCCAAATCTCCACTTCACCCTATACACCTTCCTTAGGGGGTGTACTGTTTGTAATAGGCTCACATGTGGGTGTTCCTTTCTTGTATTTTCCTCTGAATGTATGTAACTGTTAGGTCCGTAACAAACATCCGCCTCAAATGCGAAGAGTTCTCGCTGAGCTCTGTCGTATTTCCAGGCGACAATTCGGAGTCACATGTTAGTTGTTCCCAGAAAAATGAAGCAGAGTATAGGTTGAAAATTGCAATATTCAAAAGCTACCCTTCATCCATTCCTGGAAAATAAATTTAGGAAACACCTGTGCATTAAAAATGGCCTCTTTACCCCTATACCCAATCCTCAGGGTGGGTACTTTCTGTAATGGTGCCACATGTGGGTGTTTCATTTTTGTATTTTCCTCGGAATGTATGTAACCGTCAGCTACTGATATGCCAAAGGTCACAAATACAAAGTGACCTCTATGACTTCTGAGCCTTGTTGTGCGCCCGTCCAGCACGTTACCCCATATGTGGATGTATTTTTATAGTCAGGGGGAAAAGCCCTCCAAAATGTGTAACCCAATTCCTCATATTACCCCTTGTGAAAATGTTAATAATTGGGTAACCCCAGCATTTTACTGTAAAAAAATCTAATTTTTCAATTTATGGCCCACTTTTCAAAAAACCTGTGAGGTGTAAGTACTCACTGTAACACTGTTACGTTCCCCAAGGGGTCTAGTTTCCAAAATGTATGCCATGTTTTTTTTTTTTACTGTCCTGGCACCATAGGGGCTTCCGAAATGCGGCATGTCCCCAGAGCAAAATTTGTAACTCCTCTTCTGAGACCTGTAGTGCGCCAGCAGAGCACTTTTCACCCCCATATGGGGCGTTTTCTGAATCAGGAGAAATTGGGCTTCAAATTTTGGGGGGTATTTTCTGCTTTAACCCTTTGTAAAAATGTAAAATTTTTGGGAAACCAAGCTTTTTTGGTAAAATGTATTCTTTTTTTTTTGCATATGCCAAAGTCGTGAAACCCCTGTGGGGTATTAAGGTTCACTTTACCCCTTGTTACGTTCCCCAAGGGGTCTAGTTTCCAAAATGGTATGCCATGTGGTTTTTTTTTTGCTGTCCTGGCACCATAGGGGCTTCCTAAAAGAAGCATGCCCCCAGAGCAAAATTTGCTTCAAAAAAGCCAAATGTGACTCCTTCTCTTCTGGGACCTGTAGTGCGCCAACAGAGCACTTTTCACCCCCATATAGGGTGTTTTCTGAATCGGGAGAAATTGGGCTTCAAATTTTGGGGGGTATTTTCTGCTTTAACCCTTTGTAAAAATGTAAAATTTTTGGGAAACCAAGCATTTTTGGTAAAATGTATTCTTTTTTTTTTGCATATGCCAAAGTCGTGAAACCCTTGTGGGGTATTAAGGTTCACTTTACCCCTTGTTACGTTCCCCAAGGGGTCTAGTTTCCAAAATGGTATGCCATGTGTTTTTTTTTTTGCTGTCCTGGCACCATAGGGGCTTCCTAAATGAGGCATGCCCCCAGAGCAAAATTTGCTTCAAAAAAGCCAAATGTGACTCCTTCTCTTCTGGGACCTGTAGTGCGCCAGCAGAGCACTTTTCACCCCCATATGGGGTGTTTTCTGAATCGGGAGAAATTGAGCTTCAAATTTTGGGGGGTATTTTCTGCTTTAACCCTTTGTAAAAATGTAAAATTTTTGGGAAATCTAGCATTTTTGGTAAAATTTATTCTTTTTTTTTTGCATATGCCAAAGTCGTGAAACCCCTGTGGGGTATTAAGGTTCACTTTACCCCTTGTTACGTTCCCCAAGGGGTCTAGTTTCCAAAATGGTATGCCATGTGTTTTTTTTTTGCTGTCCTGGCACCATAGGGGCTTCCTAAAAGAGGCATGCCCCCAGAGCAAAATTTGCTTCAAAAAAGCCAAATGTGACTCCTTCTCTTCTGGGACCTGTAGTGCGCCAACAGAGCACTTTTCACCCCCATATGTGGTGTTTTCTGAATCGGGAGAAATTGGGCTTCAAATTTTGGGGGGTATTTTCTGCTTTAACCCTTTGTAAAAATGTTAAATTTTTGGGAAACCAAGCATTTTTGGTAAAATTTATTCTTTTTTTTTTGCATATGCCAAAGTCGTGAAACCCTTGTGGGGTATTAAGGTTCACTTTACCCCTTGTTACGTTCCCCAAGGGGTCTAGTTTCCAAAATGGTATGCCATGTGTTTTTTTTTTTTGCTGTCCTGGCACCATAGGGGCTTCCTAAATGAGGCATGCCCCCAGAGCAAAATTTGCTTCAAAAAAGCCAAATGTGACTCCTTCTCTTCTGGGACCTGTAGTGCGCCAGCAGAGCACTTTTCACCCCCATATGGGGTGTTTTCTGAATCGGGAGAAATTGGGCTTCAAATTTTGGTGGGTATTTTCTGCTTTAACCCTTTGTAAAAATGTAAAATTTTTGGGAAACCAAGCATTTTTGGTAAAATGTATTCTTTTTTTTTTTGCATATGCCAAAGTCGTGAAACCCCTGTGGGGTATTAAGGTTCACTTTACCCCTTGTTACGTTCCCCAAGGGGTCTAGTTTCCAAAATGGTATGCCATGTGGTTTTTTTTTTGCTGTCCTGGCACCATAGGGGCTTCCTAAAAGAGGCATGCCCCCAGAGCAAAATTTGCTTCAAAAAAGCCAAATGTGACTCCTTCTCTTCTGGGACCTGTAGTGCGCCAACAGAGCACTTTTCACCCCCATATGGGGTGTTTTCTGAATCGGGAGAAATTGGGCTTCAAATTTTGGGGGGTATTTTCTGCTTTAACCCTTTGTAAAAATGTCAAATTTTTGGGAAATCAAGCATTTTTGGTAAAATGTATTCTTTTTTTTTTTGCATATGCCAAAGTCGTGAAACCCCTGTGGGGTATTAAGGTTCACTTTACCCCTTGTTACGTTCCCCAAGGGGTCTAGTTTCCAAAATGGTATGCCATGTGTTTTTTTTGCTGTCCTGGCACCATAGGGGCTTCCTAAAAGAGGCATGCCCCCAGAGCAAAATTTGCTTCAAAAAAGCCAAATGTGACTCCTTCTCTTCTGGGACCTGTAGTGCGCCAGCAGAGCACTTTTCACCCCCATATGGGGTGTTTTCTGAATCGGGAGAAATTGGGCTTCAAATTTTGGGGGGTATTTTCGGATTTAACCCTTTGTAAAAATGTCAAATTTTTGAGAAACCAAGCATTTTAGATATTTTTTTTTTTTTTTTTACATTTGCAAAAGTTGTGAAACCCCTGTGGGGTATTAAGGCTCACTTAATTCCTTGTTACGTTCCTCAAGGGGTCTAGTTTCCAAAATGGTATGGCATGTGGGCGGTTTTAGCTGTTCTGGCACCATAGGGGCTTCCTAAATGCAACATGCCCCCCAAAAACCATTTCAGAAAAATATACTCTCCAAAATCCCCTTGTCGCTCCTTCGCTTCTGAGCCCTCTACTGCGCCCGCCGAACAATTAACATAGACATATGAGGTATGTGCTTACTCGAGAGGAATTGGGCTACAAACACAAGTAAAAATTTTCTCCTTTTACCCCTTGCAAACATAAAAAAATTGGGTCTACAAGAACATGCGAGTGTAAAAAATGAAGATTTTGAATTTTCTCCTTTACTTTGCTGCTATTCCTGTGAAACACCTAAAGGGTTAACACACTTACTGAATGTCATTTTGAATACTTTGGGGGGTGTAGTTTTTATAATGGGGTCATTTATGGTGTATTTCTAATATGAAGACCCTTCAAATCCACTTCAAACCTGAACTGGTCCCTGAAAAATATTGAGTTTGAAAATTTTGTGAAAATTTGGAAAATTGCTGCTGAACTTTGAAGCCCTCTGGTGTCTTCCAAAAGTAAAAACTCGTCAATTTTATGATGCAATCATAAAGTAGACATATTGTATATGTGAATAAAAAATTAATTTATTTTGAATATCCATTTTCCTTACAAGCAGAGAGCTTCAAAGTTAGAAAAATGCAAAATTTTCAATTTTTTCGTCAAATTTTGGGATTTTTCACCAAGAAAGGATGCAAGTTACCATAAAATTTTACCACTATGTTAAAGTAGAATATGTCACGAAAAAACAATCTCGGAATCAGAATGATAACTAAAAGCATTCCAGAGTTATTAATGTTTAAAGTGACAGTGGTCAGAATTGCAAAAAACGCTCCGGTCCTTAAGGTATAAAATGGCCTGGTCCTTAAGGGGTTAAGCAAATCTCCAGGGCCAGATGGATTGCACCCAAGAGTTCTTAGAGAGGTAAGTTCAGTAATATCTGTACCCCTGTTCATGATATTTAGAGATTCACTGGTTTCTGGTATTGTGCCAAGGGACTGGCGCAAGGCGAATGTGGTGCCAATCTTCAAAAAGGGCTCTAGGTCTTCCCCAGGAAACTATAGACCGGTAAATTCAACGTGCATTGTGGGTAAATTGTTTGAAGGACTTATAAGGGATTACATACAGGAATACATAGGGGATAATTGTATTATAAGTGATAACCAGCATGGGTTTACTAAGGATAGAAGTTGTCAAACCAATCTAATTTGCTTTTATGAAGAGGTGAGTAGAAGCCTTGACAGAGGAATGGCTGTGGATATAGTGTTTCTGGATTTTGCTAAAGCATTTGATACTGTCCCTCACAGACATCTGACAGGTAAGTTGAGGTCTTTGGGTTTGGAAATTTTAGTTTGTAACTGGATTGAACACTGGCTCATGGATCGTACCCAGAGAGTGGTGGTCAAGGATTCGTACTCTGATTGGTCCCTGGTAATTAGTGGTGTACCCCAAGGTTCTGTACTGGGACCGCTGTTGTTTAATTTATTTATCAATGATATAGAGGATGGCATTAACAGCTGTTTCTATCTTTGCAGTTGACACCAAGCTTTGTAGCACGGTACAGTCTATAGAGGATTGGATAGACTAAGTGTCTGGGCATCCACTTGGCAAATGAGGTTCAATGTGGATAAATGTAAAGTTATGCATCTGGGTACTAATAACCTGCACGCGTCGTATGTCTAAGGGGGGATTAAACTGGCAGAGTCACTGGTAGAGAAGGATCTGGGTGTACTTGTAGATCACAGACTACAGAATAGCATGCAATGTCAGGCTGCTGCTTCCAAAGCCAGCAGGATATTGTCATGTATCAAAAGAGGCATGGACTCAAGGGACAGGGACATAATACTCCCCCTTTATAAAGCATTGGTACGGCCTCACCTCGAATATGCTGTTCAGTTTTGGTCACCTGTCCATAAAAGTGACACTGTGGAGCTGGAAAGGGTGCAGAGACGCGCGACTAAACTAATATGGGGCATGGAACATCTTAGCTATGAGGAGCGATTAAAGGAGTTACAATTGTTTAGTCTTGAGAAGAGACGTTTAAGGGGGATATGATAAATGTATCTAAGTATATTAATGGCCCATACAAAAAATATGGAGAAAAACTGTTCCAGGTTAACACCCCTCCCCCCCCAAAGGACGAGGGGGCACTCCCTCCGTCTGGTGAAGAAAAAGTTTAGTCTCAAGGGGCGACACGCCTTATTTACCATAAGAAGTGTGAACTTATGGAACAGTCTACCTCAGGAACTGGTCACAGCAGGAAAAATTAACAGCTTAAAAACAGGATTAGATACATTCCTGGAACAAAATAACATTAATGCTTATGAAGAAATATAAAATCCCATCCCTTCCCCAATATCGCGCCACACCCCTACCCTTCAATTCTCTGATTGAACTTGATGGACATATGTCTTTTTTCGACCGTACTAACTATGTAACTATATTCATATTTCCCGCAGAGCTGTGATTGGCCAGATGGTTCCAGCCAATCACAGCTCTCTGTGAGAAATATGAATATGTGTATATATACGGCCGTGCAGGGGACCATAGGAGAGCGGTCGCCGCATCCATACATTATGCCGGAGGATCAGAGCGGGTGTCAGAAGTGATACCCGCAGTGATCTTTCCATAACTGCAGGTAATACTACTTCCAACATGGAGCACACTCTGCCTCATGCTGGGAGCTGTAGTTCCCGCATTAATAGACAGATCGCAGCGAGTGTCAGAAGTTACACTCGCTGCGATCTGTCTACTAATGCAGGTACTACATCTCCCAGAATGGAGCGGTGTGCACCATGTTGGGAGTAGTAGTGCCTGCTTAAGGACACATCACAGTGGATGTCACTACTGACACCCGCTGTGATAGTCCTGTCTATAGCAGAGATGCAGAGCGGCTGTATACATCGCTCGCATCCCTGCTCTGCATATATACTCCGGCCACTCATTCATTGATATTTTCCTCAGAGCTGTGATTGGCTGCAACCATCCGGCCAATCACAGCTCTGGGTGGGAAATATGAATGAATTATGTTCTATTCACATCACTGGCCGGAGTACAGAGCAGAGATGTGAGCGCTGTATACAGCGGCATCTCTGCTATATAATGGACGATCGCAACGGTCTGTTCCATGCTGGGAGTATTAGTACTACCTAAAAAATGTAAAAAATAGAGAAAAAAAAGTGAAAAACACACACTTTATTAAAAATCACTAAAAAGTTGGTTAGAAAATATATACATTTCGTTTAATAAAATGTTTTCCATCACTGCAGCATCCTTTTTTTTTTTTTTTGGGTACCAAAAAAAAAAAAAAACGCAAAAAGGGGACAAAAATGCCATTTCCACACAAATGAAAAAACGCCAGCATAAACGCCAGATGCAGGACATTGCACTGGCAATTTTTCTGGTGTTTTTTTCTGGCGTTTTTATGACACAAAAATCGCAGGGCAAAAAAAGTGAAGTCCTAGCCTTGAGTTGAAAATAAAATCCATTTCACATGGGGGCTATAAAACCCACAAAAGAAAATAACTCGCTTGCTGATATACTGCAGGAGGGACTCCGAAATGGCCGCTCTACAGGGTAAAATACGCTGTCCTCTGTGGTGGTAAGTTCTGCTTAAAAGGTGCTGTGAACAGCTGATTTCAACATTCGAGACAAAATTACTAACAACTTGCACCAAATGATAAATTTGGTGCATGTCTGCGAAAACCAAAGTAAAAAAAAAAAGGGTAAAAAGAAACTGTCAACAGGCAAAATTGATAAATACCCCCCAGGTGAATGGACATCAGAACCTGTGAAAAGGAAAACAAAAGTTGAAATAAACATAAACGCCTGTTCGCGATGTGCATGAAAGTGCTCAGAAATAACCACTTTGCAAGCAACCCTGCTATGCAAGATATGTTGAGCTGAAGACTAGCCGATGTAGGAATGCATGACGTGACTACTGGAACATGACAAGTAGCAAAATAATTCCATTCAACGTGTTCTGTAAAGCTCAGCTTATCGTTGACGAGTCTTGAGTAACCCCAGTATATTTATACAAGTGCCTGTGTTATGAAGTCATTGCTCTGAAAACAAGACAGCAACAACTAACGAAGTGCATCCCTGCTGCAGATGTGGCAGGTATAATGGGTATACAGCCGCCTATGTGTAACGACGTTGTTGCTCTGAAGACGTGTTAGTAACAATGACTACGCAGTGCATCCCCCTCGCAGACCTGCAATGCACAACAGTGACACACCACCCAATTGTCGTGAGTGTAACAGCTTACCGTAATGGCTAAGTAAAGGATCCGCTGACCTGTGTGAGCAATGGCTGAAGCGTACCAGGTAGCTGAGTCTAAGGTGCTGCTGGTTTTCACCAGAGCCAGCCGCAAAGCGGGATGGACTTGCAGTGGCAGGAGGCACCCAGATCGCTACCCCTGGCAGGAACTGTCCACACAGGTTGCCCAGATGTAACTTGGCACAGATGGTATCAGGAAAATGCACAGGTCAGAAGGCAGGCGGCAAAGAAGCATAGTCGGGTCAAAGGCACAAGGTCAGAAGGCAGGCAGCAAAGGAGCAAGGTCAGGTCACAGGCACGAGGTCAGGAGGCAGGCAGCAAAGGAGCAAGGTCAGGTCACAGGCAGGAGCTCAGTAACGCTATTATGGCAGACACTATGAAACGCTTTCTCCTTAAGGCACAAGGCACGAAGATCCGGCACCATAATAGGGAGGTGCCGGACTAATATAGGGTCCACCCAGCAAACAACCAATTATGGGCATACTGGCCCTTTAAATTTAGCAACGCTGGTGAGCATGTGCCCTAAAGGAAGGGGATGCGCGTGCTGGTGAAGCACAGAAGGAGAACAGCCGGGAGCAGCGAGAGGTAAGGAGATGCCCAGGACTCGCATGCGAGCACGTCCCGCATAGCGAGTCTCGGAGCCGCTGCAGGCATTAGACAGAGAGCGCTCATGGCCGGACAGCAGGGCTGGAGCGTTGCCCCCAAGTCCCGGGACCAGCAGGGGAGAGGGGGTGCTCACGGTTAGAATGAATGGCCGGAACGCTACCCCCTAACAGTGAGGTTGTACCTGTGGAAATGTGTCAGCAATAGGGACTAGAAAAGTACATATGCCGCATCCTATAGGAATTGAAGGTTGAATCGGAGGCTGAGTGTACATATTCGGACAACCAGGATGCTAATATATAAGTGTAATATTAACCTAGTAGCATATACATGACGCAATTATCCAAGTGACGTAGCGTGACTTTTCAGCTTTAGTAACCTGCATATGAAGCTATTGAATATGCCCACAAGGTCCCTATGTGTGCTCAAAAAGTCGGCTATAGTAGCCTGAGCATAAGACATAACGCCCTGTGCCAAAAGCTAGTATGAATCTACAATGCATATGCATGCAACCACTGTAGAGTAGCTTAAATCTTTGATCACACAGAAGAACTTTTACCGACTGGTAAGAATGTATGCATTATGATTGCTATGACGTATATCTGGTATGAACTATGTGAACATATACGACATACAAATGCTATGAACGCATAATAATTGTTGTGAATATTCTGTGTTATTAATGAATGCAAGTTAGACACCTCAAGTATATGCTCAAGACAGGTATATGAAATAAATGCTATGACTTGATGCTTAATGTATTGCTGAAACCTCCATACAGAATCGGCAAAATGATGATACGTAAATCTGTACGCTCAGAATTACTGTGAATACATAAATGCTGTGAACATGCACATGATGTAAAGGCTAAGCATGTATGGATGATTGAATGCAATAAAATGTGTAAATGACATGCCCTGCTATGACAGTATGCCAAACAAAAGATACTAGGAACCTATACATGACATACCTACTATAAATTCTATGAGCGTATACCACACATGAAACGCTGTGAACGTGTACCTAAGGCCCCTTTCACACTATAAAGTTGTTCCGTTAAAAGATCCATCACAAACGTCCATTAGAAAAGGCATTTTAAACAGCCATTACACAATCCAATTCAAGTCTATGGGATTTTTTAAATTATCCAATAGGAACCGTTATAGTCCGTCATGAATAACGGACGTTAGTTTTGACGGAAGAAATAATGGTACATGCACTAATTTTTCTTCCGTCACAAGAAACGGCTAAATTAACGGCCATTATTTTTAACATTGAAGTCTATGGCTGACGGACGTTTGCAAATACATCTGTTAATGTCCGTTATTATAACGTCCGTTATTTTTACTGAGTATGCTCAGTAAAGCCTTCACACCTCTGAAGTCACATGGTGTAGTGCTCACAACCCCTGTCACACCCTCTCTCTTCTTCTGGGACTGTACAGCAGGAGGCAGCACATCCTAGAGCTCCATCCGCCACCATCCGCCACCGTTTCCTAAACTAATCACCTTTGCCTGAAGGTGGGTATGATAGGGATGACCCTTATGTTTCTGATGACTGATCATTATATTAATACTAATATGCAATTATGCCAGTCCTGATGCTGAAAGATATTTGTTAAACTACCCTTAACCCATAAACCAGTTTTCTATTTGTTTGCAACTAAGTAACCTTGGAATGACACCTAGAGGCCCAAGACGTCATGAGACAAAATATTTTAAGCAGATACAGATTGTATGGAAGGACAAAGATCCGGGTTTTTCCAGTCTACGAGTGAAAAGAGACGCATGAGTGAACTTTGTCCGAGAAAGAAATAGATGCCTAAAATATGCTAATATATACAGAGATAAAGCTCACATAACCAATCAAAATGTAACATGCTGATTTTGATGTCATAACTAAACCTCCTCTTTTGTCAAATGCAAAAACTAGTGAACTAAATGAATTTCCTGAATTAAATAGAACTCCTTGGGCAGCTCTTTAGGCAGTATGCTGAGAAGGAGATTTTATATGAACATCCTGTCTTTTGTGAATTCCTTGTGCCGGCCCTCAGCCATATGCAGCAGCAGTCACTCACATTTTAATGCCTCACCTCAGGCCACCATGAGGGCAGGATCTGCTCCCCCAGTATATATGCACAGCTGTAGAAATTATAAATAAAAAATATTTATGTAGGAAATATAGGAAATTTATAATTTCTACATATTACATTAGGCCTTTTGGGTGAAGGCAACACCTTTAACCTCAAGCACATTATTTCTTTTATCCTAAGTGAGCTACACATATTTTACATTTCCTATATATGCACAGCTGCCATTTGAGACCAAGTCTTTGTTGTTGTTTAAATCTTATATTTGGAGGTGTATAAACTCCATATTTAATGCGCCTTGATCCCTATTAAGGCAGCATTAAGGTCCACCTGTGAGGCCGGCAACATACTAGCCAACTCGGGTGGGGCTTATAGTCTGCCTCCCTCCTCCCATTGTATGTGTGCCCAGCCACACTGGAGGTTACTGGGAGCAGGCCTTAAGTTGGGCCTAATGCTGCTGTAATTGCCCACTGGCCCCTGGTTTGCTTATCACGCACAGGTAGGTTAGTGTTAGGTCCGTGCCACTTGAGAAACCTTGGCGTTGGTGTGCAGGCTCTGGTATGTCCTTCATCTAAGGATATACTGGCGAATGTCTCAATTTTAACAGCAGTGCTGAGGGATAGCCAATGTCATTGTGTACATCTACCACAGTGGTGCACCTAAATTCCTGTATTGTATTCTAATTGTTACACATCCACACCGTTTATCTGGTGTAGGATGCCATTGTGGCACCCGTAGTCTGTTGCAGGCATCCCCCATTGTATGCCTTGTTATGCTGGGGATCACCCTCAGCAACAGACCACAAGGGCAGGATCTGCTCCCCCAGTATATATGCACAACTGCTTTTGAGGTTGAGCACCTCCTGCCATTTGAGACCACGTCTTTGTTGTTGTTCACCTCAGGCCATCCTTGACAGTCGGCAACGAGGATGGGATTTTCTGTTCCCTGGACTCCACTCAAGGGAAGAGCCAGGTCGGGTGGACCAACACCTTTCCAACCGTCCAGGGCAACCCAGAACTGTCTAAACTAGGAGTCAAATCTCCACAAAAAAACATGGTAAGTCTGCTGATATCTTTATAAAACTGTAGCTTATTTGTGTTCTTTGGGCAGGCCTGTGAGCTTGGAAAATGGCTTTGTTGACCCTCTATGACTAGCCCTAGCGGTGGGGAAGCTTTCCCCTGTGTGGTCTCAATTTTATAGAGGAGTTCTAGCCGCAGGTGACTGATTGCTGCTGTTTAAATCCACAAGTCCACAATCTAGCAAATCGGGAGAAGTTGTGAGAGAACCAGTTAAATGTTCTTTTTGCCAAGATTAACATCGAAAATGCACTACATAATAAGATTTCTTTTGGATTTTTGAGCTTTAGGGAATCTCACCGACATTTTCGATTCAGAAAAACATTTTGCTGGATTTTGATTTTTGCGTTTCCTTGGCCATAGATTTTTGTGTTCGAAGTCCCTGATAACTTTGGTTGATTGTACTGCCGATATCTTTTTATGTATCAGATTTTAATCTGATAGCTTTGATTTGTATCAGGGCAGTATCTTTTTCTGTATCAGAGGAAGTTTTTGCAACGGCTTACTGATATCTTTTTGTGCTGTACTTGAGCAAAAAATTGACGCTCGTATCTTTTGTGGTGTATCAGTAAAAGATTTAGATTAAAAGATAAGAATAGTATCAGAGACAAACTTTGTTTTTTAAACTTGAAATGTTAAACTTTGATAGATATGAACAGTCTGCAGCCAGACTTATATGAAAAGTTAGAACTGTATTTAAATGGATCATGAGCTAATGTTTTATCACCAAAGAAATGGATGACTGGGCTGTAAGGGAAGAATATGAGTGTGCAAGGTGTGGTGTGCAAGGAAGTTTCAAAACTGTGTCTGTGTTTTAAATTAAGTTGTTGAATAGGATTGATTGTCTCAATGTCTCATAAAGAATGTTCCTTGGTGGTTTTGGGATATTGTAGTTTGTGTGGACATATGGCTGTGTGCATTGTGTTGAGGTGTGTGCAAGTGGTAGGAGCAGATTGTTGTAAATAGCTTGATAGGATTAGAGGGATGGTGTTGGAAATAGAGACTTAACGTTTTTGATGGAAAAGCATGTGACTAGTGAAGGGGAAAGCATGTGAAAATTAAGTTAGTTGAAAGTTTGGAATATACTGATGGTTAATGGAGAGAAGTATTCATATACAGCAGTGCTATATACAGTATTTATATACAGTTATAAGCTGGAAGGCAAAGGTGAATCATGCTTTTCAGGAGGATGATGTTGCAGAAGACGCAGACCCAAGGAGTTGGATTAGCAGACCTGAAAGTGTTCGTGTAAGTGATATTATGGTACAAGAATGTAGAAGATTAAACCGCTTACATTGACGTGGTCTGAAATGGCAAGAGATACTCAACCCCAGGTGCAGTTGTGGGGTGAATTTCCTGCACTTGTGGTCCGTTGCTATGGGCGATCCCCAGCATAATATGCAAACAATGGAGGATGCCTGCAGACGGTCACAAGTACCACAATAGCATCCTAGCACCTGATAAACTTGTGGATGCATGAAATTTAAAACATTAAACAACTACATCTATGTGGTCTAAAATGGCAGATGATCCTCAACCCCAA
Organism: Hyla sarda; assembly: GCF_029499605.1. Taxonomy (NCBI): domain Eukaryota; kingdom Metazoa; phylum Chordata; class Amphibia; order Anura; family Hylidae; genus Hyla; species Hyla sarda. The sequence goes on from NC_079193.1 coordinate 124,522,510, forward strand.
GTGCAGATGTGCACTTAAGCTGGGCTGGAGGTCCTGCATTTGTGGACCACAATATAGGTTCACTACTGTGGTGGATGTATACAATAACATTAACTCTCAAAACTGATGTAAAATTTAGGCATTAGCCAGTATATCCTTATATGAAGGACATACCTGAGCCCGCACACCAACGCCAAGGTTTCTCAAATGGTACGGGACCTAACAACTAACCTAAATGTGCATAATAAGCAAAACTAAGAACCAAATTACAGCAGTATTAGGTCCGACTTGTAGACTGCTCCCAGGTTAACTCCAGTGTGACTAAGCACACATACAATGGGAGGAGGGAGAAACAGGCTACAAGCCCCACCCTGGTTGGATAATATAGTGCTGGCCTCACAGGTGAAATCATAATGCTACCCAGTATGATGAAAAGGGTGCATGGACATTAAACAGCTTACATTGACGTGGTCTGAAATGGCAAGAGATATTCAACCCCAGGTGCAGTTGTGCACCTACGCTGGGGTGGAGTTCCTGCACTTGTGGTCCGTTGCTATGGGCGATCCCCAGCATAATATGCATACAATGGAGGATGCCTGCAGACGGTTACAAGTACCACAATAGCATCCTAGCACCTGATAAACGTGTGGATGCATGAAATTTAAACATTAAACAACTTCATCAATGTGGTCTAAAATGGCAGATGATCCTCAACCCCAAGTGCAGATGTGCACTTAAGCTGGGGTGGAGGTCCTGCATTTGTGGACCACAATATAGGTTCACTACTGTGGTGGATGTATACAATAACATTAACTAACTCTCAAAACTGATGTAAAATTGAGACAATAGCCCATTGTATGTGTGCTTAGTCATACTGGAGTTAACCTGGGAGCAGTCTACAATTTGGACCTAATACTGCTGTAATTTGGTTCCTGGTTTTGCTTATCATGCACAGGTAGGTTAGTTGTTAGGTTCTGTATCATTTGAGAAACCTCGGCGTTGGTGTGCGGGCTCAAGTATGTCCTACATATAAGGATATACTGGCTAATGTCTAAATTTTACATCAGTTTTGATAGTCCACGAATGCATGAATGTAGAAGAGTCCAAAAAGTTTATTGAAACTGTGAAAAAGGGTTAATCCTTTGTTCAGGAATGTTTGGTGCTGTGGAATGCCAATGGTGTGCTAGGTCTCTGGGAAAGCTGTAGTCATATGATAACGTTCATAGAATGGTTCTTGTGATATAAAATATGTTGTATGTGTGTGATGTGTGAGAACACCGATAGAAGGAGATTTAAGCAAAGCAGAGAAATAATTATAAAGGATACAAAACTTTATTTAATTCATGAAGACATGATAAATATAAAAAACATCAAAAAGAAAAATAGAGCACAGAAAGGCACCAGATACAGCTGAACAGCAGTGGATATGGGGACTAGCTAGATAGCAGCATGTATGATATCTTAGACAGTTACTGGAAGGCTAGGAGTAAAGGTATAGGGCTTCAGGCAGAAACATGTGAGCCTCAAATACTGGTAGATATGTCCAGAGACTGCCATGGATAAATCATGCAGAAATAACAACATAATACAGAATGCCAGACCATACCCACCAGACCCAAACGATCGTTTTGCTTTTCTAAAATGCTTCCTCAGGGGGCGTGCAAGTGTGTGTGATGTGTATTAATGAATCAGGAATGTATGGAATATGGCCAGTGAATGTTTTCTCTCTGAAGCTGTTTGTGTTGATTGTGTTAATTGAACTTTTTTGATGATATTTCATTAATTTCCTTGTTTCCACAGTTGCACAGGATGGATGCCAACAAATGAAATGTATCAGGAAATGCAATTAATTGTCTGATTATATTACAGGAGTAACAAGAGAAGAAGTTTGGCCAAGGAAAATAAAATAAGATAAGAAGAAAACAAATTATCACTATTTAAATGATAAATATTACCTAAATATTTGAAATCAGCTCTTTTTTTTTCCCTCCGAAAGAGCTCTATATATTTTTCATTCTTTTACATTATTGGTGAGAATGTGGGCCCTGTGTGTTATGTGGGCCCTTTGTGTTGTATGTCGGTATTGTTACGTTACATGTGTCTTGTATGTCTCTTGTACAGTAGCGCAGAAATCCAGTGACATACTGGACGCTCAAATGTTGCTGAAAACTGACCTAGCTTGAGGAAAAGCAGAGGGCCAGACTCAAAGGGGCGGTGACCGGTGACAGAGGTTTGGGAGGAGTAAGGTGGTGCTTACAGGGAGAATGACAGCCTCTTCTTCTTAAATACAAAAATCACACATGAAGAAAATGTGTATACATACATATATATATATATATATATATATATATATATATATATATATATATAATATATTTACTGTTTGAAACTGAGTAAGTTAATAGGTCATGTATACACAATGTGATATACCTATAAATTCTATATTGCATTTATTTGAATAATACAACATTTTTTGAGTGTATAACCATAATGATAATTTTTTTTCTCTTTCTCCTACTTCCCCTTTTGGTAGCTTTGCTACTCTCAGATTATAATAAAAATTGTTTTGAATTTATGATGATAAGAAGTCATGATAAAATATCAGAGAATCCATGGTTAATGCTGAGTTATAAATGTAAGCTTGTTCCAAGTGGTGTAAAGATGTAATAAATAAGACAGGATATATGGTGACCACACGCAGAATGAATCTACTGCAAGAAACCACTCGATCTGAGCTGTTGGTTCAGAAAGTAGAGTTCAAGATATTCACTGAGATGTGGAAGATGTGGAAGGTATGATACAATGAGTATGGGTACACTTTTATTACCGCCCACAAGTATGGGCCTATTGAAGTTAAAAAGGTTTTTTTTTTGTTTTAATTCAAGACCAATGGAAGAAGAAGAAGAAGAGAGATGGTACAGGACAAAGACGGCATCTAAAAGTTGGTAAGAAACTGTGTGTGCCAGCAGTCTTGTATCCCATGGTAACATACGTGGCCTCATACGCTAAACAGAAGGGAGCTATGTGTGTAGTAATGTCCGTATATTGGGTGGTCTCAGGATTCAACAAGGCAAAAAGAGGGTTTATACAGACTTCATTATTTGCATCTGTTTAGACCTAGGTAAAACAATAAAGGTACCCTACCAACACACTCCATAATCATCTTACCTGTTTCAGAGAATATGAGTAGACTTCATCTAACTGCCTAAGGTGGGCATGAGTGGACATGAGTCTCCATTTTGATCCTAGCAGCCATGTTTAAGCAGATGCATTCAAAACTTAACCCTAAATGCTAAAATGATAAATGTTGTTTGATCATTTTTTTTCATAACAGCAAAATGTTTGGGTTATCTCTTAAAGGGGTTCTCCGGTGCTTAGACATCTTATCCCCTATCCAAAGGATAAGGGATAAGATGCCTGATTGCGGGAGTCCCACCACTGGGGACCCCCGGGATCTTGCACGCGGCACCCCATTTGTAATCAGTCCCTGGAGCGTGTTCGCTCCGGGTCTGATTACCGACGACCAGGCCCAGTGGTCGTTGGTAAACAGACCCGGAGCGAACACACGCCGGGGACTGATTACAAGCGTGCAAGATCCCGGGGGTCCCCAGCGGCGGGACTCCCGCGATCAGGCATCTTATCCCCTATCCTTTGGATAGGGGATAAGATGTCTAAGCACCGGAGAACGCCTTTAAGGTCCTAGTTACTATGCCCTTCATAGTCAGATGTTAGCTATAAACATATGGTATTGTTAGCTGTTACGAGGTCAAATTATCCTCTTGCTTTCCTTATATTCTGTTGAAGCAAAAAACGTAACCACCTAATGCCCATGTTGTTCGGGAGTCTTCATGTCTAGAGGCATCTTCTCTTTCCCATTACTTAAAGTTAGAGGCCTCCCATATGTTTGGTAATGTACTTAATTGTGATCCTTTTTACAATGTGGATGAAAATTATATCAATTAGTACGTATGGTGAAAAATCCTTCTAAACACTTAAAATATTGTGCATATCACCCCAGTCAGCAAGGTTTGTGACGTTGGAAGAAAAATCAACATGGACACACGACTCGCACTACAGGAGGGTACCCATGTATATCATTTTAAAATAAATCATGATTTAATAAGTGATAAAATATATAATTTCATGGTAATCAAAATTTGCAGTAATACATCTAAAATATATGTAAAAAAAAATGGAAATACTGGAGAATGAAAACCTACTTTTATTTTTAAGGAGATGTAACAGGGTGGAGAATAACAGTCCACATACACAGCTGCAACTGAACTCCTTATTTTTTCCTTATTTTGATTTGTCTTTTCTCACAGATTCTGTTAAGTCACATTTTCTGTTTTGCATATTTTTTTTCCTTTTAACTACTTTTCAGGCCTTGTAGAACATACTGTACTTTTTCCAGTTTAGAAGTGCTGCTTTTTAACCATTGTTGTCCCATTGGGCTAAATGTAGATTGCATTCCCTGACATGTAGTAGTATTGGTGCTCATTAGTAGCTCCAGTAGAGTAGGGCTAATATGAAGGATAAGTCTGAAGGATCAGTCTGGGTGCAAAGGGGGGGGGGGTGGTTCATTATGACCCTCTCGTTTCAAACCAGTGAAGCATCCAATAACCGTTTTTTTTTTTCTTTTTTTCCCCCTGAGACTGTTAGGCGGAATATATTGTAGGTGTACGCTTAACAAATATCTTTAGGGGGGAATTGATAGGGATGACCCTTATGTTTCTGATGACTGATCAATATATTAATACTAATATGCCAATATACCATTCCTGATGCTGAAAGATATTTGTTAAACTACCCCTAACCCATAAACCAGTTTTCTATTTGCTTGCAACTAAGTAACCTTGGAATGACACCAATAGGCCCAAGACGTCAGAAGACAAAATATTTTAAGCAGATGCAGATTGTATGGAAGGACAAAGATCTGGGTTTTTCCAGTCTAAAGAGACGCATGAGTGAACTTTGGCCAAGAAAGAAATAGATGCCTAAAATATGCTAATATATGCAGAGATAAAGCTCACATAACCAATCAAAATGTAACAAAATGTCAAATGTAAAAAATAAAGAAATGTTAGAGAGGCTCTAATCTCCAAGACAACCTGTGACTCGAGCTGCCCAAATAACACCTGTACCCAAGGCACCAAAAATTCTACAAAATATATAGAAAAATTGGGGCTCAGAGTCATGAATATTAGGTACAAATAAATGTATTGATAATAAGATATTCCTAATATTTGTGTCTTTTGACCCACAGGGCCCTTGTGGGTCAGCAGAAATACACTGATATATTAAATAGTCTATACATAAAATATTTAATGCATAAAATATGGCAAATTATTATTTAAAACTAATAAAATACATAAAATGAAAAAACTTTAAAATGATTCGCTAAGTGTCCACACAGTCTATAGAAATAATGCAGGTAGATAATGTGAGTAAATATCTCAGCTGCAGCAATAAATCCAGATGATTAAACTTCAATTATGGTGTCTGTAGATTATGAGGGGCATTTACTAAGGGGTTTAGTCATTTTTTTCTGACAATTTTTGGCGCAAAATTGTCGCAATTGCGCCTACCCTATTTTTTGTGCGACTTTCTCTAGCAAGAGCTAGAAAGTCAATTTTTTTTTCCCGCTTAATTTACGCTAGTTTACAGTTTTTACTTGCAGTGATCAGGTATTTATTAACTGAGACAGTCGCAGTTGCGCAATAAACTGTCGCAACGGCCGTAAAAAATTACTGGATTTACTACAGCTCCAACATGGAGCAGGAAAAGCTACTGCCGCCCGGGCTCCGACATACTTTCTCCCCGCTACCCTCACTGCGCTACCGGGACACTGCAGTGATTTACATCCCACCCCTCTCACCTGTCAGCACCACACAACTTCCATCTGTCTGCTGTTGCAAGACTTCAAGTCCCAGCATGCCCTTACAGTGAGGACACGCTGGGAGTTGTAGTCTTGTAGCAGCGGGAGCTGAGCGGCACGGGCGGGAGACAAGGGGGGGGGTAGCGGGTAGGCCGTATGAGGCTTTGGCTGTCAGGGCATGCTGGGTGTTGTAGTTTTGCAACAGCTGGAAGGCCACAGTTTGCAGACCACTGGTGTAGTCCTCCAGCTGTTTCAAAACTAAACAGCTGAAGGGGACCGGCGAAGACGTTCACTTACCCTTCCGAGGCTCCAGCGACGATCGCTGACGGAGATCGTTGGGCGGCAGTGTAGCGCGGCAGTGTCGTGCAGCGCTGGATCCTACGGAAGCCGGTAAGTTGCCCAAGCTTCCCAACCAGGGTGCCTCCAGATGTTGCAAGACTACAACTCCCAGCATGCCTGGACACCCTTTGGCTGTCCAGTCATGCTGGGAGTTGTAGTTTTGCAACAGCTGGAGGCACCCTTGTTGGGAAACACTGGCCTAAAACAGTGTTTCCCAACCAGGGTGCCTCCAGATGTTGCAAGACTACAACTCCCAGCATTCCTGGACAGCCTTTGGCTGTCCAGGCATGCTGGGAGTTGTAGTTTTGCAACAGCTGGAGGGCCACAGTTTGCAGACCACTGGTTTGTGGTCTGTAAACTGTAGTCCTCCAGCTGTTTCAAAACTGAACAGCTGAAGGGGACCGAAGAAGACGCTCACTTACCCTTCCGAGGCTCCAGCGACGATCGGTGATGGAGATCGTCGGGCGGCACTGTCGCGCAGCAGTGTCGTGCAGCGCTGGATCCTACGGAAGCCGGTAAGTTGCCCAAGCTTCCCAACCAGGGTGCCTCCAGATGTTGCAAGACTACAACTCCCAGCATGCCTGGACACCCTTTGGCTGTCCAGGCATGCTGGGAGGTGTAGTTTTGCAACAGCTGGAGGCACCATTGTTGGGAAACACTGGCCTAAAACAGTGTTTCCCAACCAGGGTGCCTCCAGATGTTGCAAGACTACAACTCCCAGCATTCCTGGACAGCCTTTGGCTGTCCAGGCATGCTGGGAGTTGTAGTTTTGCAACAGCTGGAGGGCCACAGTTTGCAGACCACTGGTTTGTGGTCTGTAAACTGTAGTCCTCCAGCTGTTTCAAAACTGAACAGCTGAAGGGGACCGGCGATGACGCTCACTTACCCTTCCGAGGCTCCAGCGACGATCGGTGACGGAGATCGTCGGGCGGCAGTGTCGTGCAGCGCTGGATCCTACGGAAGCCGGTAAGTTGCCCAAGCTTCCCAACCAGGGTGCCTCCAGATGTTGCAAAACTACAACTCCCAGCATGCCTGGACAGCCAAAGGCTGTCTAGGCATGCTGGGAGTTGTAGTCTTGCAACATCTGGAGGCACCCTGGTTGGGAAACACTGTTTTAGGCCAGGGTTTCCCAACCAGGTTGCCTCCAGATGTTGCAAAACTACAACTCCCAGCATGCCTGGACAGTCAAAGGCTGTCTAGGCATGCTGTGAGTTGTAGTCTTGCAACATCTGGAGGCACCCTGGTTGGGAAACACTGTTTTAGGCCAGGGTTTCCCAACCAGATTGCCTCCAGATGTTGCAAGACTACAACTCCCAGCATGCCTAGACAGCCTTTGACAGTGGGCTTAGCGATAGGCACAAAAACAGCTAGCGCTAACCCCCTATTATTACCCCGGTACCCAACGCCACAGGGGTGCCGGGAAGAGCCGGTACCAACAGGCCTGGAGCGTCAAAAATGGCGCTCCTGGGCCTAGGCGGTAACAGGCTGGCGTTATTTAGGCTGGGGAGGGCCAGTAACAATGATCCTCGCCCACCATGGTAACGTCAGGCTGTTACTGTTTGGTTGGTATTTGGCTGAGAATGAAAATAGGGGGGACCCTATGCGTTGTTTTTAAAAAAAAAAAAATAATTAAATATTTTAAAAAAACACATAGGGTCCCCCCTATTTTTATTCTCAGCCAAATACCAACCAAACAGTAACAGCCTGACGTTACCAGGGTGGGCGAGGACCATTGTTACTGGCCCTCCCCGGCCTAAATAACGCCAGCCTGTTACCGCCTAGTTCCAGGAGCGCCATTTTTGATGCTCCAGGCCTGTTGGTACCGGCTCTTCCCGGCACCCCTGTGGTGTTGAGTACCGGGGTAATAATTGGGGATTAGCGCTAGCAGTTTTTGTGGCTAACGCTAAGCCCAGCTTAGTAATGGACTCCGTCTATAAGACAGCTTCCACTACTAAGCCTGTCTAGTAAAGTAAAAAAAAAAAAAACACACAACAGGTTTAAAAAAACATTTATTACAAAAAAACACTCCCCCACAAGCCCTCGTTAACCATTTTATTAACATCAAGCAAAGAAAAACGCTGGTCGTCGAAGTAGTCCACCGAATCCGAAGGAGTCCACAGGATACACAGATCTGTAGAAGAAGTAACAAAAAAAAAAAAAAGTGTAAGTACATTTAGGGAGAAAAAAACGGTGTTAAAAAAATGTAATAAACACACACACACACACACACACTAAACGCCGTTTACCACTATTCTGAGCCATGACTACAATTTAGTTATTGAATTATTTAGATGTGGTGAAAAAGCTAAAAAAAAAACTCAAAAACAAAAGATCCAGAAGGAAACCTAGCAGCCAAACCTATTCAGACAGCAGGAAAAAGGAACAGACTATTTTTTCTACTACATGAAGTAAATTTCCCACTTTTGCCTATGCGTGTTATTTATTAATGCCATGCAACAATTTAGTAAATTTGTCGCACATAGTCAAAAATTAAGTAGAAAAAAAACAGGGTAAAAACCAGACTACATAGTAAAAGATTAGTAAATGCCCCTCATTGTCTCTAACAGATACAGCGATTGATACAATAGTAACTGGGCAACAGATGAAACTATTTTTAACCTTATATGAGATTGTGATTCTAGTTCTCTGCACCGCGCGCTACTAAAGACTTGGTGGTCTCAAAAAAATGTGCAGCGGAGGTAATTATTTTTGGTTGCTACTGGTTACAGTATTTGAAATGCAATATGGTAAAAGTTGGCTACCTTTGTTGTATGCTGGGTTGTTCGCCGGACGGGTCCCGGTTTCTCAAGCAGTAACAGCTAATTGGATAGCTGCATATTTGAGTTTGTTTGGGTTTCCTTGGTGAAATAGTTTGAAGTGTGCTGAAAGTGGATGTTTTTCATTTTGTTTTTTTATATTATATCTATGTTCCAATATCCTCGTTTTTAGAGCTCGTGACGTTCGGCCTATATATTGCTTGTTACAGGGGCATTCTATTATGTAAATCATGCCCTTACTGTTACAACTAAGGAAATCAGAAATTTTATGGACAAAGGGGGGAAGGTGAACATCTTTTTACCCATTAATTCATGTTGTGGAAACGGTGTACCTGCACCAGATTTATTACATGGTGCACGGCAAGTGATAAATCTGTTGCTGATCCCATTTCTTACTTCAGTACTCCACTTTGTATGGTGCGTCTTTGTGACTTTTGTGCGACTTTTTATTCTGTGCGACAAAATGTGCGACTTTTTAAAAATGCTGTCCACAGTCAGTTCTGTAAGCCATTTCAGGACTGGTGTAGATTTGCGCCTAAGTTAGAACAGTTGCGACAAAAGATGCGACAAACTGAAAAGTCGCTTATGATAAATTCCTTACCACTGTATGATATCAACTGAAATCATGACTTGGTATGTTCCTTTTGAAAAACCTTCTGAAGCAAAAGTCACAATGAAAAGTCTCAAAACAACATCTGAGACAAACTGTGAGACAAATGTACACCAGAAAACCAGGGTAAAACCAATGATAAATTCCCCCCATAGTTATTTGTAGTAGATTTCACTTCTAAGGTTTTTTTTATCGAATCGAGTCGCTTTACAGTTTGGACATTGTCCACATCTATTAAAATTTTACAGCATACGTTATTCTATTTATATTTCAAAAGTGTCGCTCTATACTTGTTTTTATCACCAAAAATAGAAGTTTTAGCTAACTTACATGAATAGTACTTACTTTATGTTTTACTTTTCTCTTATCCCATTTTCTTTAATTGAATATGACGCTCCCCTCACCAATTAGGGGGGGGGGGGCAATGTGTATATATAACCTACAAAAATGTCTCTAACCATTAAATATTAAGCTGCTGAAGAAAGGTCCTATGGAGGACCTGAAACGCGTCCAGCCTTAAACTACTTATAATGTCTCCGCTGTCTCGTTGACACAGCTTCACATCAAGTTTATACCGAATCTCAAGGAAAGACACGCTGGTTTGCTTAACTGATGTAATCTTTACTGAGATATAATGAACACGGTAAAACTGTAAAACAAACATATGAAAGACAAATATAAGCATGGCTATTCAAGTGCCTTACATTATGCATAGCTAATACATAGATAGTCTAACATGTGCTCACTTACTACACACTGAAAACACATTATCTATCTACAAATGCCTAGCATCTCTCTACACAAGATAACTAGCAATTCCTTACTCACAGGCTTTGGTATTTATCAGATTTGCAGTCTGTATTAGCTTTAAGAAGTCCTGTGGATCTGGTCACTGTGGTAGCTGGAGCTGGAATGAATGAGATGTGCCGGGGCTAGCCCTAGGCTTTAGAGAGAAGGCCCGCCTCTAGGCTTCAAGAAAATGGAGGGTCTTAAAGGGACAGACCCTGCTGAGTGCCAAGCATGTAAAATACATTGCGAAGGCAGCACACTCCCCACCTGGCATACTTTTTGTTATGCCACTAACCCTTGAACAGGAGTAAAACTACTTCAGAAATTGGCTTGCATACACTTTGGGAATGCTCTGTCTAACAATCCTAACTTCAACCTTTCTAACTCTAGCATCACTACTAGGATCAGTCCCCACAATGAGTCCAATAGGCCACTCGTTCCTGTGGGCCTGAGAGTCTTTCAGTAAGACAATGTCTCCAACTTGTAAATTGGGCTTGTCATCTTGCCATTTCTTGTGTTGCTGGAGTGTCACCAGGTATGCCTGTCTCCACCTCTTCCAGAAAATGTCTGCAAGACTTTGAACTTGTTTCCATTGCTTGGTGTACAAGTCCTTGAGCAAATTGTGTTGAGAAATCTCTTCCTTTTTCAGAAGGCCTTGGATTTCTTCTTTAAAGACTTCCTGTTGGATGCATCTGATGATCGTGACCTTGGCTTGTTCACAGTGGTCGTTGCTACGCTGATCAGTATTGGTAGCTCTGCAGGAGGATCTGGCTAGATAGATAAGTTTTCCGATTGCACGGGTCAGCGACTTCCAGCTGGAAAACCTTTCAAATCTATGAGCGCCCAGACTGTGTCTTGTAACTAAAGTCCTACAAGCTGCAACTTGAGGTCTTACCTCTTTGTCTTGATCTGGTTCTATGAGCTGAAAGGTCTCTACCTGAATAGTTTCTTTGGTTTCTGGTTTACGAAGAAAGGATGGACCTACGAACCAGTTAGTTTGCTTGAGTGCAGTGGCTGGCACCAATCTTGTCCCATGATCAGCTGGGTTCTTGTCCGTGCTGATGTGATGCCACTGTTCTGGACTTGTAGACTTTCTGATACGTGTCACTCTGTTGGCCACGTATGTATAAAATCTTCTTGAAGCGTTGTGAATATATCCTAACACAATCTTGCTGTCTGTATAAAAGTTCATTGCATGGATCTCGATGTCCAGTTCTGTTGTAATCATGTCTGCCATTTCTACAGCTAAGACAGCAGCACAAAGTTCTAGACGTGGGACAGTGTGAGCGGGTCTAGGAGCCAGCTTAGATTTTCCCATGATGAACCCGACATGCCTTTGTCCCTCAGTGTCTATTACCCTAAGGTAGGCAACAGATGCGATAGCCATAGTGGAGGCGTCAGAGAATATGCATATTTCTCTTCTCTTTGTAGCAGACAAGGAAACAGATACGTATGGTCTAGGGATGTTGAGTTGTTCAAGCTCTAACAATGAGTCTTTCCACAACTTCCACTGCATTTCCTTCTCTTCAGGTAGTGGTACGTCCCAGTCACTTTGTTCTTGCTCAGTAGTGATCTGTCTCAAGAGAGCTTTGCCTTGCATGATGATGGGTGCTACGAACCCCAGCGGGTCGTAAAGACTGTTGACTGTAGATAGGACACCTCTTTTTGTGAATGGCTTCTCTTCTCTGGAGACCCTGAAGGTGAAACTGTCAGTCTTCAGGTCCCAACTAATCCCAAGACTTGTTTGCAAGGGTGGTGATTCTGTTCCTAGATCCAAGTCTTTGAGGTCTTTAGCACTGTCTTCCATTGGAAATGCTTCCATGACTCTGTTGCTGTTGGAAGCTACCTTGTTCAGTCTTATGTTGGATTCTGCCAACATTTCTCTTGTACTTTTCAGGACGTTGATAGCTTCTTCGTTGCTGGAGAAAGAAGCAAGTCCATCATCATGGTAGAAGTTCTTCATGACGAACTGTGTGGCTTCTTGACCATGTCTTTCACTTTGCTGTGCTGCTCGTCTCAGGTTGTAGATAGCTACAGCTGGAGAAGGGCTGTTTCCAAACACATGTACCTTCATCCTGTACTCTGTGATTTCTTTGTTAAAGTCATTGTCTGCATACCACAGGAACCTCAAGTAGTCTCTGTGATCTTCACGAACAAGGAAACAATAGAACATCTGTTGTACGTCTGCTGTCACTGCTACAAGTTCTTTTCTGAACCTGATGAGTACTCCGAGGAGTGTGTTGTTCAGGTCAGGTCCGCTGAGAAGGACATCATTTAGTGAGATGCCTTTGTGCTTCGCACTAGAGTCAAATACTACGCATATCTGGCCTGGTTTCTGAGGATGGTACACCCCAAATATTGGTAAGTACCAGTGTTCTTGGTTCTCTTGTAGTGGTGGTGCCCTTTCAGCTTGATCGTTGTCAAAGATCTTCTGCATGAAAGCTTGGAAGTGTTTCTTCATATTTGGCTTTCTTTGTAGCATGTGCTGCAACGAGGTGAAGCGTTTCTCTGCTTGTACTTTGTTGTCAGGAAGGCGATGGCGTGGTGACCGGAAGGGTAGAGGGGCTACCCAGCTGCCTGATTTGTCTCTGAAGACTTCTCTGTCCATGATCTCAAGGAAGAGAGTATCTTCCACCGAGGGTGCTAGCTTGTCGTCATCTCGTGTTCTTTCAAACACCTTACAGCCCAGTTCATCTGTATCTCCAGTTGAGGCTAAGTCTTCCATGCACCTCTGGATACTCGGATGATGTGTTGGGTTTACAAGTCTCTCTTTAATGTGTAGACTGTTGGTACATGGGCAAAGACAAGATGTACGACCATTCTGTAACAGATGTGTTCTGTAGACATTTACCTTTTCTGGTTTCATCTAGACATACTTCTCCAACGATGACCCATCCGAGATCAAGACGTTGTGCAAATGGTGCATTGTGTGGCCCATTGTACTGTTCTCTGACTTTGTGCACTCTGAGGATATCTCTCCCAAGTAGAAGGATGATTGCAGCATCTGGATCTAGCGCTGGTATCTGATCTGCTATTCGCACCAGATGGGGGTGATGACGAGCAACTTCAGGTGTGGGGATCTCTGACCTGTCATCTGGTATCTCATCACATTCTATGAGGGTAGGAAGAGTCACCTTTGTCTTTCCATCTAATGACTCAATGATGTAGTTGTTTGCTCTTCTCCCTGTTGTCTCTACAACTCCAGAACAAGTCTTCAGGGTGTATAGAGTTGGACTTCCTTTGTCACCGAAGAAGTCAAAGAACTCAGTTTTTGCCAGAGATCTGTTACTCTGTTCATCCAAGACTGTGTACATCTTGATTGCCTTTTCTCTGAAGCCTTGACTAAGCATATTTTGAAGCATGATCTAGGGCGGCCCTGCTCTGTACAGATCTCAGTGTGCTTTGAGGTTACTGCTGGCGTTGTACTCTCGGCTTGCTCCCCACCATGATCTTCTTGAGTTGCTGGAACTTCTTGTTTCCATGGTGGTGGTCCTGGGTGCAGTGCTGACAGGTGTTTGTCACTGTTGCACTCTGTGCATTTTATTGTTTTTGTACAGTCTTTTGCAAGATGCTGAATTGAAGCGCAATATCTGAAACAAATGTGATTGTCTTTAAGGTAAGCTTTGCGCTCTTCTAATGTCTTACTTCTGAAACTGCGACATTTTCTTAGTGGATGAGGCTTGTTGTGGATGAGACATATTTTGTCTGGCTCCTCAACTTTCTTACTTGCGCTGTCTTCCTGATTGACTGCAGACTCAGGCGAGACTTCTGTCTTCCGTACAGAAACTGTTGCTCTGCGTTCTTTGTAAGGCGTTGGATGTTTTTGCTCTACCTTTGGGGAGCTTGCAGTTCTCTTGTTCAGGAAAGCAAAGCTTGGATCATTGCGTGTTTCAGCTTGGTCTACGATGAATTCAGCAAGGAAGGCAAATGGTGGAAATGCGACTCGATGTTCTTTCTTGTATCTTGATGTTTGAGTGACCCACCTTTCCTGCAAGTTGAAAGGAAGTTTCTCGATTATGGGATCAACTCCACGTGCTGTATCTAAGTATGAGAGACCTGGCAGATATCCACTAGACTTAGCGGCTTCTATTTCTAAGAGTAGGTCCCCAAACCCTCTCAGCTTTTGATTCTCTTTGTTTGTCATTCTTGGATAGTTTTCTATCCTCTTCAGAAGAGCATCTTCAATCACTTCAGGTGATCCATAGCAGTGTTCTAGTCTCCTCCACACCATTGCAAGTCCTGCTGCTGCGTCATGAACATGTACTGATCTGATTTCTTGGGCTTGCTCAGTGGACTCTGGTCCTAGCCATTTGACGAGCAGATCAAGCTTTTCTCTGTCTGTCAGATCTAAGTCTTGGGTACCGCTTAGGAAAGATGACTTCCAGGCCCAGTAGTTTTCTGGACGGTCGTCGAATTTCATGAGACCAGCGCTCACTATCTCACGGCGCATCAGAAATCTTGCTACCTCTGTAGCTCTTGCTGCATCTGGTGAATACTTCCTGGGTGTGAACTCAGGGTATGGCTGCGGCTGGTAAGGCTGATGAGGTACTTGACTAAGTCTGCTTTGTTCTCCTCTGTTGTAAGTCTTTCTGCTATAATCCAGACTTGTATTTGCTTGAGGAGGGAGTACATCAGCATCCGTTTGCACTCTTGTCAGGTTGGCAGATTGGTCTCTGAGCATGCATCCACATGACTTCCTACCCTGAGGTTATAATTCAGTCTTGCAGTGTTGCATAGTATCAAAGTTGCTTATTGCTGGTGGAGTCAATGATGGTCTTGGTGCATAATTGAACTGCTGGTCAGTGTACATGGTTGCTTGTGACTGTATGTACTCACGGGTATGTTGGCTTGCGATGAGGGGTGACATCTGGGTTTCTATGTCAGCGAACTGAGCTTCAGCAGCCCTTGTGAGAACTTCTGCCTCGGCTAAGGCTGCTGCAGCGTTTTTCTACTGTTGCAGTAAGTGTAAAGATGCTTGCACTTCAGCTTGTTCTTTCATCAATTCAGCTTCCTGCTTTGCATAGGACGCCATTGCACAAGCTGCCTCTGCTTTCGCTCTTGCCTTAGTTGCTATGGCGCTAGCGGATGACAGGCTGGTGGTGCTTGAGTGTCTAGAACTATGGCGTTTAAATCTTGCTGCATCGGCGCTAACCGAAGTTAGATTTGTTTGACTGGACGCTCTAGACAATGTTGTGCACCTAGATCTACTTCTTGGCAAGGTGTCTTCCTCTTTATAGGAGCATTGAGGGTTAACTGTCAGAGTGCTGTTCTCTGGGTTCTGCATCTTGATTTAGCTGGCAGCGTAGATAATGATGATGACTGGACACAGCACAGCGGTGTTATAGCACGTGAGAGAATTAGTTTCACTTTCTAGTGCTTCGCGCCCTTACTCCGACACAGACTGCAGGGCACAGGATTTATGAGTCTTTTTTACTGCTGCGGACGATTCAAAGCTGATTAACTGCTTCTGATAACGTTTTAAAAGCCTTTTTACTATAATGTCTCCGCTGTCTCGTTGACACAGCTTCACATCAAGTTTATACCGAATCTCAAGGAAAGACACGCTGGTTTGCTTAACTGATGTAATCTTTACTGAGATATAATGAACACGGTAAAACTGTAAAACAAACATATGAAAGACAAATATAAGCATGGCTATTCAAGTGCCTTACATTATGCATAGCTAATACATAGATAGTCTAACATGTGCTCACTTACTACACACTGAAAACACATTATCTATCTACAAATGCCTAGCATCTCTCTACACAAGATAACTAGCAATTCCTTACTCACAGGCTTTGGTATTTATCAGATTTGCAGTCTGCATTAGCTTTAAGAAGTCCTGTGGATCTGGTCACTGTGGTAGCTGGAGCTGGAATGAATGAGACGTGCCGGGGCTAGCCCTAGGCTTTAGAGAGAAGGCCCGCCTCTTGGCTTCAAGAAAATGGAGGGTCTTAAAGGGACAGACCCTGCTGAGTGCCAAGCATGTAAAATACATTGCGAAGGCAGCACACTAATATTTATCCTAAGTGTCATCCACCAAAATCCCACACGGCACCTGCTAATCACCACAGGACACTGTGTGCCATCCACGCCAGGAGAACATCGCTGGCATTCCATTTTCCTTGCTTTCAGGAGAACTACTGCAGTACCCTCAGATCGAGCCCACCGCTGCCGCTGTACGAACTGAGACGGCCAAGTCTCTAGCAGCGCACCCTCTGCCCAGGGATTGTGACCGGCTGACGATCAGGACAACACAAAAGAGATACCAACTAAAAATTATTTATCATATCAGAAGCGCTTCCACTATACACCATCTCCGCTGCATACCTGTGAGACAGCCGTGTCTCTAGCAGCGCTGTTACTGCTTGGGAAACCAGGACCCATCCGGCGACCAACCCAGCATACAACAAAGGTACCAACTTTTACCATATTGCATTTCAAATACTGTTACCAGTAGCAACCAAAAATAATTACCACAGCTGCACATTTTTTGAGACAGCCAAGTTTCTAGTAGCGCACGGTGCAGAGAACTAGTATCACAACCTCATATAAGGTTACAAATTGTTTCATCTGTTGCCCAGTTACTATTGTATCAATCGCTCTGTTAGAGACAATATCTACAGACACCATAATTGAAGTTAAATCATCTGGATTTATTGCCGTAACTGAGATATTTATTCACATTATCTACCTGCATTATTTCTACAGACTGTATGGACACTTAGGGAATAGTTTTAACATTTTTTCATTTTATGTATTTTGTTAGTTTTAAATAATTATTTGCCATATTTTAGGCATTGAATATTTTATGTATAGACTATTTAATATATCAGTGTATTTACGAATATCTTATTATCAATAAATTAATTTGTATCTAATATTCATGACTCTGAGCCCCAATTTTTCTATAAATGTAAAAACCAAATGTACTTCCTGAATTAAACAGAACTCCTTGGGCAGCTCTTTAGGCAGTATGTTGAGATGGAGATTTTATACCAACAGCCTGTCTGGTGTGAATTCCTTGTGCCGGCCCTCAGCCATATGCAGCAGTGGTCACTCACATTTTAATGCCTCACCTCAGGCCATCCTTGACAGGTACATTGATGGCTGCTATGCAGTATGTTTTGTGCCTTTTTCAGTGTATTTGGGAACATGTGCTTTGCCCGCAATTTGTATGGGTGCATGAATGCTTTTGGTAGGGAAGTGTGCATGATCATTTTGAATCGTGTGGTGCCACTCCACGGCATATTTCTGTCCGCCATCTGCTTGCATTTTTGCAGGCCACATGCATTTTTGCATGCAGTTTGTATGGGTGCATGAATGCTTTTGATAGGGAAGTGTGCATGATCATTTTGGACCGTGTTGTGCCACTCTGCTGAATTTTTCTGTCCGCCATGTGCTTGCCATATGCTTGGATTTTTGAAGGACACATGCATTTTTGCACGCAGTTTTGTATGGGTGCATTAATGCTTTTGGTAGCTAAGTGTGCATGAACATTTTGGAACATTTGGTGCCACTCTGCGGCATTTTTCTGTCCACCATGTGCTTGCATCTTTTAACGCAGTTTGTATGGGTGCATGAATGCTTTTGGTAGGGAATTGTGCATGATCATTTTGGACAGTGTGGTGCAACTCTGCGGCCATTTTCTGTCTGCCATGTGCTTGCATTTTTGCAGGACACATACATTTTTGAACGCAGTTTGTAAGGGTTCATGAATGCTTTTGGTAGGGAAGTGTGCATGATCATTTTGGACCGTGTGGTGCCACTCTGCGGCATTTTTCTGTCTGCCATGCGCTTGCATTTTTGCAGGACACATGCATTTTTGCGGGCAGTTTGTATCGGAGCATTAATGCTTTGGCTTTTGTATAGCAGCTGTAGCTATAAAAAATGTTTTTTTCAATGATTAAAGTGGAGTATTTTTTTTTATTATACACATAATGCCAATTTTTTTTTTTAAATACACTAAAGAGCCCAAGAAGGCACCCAAAAAAAAGGTGGGTTTTCATAATTTGGAATTATTTTGGTTATTATTTTTACATACTTTAATTGATATTATTTCTGAACATTTTTTTTTAATTTGTATTTTTCAGAAGCTACCACCAATGGAATCATCAAGTGAGGATGATGACCCTGGATTTATTCCTATTGATTCTCCAAGCCCCAGTGTGAGTATTTGAATTTTTTAGGATAAAATTATTTATGTTTCCGTATTTTATATAGATTTAATATTTTAATTTCATTATGATAATTGGTATTGAAGTGAACAGGAACATTTTTCAACGTGTTACACCACAAATTTTTTATTATTATAATTTTTTTTTATTTTTTTTTTGCATTTTATAAAAAAAAAATTCTCTACACATACAGTATTCCACCACAAAAAAATCCTCCACACACCACAAATCAAAAAGGGTGATTTTTCACATTTTCAACTGTTATGAATTTTTAGAAATGTCAATGATTTATTCAGATAATTATTTATTTTTTGCAGAAAAATGTAGGGGTTCATGAACCCTCTACTTCCTCTCATGAGGAATCTGAACGTACATCCGGATCCAGAAGCCCAAGTGTGAGCTTTTTATTTTTTATTTTTTTTGAGTAATTATCAAATTAAGTTTTCTATAATTTTTTTTTTAAATACATACATCCGAATCCAGAAGCCAAAGTGTGAGCTATTTTTTTTTGAGTAATTATCAAATTAAGCTTTCTATAATTTAATTTTTTTTCTTTGACAGTCAGAATATATTTCATCCTCACATGAGGAATCCGAGGAGGATAGTGTCCCGCATGTGTCACCCCCCCCCCCAGGACTCCCAGGATAGGCCTTCTAAAGAGCCTGAACCAGTATGTATTGCCCAATTAAATTGTAGTTTTTTCAACATGTTGTATACCGTATTTTAAATATTTTAAAAAAAATTTAAATAGCGTCCCGAGCCTCAGCCAAATAGAGGAAGAGGAGGCCTCGTTGTTCGAGGCAGAGGACGTGGTCATGTGAGTATTTAATATTAATACTTGTTTTTTAAGAGTACTTTTGAAGTCAGTCCAGAGCAAGTAATGACATTGATTCTTTATTTTTTGGCTTGTTATTAAAGAGCCAATGTGATTGCTTGTGTAGTCAACTGAATACACCACAGTTTTTGCAAAACTATTAACAGAAGATTTCTAATTTCAGGGTGGCACAGGGGGGCAGGATGAGCCAGAGGTCATCGTTGACGATAACCTCTTAATAGCTATGGTCGTGCCTCGTCCTGCCCTGTGGGATTAGTCTGACCCCAACCATGCCAAGCGCCAATACACCAAGGATCTTTGGAATGAGATTAACAGCGCCATCTGTAATTCCTGGGAGGACCTGTCACCTAATGAAAGATGGATTATTGGTTAAAAAAAATATATTTTGTTATGTTTTTGTTTTATTTTTTTGTTTATTTTTTTTAATAAAATAATACATTTTTCCTTCTAGGCGACCAGATAAAACATCAGGGGATCCATCAGGGACCAGCACATGCGGGACCTAAGAGAGGAGGAAGAGAGGCCTAATGGATCGGGGTGCCTCCACCAAGACCCCATACATATACCGCCCATTCCTCGGGTTCCTTCAAAAACGCCATAACATGCGGAAGTATGTCCAATTATATTTATTTTTTCCTTTAATATATTTTTTGTAAATAAACTAATCATTTTTTTTCTCTTTCAGAACACATTCCAGTGTGAAAACACAACAGCAGACCCTCTCTGTTGCACCACCCACTTTCCCTGCCCCAGCCCCTGACACTGCTGATAAAGGGCAAGAACCATCTCCCCTACCAGCTTCCTCATTGTCCCGACCAAGTCACCAGAGGATCAAAACATCCTTTCGAGATTTGGTCCGGCCGTTGAGGAATGGTAGGAGACAGCATGGGATCCTTGAAGATCTCATAAAGCTCAAAAAGGAGAGCTGTATGAGATTGGATAATTTGGAAGCCTTGAGGGTGGAGCTTTGCCAGTTACGGCAGGTGGGGGCAGAGCCGTCAACTGGTCCCCCTTCAGACTCTCTACTCTATCTCCAGAGCCTGGCTCCCATGATGGAGAAACTGCTCCTTGATAATCAGGGTCAGTTCCACAAGGAGTCATTTGAGCTTCTGTCTAGACTCTGCTGCCCATTTATTTGACACCCACTAGGGTTTGCTTTCAGGATACTAGAGGTATCCTAGACCACACAGTGTTTTATTCACACTGGGGGTGGAAGGTACCACGCTACTATCCTGAAAGCAAATATTACACAACATGGGGAAATATAACAGAAAAAAAACTTTGCTAGCAGGATAGGGGAGGTGGTAGATTGTATGCTCCAGTGTGACTATGACACTTGGGTGTACAATCTACCTCCTCCCATATCCTGCAAGCAAAGTGTACCACCAACAATATATACATAAGCACCTTGCTAGCAGGTTGGGGGAGGTGGCAGATTGTACACCCCAGTGTGACTATTACACTGGGGTGTACAATCTACCCCCTCCCATATCCTGCAAGCAAAGTATACACACAACATGCAAAATACATTAGCAGTTTCCTATCAAAAGGGAATTTAACAAAAAAAATACAAAAAGTCAAAGAAAGTTCAGAACATACGATCCTGCCAAGACCCTCTGCCAGCTTCTGTCAGGAAATACTGCACAAAATCGTCTCAGAGATGCATGACGGCCTGGGTTGAACTTCTTCATAACTGCTGTAGTGCAGGCAGAGCTGCTTCCACTGCTTCAGGATCACAGGGGTGAGGCTCCTTGGTTAGGACTAAGTTGTGGAGAACAACAGCTGCCATAACAACCTGATCAACCACGGTGCAATTGGATTGGCCGTGTGAAGATCCGCCATTTGCCTGCAAAGATTCCAAAGGCACACTGCACATAGTGTCTGGCATGGGACAGTCTGTAGTTGAAGATCCGCTGAAGGTGGTCAAGTCCTCAGTAAGGCTTCAGCAATTTGGCATACATCCATAAGGCCTCGTCCCCAACAAAAACAAAGGGCATTGGAGGTCCATAAGTCTCAGGAAAGGCCCTTGCTTCAGGAAGTCCCACCTCACCAGAGTAGATCCTCCTTTCCATGGCAGAGTTCTTGAACACACGAGAGTTGTTCGTTCTTCCAAATGACCCGATGTCCTCAGCAATGAATCTGTACTGCGCATCCACAACGCCCCTAAGTATGGTGGAGAAGAACTTCTTGTAGTTGTAATACTCCGACCCCGTGTGCGCTGGCTTCTAGATCCTGATGTGCTTCCCGTCAATTGCTCCAACACAGTTTGGAAACTGTGTGACTTCCTGGAACTTCTCTGCAATGCCAAGCCAATGTTCTGCTGAAGGTTGTTGGAGAAAGTCTGCTAGAAGGCAATCCCACGGGGCCTCGCAGGTGGTCTGTACACTCCCAGAGATGGTGGAAATTCCCAGGCTAAAACAGGAAATGGAGCGATGAAAAACTCTCACTGGATGCCAGGAACCTGAAAAAAAAAAAAAGGGTTTTAGTATTTTGCAAAACACATTGGATGAACATTGCAAAAAAATTTTTTATTTTGACTTAATACCTAAGGGTTACGATGAGGCGTTCCTCTGGCGAGATGCTCCTTCTGAGGTGGGTGTCTTGGCGACGGATCCTTTCATTGATGCATTGCAGGAGGTTATCAAATGTTTCAACAGTCATCCATAGGTAGCTTGCGAACTTCTCAGGGTGCTGGCAAAGCTCTACGTACAAAGTACTGTGCATTCCATGGGTCATCCGTGCTGCAATGATGGGATGGATCCAATATCTTCGGCAGCGACGTCTCTTATCATTTTTGGATCTTCTTCTTTGTTGGGGATTGCTACAGCAGCACATCGAAAATGTAGGAAACATGGTGAAATTTGCAATGGTAAAGTCTGACAGCAAGCAATCCAAGCAACAGTACTCTCCCTCTCAATGCTGAAATTATGGATTATTAATGGATGTATTAACAGGTTATAATGGATCATAACGGATAAACAATTATAAGCAGACTTTAAACTCTATTCACCCGTTAATTCATTCGTTATTATACGTCCGTTACAATACATAATAACGGATGTTTATAACGGACGAATGAACTATAGTGTGAAAGGAGCCTAACCTAAAACTGAATTGTACACATGCATAACGCATGCCATGCACACATGACATGACAAGCCAGGAACTCAACAAACAGAACAAGAAATGCCATGAAACATATGTATCACAAATGCAATGAAACATAATATGACCTTAATGCTATGAACATACACGTGCCATAAGTGCCAGTAACGTACAGTCATGGCCTAAAATGTTGGCACCCCTGACATCTTTCAATAAAATTAAATATTTCTCACAGAAAAGTCTTGCATGTTTATTACCTTTGTGTGAATTGGAACTAAAAAAAGGGAGGAAAAAAGCAAATTGGACATAATGTCACACCAAACTCCAAAAATGGGCTAGACAAAATTATTGGCACCCTTTCAAAATTGTGGAAAAATAAGATTGTTTAACCCCCCCCCCCCCCCACACACACACACACACAGGAGGATGAGACAGAGGCGTAGTCAACGTAGCAGAAGGTCAAGGCAGACGGCAAAGGTTCATAGTCAATAAATGTAGCGGAAAGGTCTGGGTACACGGGTATGGCAAACAGGCAATAGGGTATGCTTTCTCTCATGCAAATGGCATCGAAGATCTGGCAGGGGTGTGTGGGAGGTGCGGCAACTTTATAATGTGCTGTTCAGGTGCATTACTAATTATGGGCATACTGGTCCTTTAAATCTCAGAGCACCAGCACGCGCGAACCCTAGGAGACAGGGACACGCGCGCTGGAGCTGAGACACAGTGAAGGAGGCAGCAGAGGAGCGAGGTAAGTGACGGGCCGGGACTCGCATGCGGGCGCATCCTGCGGTGCGAACCCCATCCCCGCCGGGAGCAGAGACAGTGCGCTCGCAGCCGACATGTCGGCCGGAGCGCAGGTAGTAACAGTACCCCCCTTTTGGTCTCCCCCTCCTTTTGCGGCTAAGAAATTTCTTGAGCAGGACTTTGTCCAGAATATTATCCTGCGGCTCCCAAGACCTCTCTTCTGGCCTGAAACCTTCCCAATCAACCAGAAAAAAGCGTTTTTCTCTGACGAACAAGATTTCCTATACAACGGTCTACCTCAGGAACTGGTCACAGCAGGAACAATTAACAGCTTTAAAACAGGATTAGATACATTCCTGGAACAAAATAACATTAATGCTTATGAAGAAATATAAAATCCCATCCCTTCCCCAATATCGCGCCACACCCCTAACCCTTAATTCCCTGGTTGAACTTGATGGACATTTGTCTTTTTTCGACCGTACTAACTATGTAACATACACATCTGAGGTACCAGAGATGGGAGCAGAAGAGATGTCCCTTGGAGAAAAACGGTTGAAGATGGCTGGTTTCATGAGAGAAACATGGAAGGAGTTCGAGATCCAGAGAGAGGAGGAAAGATGAAGGGAATAAGCCACAGGATTGAGCCATTTCTAGACTTTATAGGGACCCAAATAACGAGGACCAAGTTTATAACTGGATATCTTGAAACAGATATATTTAGTGGATAGCCAGACTTTGTCACCAGGAGAATACTCAGGAGGAGGACGTCTCTTCTTGTCTGCCTGAACTTTCATGCGAGAAGTAGCCTGTAGAAGTGAAAGAGAGGATGTGTCTTTTGCCAGACGGAAGAAAAATTCCGTACTTGTTCATCGACGGCAGGAACTCCAGAGGAAGATGACAAAGGAACAGGAGGACGAGGGTGAAGTCCATAGACCACAAAGAAGGGAGAAGCACCAGAGGAATCGGAATCTTTGTGGTTGTAGGAAAATTCAGGTAGCGGTACAAAATTAGCTATTTTAGAAAAATGATTACTATCACCCATATGACAGTATTACCTTGGGAAGAAGGAAGATCTGTAATGAAATCCATGGCAATGTTCTGACATTTCCATGGATTTCATTACAGATCTTCCTTCTTCCCAAGGTAGTTCAGGAACTGGCAAGGGTTGAAGCAGACCTGCTGGCTTGTCTCGGGCACAGACTGGGCAGGACCGAACAAAATCAACAACATCCTTTTTCAAAGTTGGCCACCAGTAATGTCTTGAGATGAGCTGTAGAGTCTTCCAAATGCCAGGATGGCCAGCCAGAAGAGAAGAATGTTCCCATTTCAAGACTCGGAGTTTCATACGAGGTGAAATGTAAGTTTTTCCAGGAGGCAGGTGTTGGAGCTGGTGCTCTAGAAATGAGACACTCCGGCGGGATAATATGCTGTGGAAGAGATTCACCATCATGCTTATCTGAAGACCTGGAGAGAGCGTCAGCACAGACATTCTTTTCTGAAGGGCAGAAGTGGATGAAGAAGTGGAATCTGGAGAAAAACAAAGACCATCAGGCCTGTCGTGGGTTGAGACGATGAGCTGACTGAAGATAAAGCAGTTTCTTGTGGTCTGAAGAAATTGTGACAGGAAGTACCGAACCTTCCAAGAGGGGATGCCACTCTTCTAAGGCCAGTTTAATGGCTAGGAGCTCGTGATCTCCGATAGTATAGTTTCTCTCTGCAGGTGTGAAGGTTTTAGAGAAAAAGCCTCAGGTTAAAGTTCTCCCTTTAGCAGACTTTTGTGTTAAAAATGCCCCTGCTCCTACTGAGGAAGCATCCACTTCCAAGAAAAATGGCTTGTTAGGATCAGGTCTGAATAAAACAGGAGCAGAAGCAAAGGCGGATTTCAACTGTTTGAAAGCTTCTTCAGCCTCTGGTGTCCACACCCTGGGATTAGCCATCTTCTTGGTAAGGGAGACGACGGGAGCTACCAGAGTAGAGTAATGTGGTATAAATTGTCGATAGTAGTTGGCAAAACCAAGAAAGCGCTGGGTCGCTTTCAAACCAGAAGGTTGAGGCCAGTCTGGAACAGCTGACAACTTGTTGGGATCCATCTGGAGACCTTCACTTGTAACAATATAGCCCAAGAAAGGAAGACTTTTTTCAAAAGTGCATTTCTCCAGTTTGGCATAAAGACGATTTTCTCGGAGACGCTGTAAGACTTGGCAGAGATGAGAGCGATGAGATTGGGGATTGGACGAATAGATGAGTATGTCGTCCAAATAGACTACGACACAGGTGTATAGAAGATCTCGAAAAATATCGTTGACAAACTCCTGAAAGACTGCTGGAGCATTACAGAGTCCAAATGGCATGACAAGATACTCGAAATGTCCATCACGGGTATTAAATGCGGTCTTCCATTCGCCCCCTTTACGGATGCTTATCAAATTGCTGTCGGATTCTTATATGTACCGTAAGTAGGGTACCATTTGCATAATTAGGCCTGGCCGGCCGTGAAGGGCATCCTATAGAAAGGGGGATACCCTGAGAGTAACTGTAGAAAAAAAAGGGGAGGGAGGGTGGGTTCGCCTTGCATACTGCCGACAGCACCTGTGTGGATGAGGTGGATATATAAGGACCAGACTCCTCCCACAAATTAGGTTAACTGTTTCAGCTAACCTCCCCTTGTGGTCGGATTCTTATGTGTACCGTAAGTAGGGTACCATTTGCATGAATAATTGGGCCTGAGGTGTGCCTGGCCGACTGTGAAGGGTATCCTATAGAAAGAGGGGGAAAAAATACATCAGTTAGGTAATGCATGAATTAATGGTTAAGCATAACCTACGTCATATGAACCCGAAATAGACAAAATGTTCCAGGAAGGAATTCTGGATATACCACTTGGCACTACTGGACGCATAGCGCCTACCAGAATGGTAATACCAGGGTGCGCATGGATAACGGTAACCCAAGTGACAAATATAGAAAAAGTTGGAGAATTTCTAGATAGACAGAAAGTACAATGAGTCGGTTAGATTGAGAAGTGGCCAAAACACAGACGTCAGTAGGTATTTAGATAGGTAGTGCCAGGAGAGAAAAATTTGCAAGTGTCCCATGCTACACAAGCATTCCTATTGAACCATGCCATACATAAGTGACAGGAGCAGGTTGCGGGAGATCCCACGCAGGGATTTATCCCAGAAAAACCTCGGCGTGTGAAAGTGCTTCTCCGTTGCAAAAAATAAGGTTGCTGGAAACTTCTTGGATAAGAAGGGGGGGATTTATTGATGGTTGGGTTTACAGAAATAAGGAACACAAAAAGTAAAAAATAGGAAAAAAAATATAAAGCAAACAGGATTGGACAACACGTTTCAAAAGGGTATCCCTTTCTTCTTCAGGTCTGCTGGCTTAATGTAACAAGTGTGCTTATATGCACAGTGTGAGGGGTGTTACAGTTTCAAATTTGGGCGGTTCTTTTGGTCACAGGGGGTTGGGCTGTGACGTCCGTCCCTCCAGGCTTCTGGGGGGAGTGTCTGGAGACTAGAACTGAGGTCCCCTTAACATAACTGAAATCTCTCCATTAGAACCAATCGACTAGTCTGGGTCTATGGTAGATGCTGTGGACTGGGAAACAAGCTAAGCAGTACTTGTGATGGTTTGAGGCTGGATGCGAGACATCTGAGAACTACCTAATTAGAGGTATGTTCTTTAATTGAAAATTACAGGTTTCATTTTTATGTGATCAGTTCTGTGGCATCATTAAGCCCATATGGCTGCAAAGTTTCAAGGCGGTAGATCCAGAACATCTCTCGTTTTTTTTAGAGTGGAAAATCTATCATTTTGGTGTGGTGGGATATGGTCTATGGGGCAGATTTTAATTGTTTTTTTTTCTTCTCTATGCATTTCTGAGCAGTGTTGGGAGAGACTGTGCAGAGCGAAGTTCCGTTTGATGTTATTCCTGTGTTGGTTTAGTCTGATGGGTTCTTGGATGGTCTGACCGACATACTGTTTGTTGCAAGTGCAGGTGATTAAGTAGATAACGAAACTGGATTTGCAGGTGAGTGGATATTTGATGTTATGTTTTTCGTTGGTTCTTAGATTTAAGAAGGTGGTTTGCTTGTGGTCAATTGTGGCACAGCAGAGGCACCTTTTGGTTCCACATCTGGAAGCACCTTTGGTTTTTGTACTGGAGTGGTTGGTGTGGCGATAGGTATGTCGCTGGAGTCTGCTGGGGGCGATTAGATTTTTGATGTTTGGTGCTCTCCTGAAAGTTACTCCTGGATTGCTCGGTAGGGATTTTTGTAGGATTGGGTCATTTTGAAGGATGTGCCAATGTTTTTGGAGTATGGTTCTGATTGCATTGTGAGATGAGTTGTAGGTAGTGATAAAGTTCAGTTTGATTTGGTTGTCTGGGTTTTCTGTGTTTTTCTTTGGTTGTAAGCAGTCATCTTGCGTTAGGGTTTTGGTCTTGTTGTAGGCTTCGTTCAGAATTTGTTTTGGGTATCCTTTTGAGAGAAAACGTTTTTGTAGAATCTTCGCTTGAGATTTGAAGATGTGATCTGAGGTACAGTTTTTCCGGATACGTTTGTACTGGTTGAATGGGATATTGAGTTTCCACTTTTTGTAGTGTCCACTGTTGAAAGGGAGGTAGCTGTTGGAATCAACTTTTTTGAAATGTGTTGTGGTGATGATGCTGTTGTCCGTATGAGAGACTTCGAGGTCCAGAAAGTCTATGGTTTCTGCAGATATGTTTGATGTGAGTATGATCCCACAGTCGTTTTTGTTGATGCTGTTGATGAGTTCTTGGATGAATTGGGGAAGTCCATTCCATAGCATGAACAGATCATCTATATATCAATGATACAGTACCGTGTGTTGTTGGAAGAGTGGATGTGATGTTATGAAGGTTTTCTCAAAGGTGCCCATCACTAGATTTGCATACGACGTCAGAAGCACTCTAGAAGAGGACCCCAACATTCCACAACAACAATGTACCTTTCTGCTCAAATGTCTGGACATCATCCTAAACAACAACTTCTTCACATACGACGGTGCCACCTACCACCAGACGCGGGTCACCGCAATGGGGACTCGGGTGGCACCGTCGTATGTGAAGAAGTTGTTGTTTAGGATGATGTCCAGACATTTGAGCAGAAAGGTACATTGTTGTTGTGGAATGTTGGGGTCCTCTTCTAGAGTGCTTCTGACGCAATCCAGTCCTATGCTGTGTTTGATGTTGGAGTATAATGCTGTGACATCCATTGTGACAAAAATGAGGTTGTTGTGCCAGGGGATTGGGCGTAGTAGATTGATGAGGTCGTCGGAGCTTTTCAGATAGCTTGGGAGAGATTGGACATAGTCCTGTAGTATCAGATCCAGATAGTGAGAGATTTGGGATGTGTGGCTATTGATGCCGGAGATGATTGGTCTCCCTGGGGGCTGTGTTTGGTTTTTGTGGATCTTGGGTAAGTGGTAGTAGAATGGAACGGAGGGATTGTCGATGTAGAGGAATTTATTTTCTGCTTTGGTGATTACGTTGTCAGTAAATGCTTTATTGAGTGTTTCTTTGAAATTCCTCTACATCAACAATCCCTCTGTTCCATTCTACTACCACTTACCCAAGATCCACAAAAACCAAACACAGCCCCCAGGGAGACCAATCATCTCCGGCATCAATAGCCACACATCCCAAATCTCTCACTATCTGGATCTGATACTACAGGACTATGTCCAATCTCTCCCAAGCTATCTGAAAAGCTCCGACGACCTCATCAATCTACTACGCCCAATCCCCTGGCACAACAACCTCATTTTTGTCACAATGGATGTCACAGCATTATACTCCAACATCAAACACAGCATAGGACTGGATTGCGTCAGAAGCACTCTAGAAGAGGACCCCAACATTCCACAACAACAATGTACCTTTCTGCTCAAATGTCTGGACATCATCCTAAACAACAACTTCTTCACATACGACGGTGCCACCTACCACCAGACGCGGGTCACCGCAATGGGGACTCGGGTGGCACCGTCGTATGCAAATCTAGTGATGGGCACCTTTGAGAAAACCTTCATAACATCACATCCACTCTTCCAACAACACACGGTACTGTATCGTCGATATATAGATGATCTGTTCATGCTATGGAATGGACCTCCCCAATTCATCCAAGAACTCATCAACAGCATCAATAAAAACGACTGTGGGATCATACTCACATCAAACATATCTGCAGAAACCATAGACTTTCTGGACCTCGAAGTCTCTCATATGGACAACAGCATCATCACCACAACACATTTCAAAAAAGTTGATTCCAACAGCTACCTCCCTTACAACAGTGGACACTACAAAACGTGGAAACTCAATATCCCATTCAACCAGTACAAACGTATCCGGAAAAACTGTACCTCAGATCACACCTTCAAATCCCAA
The DNA here is from genome assembly GCF_029499605.1 of Hyla sarda. Lineage (NCBI taxonomy): Eukaryota > Metazoa > Chordata > Amphibia > Anura > Hylidae > Hyla > Hyla sarda. The sequence continues at coordinate 124,552,167 of NC_079193.1, forward strand.
GCGAAGATTCTACAAAACCATTTTCTCTCAAAAGGATACCCAAAACAAATTCTGAACGAAGCCTACAACAAGACCAAAACCCTAACGCAAGATGACTGCTTACAACCAAAAAAAAAAACACAGAAAACCCAGACAACCAAATCAAACTGAACTTTATCACTACCTACAACTCATCTCACAATGCAATCAGAACCATACTCCAAAAACATTGGCACATCCTTCAAAATGACCCCATCCTACAAAAATCCCTACCGAGCAATCCAGGAGTAACTTTCAGGAGAGCACCAAACATCAAAAATCTAATCACCCCCAGCAGACTCAAGCGACATACCAATCGCCACACCAACCACTCCAGTACAAAAACCAAAGGTGCTTCCAGATGTGGAACCAAAAGGTGCCTCTGCTGTGCCACAATTGACCACAAGCAAACCACCTTCTTAAATCTAAGAACCAACGAAAAACATAACATCAAATATCCACTCACCTGCAAATCCAGTTTCAAAATCTACTTAATGACCTGCACTTGCAACAAACAGTATGTCGGTCGGACCACCCAAGAACTCCACATCAGACTAAACCAACACAGGAATAACATCAAATGGAACTTTGCTCTGCACAGTCTCTCCAAACACTGCTGAGAAATGCATAGAGAAGAAAAAAAAAACAATTAAAATCTGCCCCATAGACCATATCCCACCACACCAAAATGATAGATTTTCCACTCTAAAAAACGAGAGATGTTCTGGATCTACCGCCTTGAAACTTTGCAGCCATATGGGCTTAATGATGCCACAGAACTGATCACATAAAAAGGAAACCTGAATCCATGCAAAAAAAATAAATAAATAAATCATTTTTCTCCTGCCATCCATTTCCAGCCCTTTTAGCACCACCTACAGGCCTAACCTAGCCTCTGCAGCTCTTGTTACCCAACAGCACTTACCACAATAGTTCAAACCAAAACTTTATTGACTACATCCCAGTCATGTCCATCATACTCATACATCTGATACAATGTTATAATGTCAATCATATCCTTCCACTATCGATTACTATGTAACATTGTTTATGAATTACTTACACAGGAGCCACATACCAATTAACCTTTAACCCTAAGTATCATTTTCAATTAAAGAATATACCTCTATTTAGGTAGTTCTCAGACATCTCCCATCCAGCCTCAAACCATCACAAGTATTGCTTAGCTTGTTTCCCAGCCCACAGCATCTACCATAGACCCACACTAGTCTATTGGTTCTAGTGGAGAGATTTCAGTTATGTTAAAGGGACCTCAGTTCTAGTCTCCAGACACTCCCCCAGAAGCCTGGAGGGACGGACGTCACAGCCCAGCCTCCTGTGACCAAAAGAACCGCCCAAATTTGAAACTGTAACACCCCTCACACTGTGTATATAAGCACACTTGCTATATTAAGCCAGCAGACCTGAAGAAGAAAGGGATACCCTTTTGAAACGCGTTGTCCAATCCTGTTTGCTTTATGCTTTATATTTTTTTATTTTATATTTTTTACTTTTTGTGTTCTTTATTTCTGTAAACCCAACCGTCAATAAATCCCCCCCTTCTTATCCAAGAAGTTTCCAGCAACCTTATTTTTTGCAACGGAGAAGCGCTTTCACACGCCGAGGTTTTTCTTGGATAAATCCCCGTGTGGGATCTCCCGCAACCTGCTCCTGTACTATTGCCACCGCCTGTCAGCGGTCTCGGCAGAAAGCTGCTCCCGATCACCAACCTAAGGCTCTTTTCCTCGCCACATCATCGGGACTTAAAGGATAGTGGCACCCGACTGCTCACCCCGATCTCCACCGCGCACTGGCCGCAAGGTACCAGCACACATCGAGGGGATCATCCAGCTGACCGCATCTGCAGCGGATCACATCTGAACATCTGGAGTACACCAGCGGACGGTGTCTACTCCACAAAAGCAGCGCTCCACATCACCGGCACCAGGTGACACCCCACAGCACCGGAGACAAGCAAGAACATCAGCCAGCAGATCCAGCAGTCAGCGGCCCCGGAACCTTGCCACAGACCAGCCTATACGCATCGCAGAGTTGTGCCTGTTATGCAGCACAACTCTGAAAGGTGAGCAGAAAATCTCCCTATCCTTCCCCGCTAAATCCCCCCCTTACCTCCTATAACTAGAAAGGTAAAGGCACCATCAAGGCTCCACTTCTGTGTTTTTCCTCTCCACGTATTTTACTTTATACATAAGTGACAACAACAGAAAGACCCGCATAGACAAAACATAAAAGAATATAACATACTTAACCTGAGGTTTCTTGTACCAGTAAGGCAGTATCCTCATACTTGCAGGCGTAAAGAAGATAATTACTGCTACGCCCTGAGGCTTATCGCAAAAGAAAATATACATGACCAGCAGGTTACAAAGACCAATAAGGGCAAATATACCAACAGGTACATGTTTGACAAGACAAACATACAACAAAAGGCCCAGAAGCTACATCCACACCAAAGAACTTAACACTAAGATGTGTACAACTAAGACGACAATGAGACGCATAGTAACAAACATAAGAGGAAGATAGAGATGACGACAACATGAGGCTCATGGACTGACTGCAATCTGCCTCAGACAGAATCTTATTTTGCGCAGAAACGGAAACAACATGAGGCTCGTTGATTGTCAAGCAATCTGCCTCTAACAGGGGCGTATGTAACATACAAAAACAAAAGACGACAAGAGGCTCATGGATTGACGATACAATCTGCCCCCAAGCAAGAACATTTGTAATGTACAAAGAAATGACAACAATATGGAGGCTTGAGGATTGTGGGGCAGCCTCTCTCTCACTGGAGCATGTGACGTACGAAAGCATGTAAAGTGACAACTTAAAGCTTACCTGGAATGGCGAGGTCAAACTGACTGTAACAAGGTGTATAAAATGACCAGAAAGGAAACTATAAAAGATGAGGTTTTACGGATTGATGACAGCAATCAGCCTCCGACCACACCGAACGCATAGGGCTAAGAGGTAAGACAACCTGGTCATACCTGCTTGTGTATCCTAGGAATGTTGCCAACTATAGTGATGTTTACCATAAGTGACCTGCCTACAAGAACAACGTGACGCTACAACAGCCTAATATGCCTGACTTAAGAACATGAAAACATGAGTGTAAAACTATGACCACGGCCTAAAATACTTGACTAGCATACATAACATAAGCATAAAGTGACAGCTGAAACCAAAGAATGGGACAATAAACTATGGAACGTACACTGTAAGGAACTGTATGCATATTACCCTGTAGGGAAATGTAAGTATGTCACACTGTAGGTAATCGTACGAATGTCACACTGTATGGTACCGTATGTATCGTATGTACAGTACAGACCAAAAGTTTGGACACACCTTCTCATTCAGAGTTTTCTTAATTTTCATGACTATGAAAATTGTAGATTCACATTGAAGGCATCAAAACTATGAATTAACACATGTGGAATTATAGACATAACAAAAAAGTGTGAAACAACTGAAAATATGTCATATTCTAGGTTCTTCAAAGTAGCCACCTTTTGCTTTGATTACTGCTTTGCACACTCTTGGCATTCTCTTGTTGAGATTCAAGAGGTAGTCACCTGAAATGGTTTTCACTTCACTTCACTGGTTGGGAGGAGGAGGTGTGATGGTGTGGGGGTGCTTTGCTGGTGACACTGTTGGGGATTTATTCAAAATTGAAGTCATACTGAACCAGCATGGCTACCACAGCATCTTGCAGTGGCATGCTATTCCATCTGGTTTGCGTTTAGTTGGACCATCATTTATTTTTCAACAGAACAATGACCCCAAACACACCTCCAGGCTGTGTAAGGGCTATTTGACCAAGAAGGAGAGTGATGGGGTGCTGCGCCAGTTGACCTGGCCTCCACAGTCACCATACCTGAACCCAATTGAGATGGTTTGGGGTGAGCTGGACCACAGAGTGAAGGCAAAAAGGGCCAACAAGTGCTAAGCATCTCTGGGAACTCCTTCAAGACTGTTGGAAGACCATTTCAGGTGACTACCTTTTGAAGCTCAACAAGAGAATGCCAAGAGTGTGCAAAGCAGTAATCAAAGGAAAAGGTGGCTAGAACCTAGAATATGACATATTTTCACACTTTTTTTGTTATGTATATAATTCCCCATGTGTTAATTCATAGTTTTGATGCCTTCAATGTGAATCTACAATTTTCATAGTCATGAAAATTAAGAAAACTCTGAATGAGAAGGTGTGTCCAAACTTTTGGTCTGTACTGTATGTCACACTGCAAGGAACTGTATGCATACTACCCTGTGGGGAACAGTATGTATGTCACTCTAGGTAACCGTATGTATTGTATATGACACTGTAGGGAACCATATGTATGTCCTACTATAGGGAACCGTTAACATTGAAGCATGGTATATCAAGTAATGTAAACACCGTATAACATATGCGATCTGCCTCTAACAGGGGCGTATGTAACGTACAAAAACAAGTGATGACAAGAGGCTCATGGATTGATGAAACAATCTGCCCCAAATGAGAATGTTTGTAATGTACAAAGAAATGACAACAATACCATGCTCGAGGATTGTCGGGCAGCCTCTCTCTCACGGGAGCATGTGATGTACAAGAGGCATGATCTATTTATACCCAGGACTGTATCTATAACAAAGGGGCATCCTCTCCGTTTAGAGGAAAGAAGGTTTCTACACCAGCACAGACAGGGGTTCTTTACTGTAAGAGCAGTGAGACTGTGGAATTCTCTCCCGGAGGAGGTGGTCATGGGGAACTCTGTAAAAGAATTTAAAAAGGGGTCTGGAAGCATTTTTGGTAAGTAAGAACATTGCTGGTTATGTATTTTAGAATTATAGGGACAGAAGGTTGATCCAGGGATATATTCTGACTGCCATATTTGGAGTCGGGAAGGAACTTTTTACCTCTAGTATGAGGGTTTTTTGCCTTCCTCTCAGTAGGGACTCATTAGGGATATAGGTTGAACGTGATGGACTCTGGTCTTTTTTCAACCTTATGAACCATGTTACTATGTTACTATGTTAAGTGAGGACTTAACCTCTTCAAGACACAGGGCGTATGAATACGCCCTTCATTCTGAGCGCTTAAGGACACAGGGTGTATCCATACACTCGTGGGACATCCGGTCCCCACCGCTAGCCGGTTGGGGACCGGAGCCGGATGCCTGCTGAAATCGTTCAGCAGGCATCGCGGCATATTGCCCAGGGGGGTCATTATGTCTCTGATGGCCCCGAACAGCCATAGCCAGCAGGGGTGAGGTGGCACTGGACTTATAGTTTTGCAACAGCTGGAGGCACATTTTTTCTATGGAAAAGTGTTCCTTCAGCTGTTGTATAACTACAACTCCCAGCTTACACAAACAGCTAAAGTGCATGCTGGGAGTTGTAGTGGTGCATCTGCTGGTTGCATAACTACAACTCCCAGCATGCCTGTTGTCTGTCGGTGACTGCTGAGAGTTGTAGTTTTGCAACAGCTGAAGGCACACTGGTTGTGAAACACTGAGTTAGGTCACAAACTCAGTGATACATAACCAGTGTGCCTACAGCTGTTGCAAAACTAAAACTCTCAGCATGTACAGTCTGTCAGCACATGCTGGAAGTTGTAGTTTTGCAACAGCTGGATGTTCCCCCCCAATGTGAATGTACAGGGTACACTCACATGGGCGGAGGTTTACAGTAAGTATCCGGCTGCAAGTTTGAGCTGCGGCAAACTTTCTGCCACAGCTCAAACTGCCAGCGAGAAACTACTGTGAACCCCTGCCCGTGTGACTGTACTCTAAAAACACTACACTACACTAACACACAATAAAATAAAAAGTAAAAAAAACACTACATATACACATACCCCTACACAACCCCCCTCCCCAATAAAAATGAAAAACGTCTGGTACGCCACTGTTTCCAAAACGGAGCCTAAAGCTGTTGAAAAACAACTACTCCCAGTATTACCAGACAGCCACTGACTGTCCAGGCATGCTGGGAGTTTTACAACAGCTGGAGGCACCCTGTTTGGGAATCACTGGCGTAGAATACCCCTATGTCCACCCCTATACAAGTCCCTAATTTAGGCCTCAAATGGGCATGGCACTCTCACTTTGGAGCCCTGTCGTATTTCAAGGCAACAGTTTAGGGTCACATATGGGGTATTGCCGTACTCGGGAGAAATTGGGCTTCAAATTTTGGGGGGTATTTTCTGCTTTTACCCCTTTTAAAAATGTAAAATTTTTGGGAAAACAAGCATTTTTTTTACATATGCAAAAGTCGTGAAACACCTGTGGGGTATAAAGGTTCACTTAACCCCTTGTCACACTAAGAAACTGACTGCATAGTACCCTGTAGGGAATGGTATGTATGTCACACTGTATGAAACTGTATGCATAGTACCCTGTATGCATAGTACCCTGTAGGGAACGGTATGTATGTCCCACTGTAGGGAACCGTATGCATAGTGCCCTGTAGGGAACAGTATGAATGTGATACTGTAGGGAACCATTAACGTTGAAGCATGGTATATCACTTCAAGTAACATGAGCACCGTAAAACATCTCCAGAAACATCGAGGCACTGTATATGAGCTTATAGTAACATAGGCCCTGAACAACATTAATGTTCAACATAACAGCTAATTAACCACTAATATACAGTATAGCTAAGCCACAGTAACACACACGTTACCAGAAGTAGTAACATAGGCCCATATGTAAGCTAAAATAATGTTAAATGCCCAGTATATCTGCTACAGTAACATGAGCCCCAAGTAACATTGATGTACTGTACTGTATATCAGTTATTAACACTACCACATAGCATATAGTTACCAGTTATCTAATGCAAATTATCAGCTACAGCAACATAAGCACCATATGACCACCATAGGGACAAAATGCACCACATCACAGCTATGGAATGTTACACAGTATCGGCTATAGTAACATAAAGCCCAGTATATCATCTACACCAAAATGAGCACAGTATATGCGCTATGGTATCAACGCCTGGTACTGAATATCGATATAATAACGTGATCACGGTATCAGCTAAGGTAACGCATGCCATGGGAACTAATGTAGCATAAATGTCATAGTCACGTATGCACCATGTGACAGCTCCAGAAAGGTATACATAATTGTATGCGTAATGTGCCTGCTATAGGAATATTTGTGTAGTGTGAACGTTAGGGGGGTAAAATGACTCATGTTCAATGAGAAACATAAGAGTAAAATGACAGCGCTGAACATGAAAAATGTTTACCATAAGCCATGAAAACAATACAGTAAGAAACATATGTGTGTCATATTGAAGGAAGATGCACATGTTAAACCGCTAGGGAAGCATATGCATGTACACCGAGTAGGAACCTGAGTAATGCTGTGAACACAAGCGTGGTATACTGTGTGAGACATAAGCATGGAACACTATGTAAAAGGTAAGTGTGGTATACTGTGTGGGACATAAGCATGGAACACTATGTAGAAGGTAAGCATGGTATACTGTGTGGACCTAAGCACGGAACAGTATGTGGAAGGTAAGCGTGGTATACTGTATAGAGCATAAGCATGGAACACTATGTGGAAGGTAAGTGTGGTATACTGTGTGAGACATAAGCATGGAACACTATTTAGAAGGGAAGCGTAGTATACTGTGTGGGACATATGTGGAAGATAAGTATGGTATACTGAGTGGACATAAGCATGGAACACTATGTGGAACATAAGCGTAGTATACTGTGTGGGACATAAGCACGGAACACTATGCTGAAGATAAGCGTGGTATACTGTATAGAGCATAAGCATGGAACACTATGTGGAAGATAAGCGTAGTATACTGTGTGGGACATATGTGGAAGATAAGCGTGGTATACTTAGTGGACATAAGCATGGAACACTATGTGGAAGATAAGAGTAGTATACTGTGTGGGACATAAGCACAGAACACTGTGGAAGATAAGCGTGGTATACTTTATAGAGCATAAGCATGGAGCACAATGTGGAAGGTAAGCATTGTATATTGTATAGAGCATACGCACGGAACACTATGTGGAAGGTAAGCGTGGTATACTGTGTGGGACATAAGCATGGAACACCATATGGAAGATAAGCGTAGTATAATGTGTGGGACATATATGGAAGATAAGCGTGGTATACTGAGTGGACATAAGCATGGAACACTATGTGGAAGATAAGCGTGGTATACTGTATAGAGCATAAGCATGGAGCACAATGTGGTAGTTAAGCGTGGTATACTGTATGGGACATAAGCATGGAACACTATGTGGAAGATAAGAGTAGTATACTGTGTGGGACATAAGCACAGAACACTGTGGAAGATAAGCGTGGTATACTTTATAGAGCATAAGCATGGAGCACAATGTGGAAGGTAAGCATTGTATATTGTATAGAGCATACGCACGGAACACTATGTGGAAGGTAAGCGTGGTATACTGTGTGGGACATAAGCATGGAACACCATATGGAAGATAAGCGTAGTATAATGTGTGGGACATATATGGAAGATAAGCGTGGTATACTGAGTGGACATAAGCATGGAACACTATGTGGAAGATAAGCGTGGTATACTGTATAGAGCATAAGCATGGAGCACAATGTGGTAGTTAAGCGTGGTATACTGTATGGGACATAAGCATGGAACACTATGTGGAAGATAAGCATAGTATACTGTGTGGGACATAAGCACGGAACACTATGTGGAAGATAAGTTTCGTATGCTGTGTGGACGTAAGCACGGAATACTATATGGAAGGTAAACATGGTATACTGTGTGGGACGTAAGCACGAAACACTATGTGGGAACATATGGCAGTACGCGGTTTTGCTCGTTAACTGCTATTGCAATTGAGTGGAAACACAATCATGGTGGTGTAGTTGTGTAGAATGTAGCCGTGACCTAGGAAGCTAAGTGATGTCAGTACCTGGATGAAATGAATATGTGTTATCCTGTATGAACCCTATGCGTGATAAATGCAGGGAAACATAGGCGTGTATGGTAACGTAACGCTGTAAGGAAACATAACTGTGGCATATTGTGAAACGAAAATGTGGAATACCATGTGGTAACATCAGCAAGGACATCCTATCATACCTGACCTTCAACATGAACACCATATACAGGAGCAGTACCACAGCAGAAACATTCCTGCACACATGTAATGGTACCACAGTAGATATATTCCTGTATATAGGGACAGCTTAAGTAAGTTACATAACCGGATAACCTGAACTGCACAACAAGAAATGTTTATCAATCACGTTCCTGGAGAACGTTACCCATGGCAACCTTGCACGGCCCCCGGGAATGCCCCTCAGTAAATTGCAAGGCGGCGCTCAGCAACTTCTCACACACCGCTTCGTAATGTTCATATGACAGCATGTGGGCCAGTAACTAATATGCAGTGTACACAAAGCAGGACTTGTGCACAGATGCCGCTCTGCAACACTCACATGCCATGTAAAACCTAGATAGCCGCATGGCTGCCTGGGCTGCCGAGCCCCCGAAGTGAACGTCCGTACCTGCTGTAGTGACAAATGGCACAGGCAAGCTGCGTTCTTACCTGACCCCTGTACCTGATGGAGGGGGAATGTAGAAACAGGAAGTGACCACTGGCCTAGCCAGTAAACTGATCAGAATGACGCCTTGCATGCTGCAGTTAACCTCCACTTATATGCGCCACGCAGATCAAATTTTGAGAAGATTTTGGCACCTCTCAGGCGATCAAATAATTCCGAGATTAGAGGTAGTGGATAACGGTTCTTTACAGTAATTTTATTTAACCGACGATAGTCAATACAAGGTCGCAAAGAACCGTCTTTTTTCTCAACGAAGAAGAACCCTGCCCCGGCAGGAGAAGAGGACTTCCTGATAAATCCCTTCCAAAGATTTTCTTGGATATAGTCTGCCATGGCCTGGGTTTCTGGAACAGACAAGGGGTAAATTCTGCCTCTGGGAGGAGTGGTGCCAGGCAGTAAGTCTATAGGGCAATCGTAGGGGCGGTGTGGAGGCAATAGTTCAGCTTGTTTTTCGCTGAAAACCTCCACAAAGTCCAGGTGAAAAGTAGGCAGACCAGGCAGTGGTCTAGAAGTCAATTTAGTAACAAGTACATGGATACAGTGACTGTTACAATGCGGACCCCAGCGTAGGACTTGTCCACTTTTCCAATCCAGCTATGGGGCATGGAGCTGTAACCAAGGTAGACCAAGCAGGAGAGGAGAAGTACAGTGTGGGAGTACGTAGAAGGACAAGTTCTCCTTATGAGAGACTCTGACCTGCATAGACAGGTGTTCTGTGCGGTATAGCACGGTACAGTCGAGTCTTTCTCTATTGACCGTAGAGATGTAAAGGGGTTTCAGAAGGCGGGACACAGGCAGACGATACATATGCACAAGGGAGGCATCAATAAAGTTTCCCGCAGAGCCTGAGTCCAGGAAGGCCAGAACGGAGATGATGTCTTTGGAGGGAAGAAGGAGCTGGACTGTCAAATTTAAATGTGGAGAGGAAGAATTCACACCTAGGGAGGCCTCACCTACAAAGCCTAGGTGCAAGCGTTTCCCTGTGGCTGTGAACGTACAGGAAAATCTTTGAGGAAATGATCGGCACTGGCGCAGTAGAGACACAGATTCTCAGCTCGGCGGCGAGTTCTTTCTTGCAGAGTCAGGCGAGACCGATCCACCTGCATAGCCTCCATTGCGAGAGGCAAAGTAGAAGGTTGCGGTGGTTGCTGGAAGACAGGTGCCAAGCAAGGAAAGCGCCGAGGTCGTGCTGATTCTCATTCAGGTCCACAGTCTCTTTCACAGACTACTATGACACGTTTTTTAGGCCCTCCGACCCCCCTCCAGTTACCTATGGGAAGGGGTTTTCCGGTGGGGCACCAGTTTCCGAGTCTACCATCTACCACATAGACAGTGGACCAACATCAAATCACTATTCTGATAGTTTGCTAGAAAGCTGTAGTGAACTCCTGGGAGATACCCCTGCACCAACTATGGAGCTACAGATTATAAATTTATCCTCTCGTAATCTATCTTTTGATGAAATAAATTTATTAAAGAAAGGCTTGTCCTTTACACCTATACCCAAATTCGATACGTTCACATGGGTAAAAGACATAAATCTTTTTGCCCGCAAGTTATGCCTGCATAAGTGGCATCAACAACATGCCGATACAGAAGCGACAAGCTCTAGAAATGAATTACAGGCGTTAGAGGCCTTGGAAGATCTCTTATTGGAAAATGAAGAAGGTATAAGGGGATGTGAGGGCCCTCTAACCAATTTAAGACCGAAATCTAAAGTTACACCATCTCTTTCCCAATATGGGAATATTGACACTTTTGTCGATTTAGTTACTAAAGAAATAGAGAAGATCAGGCCAGCATCTAACTTGATACATGCAAATCTTACCCCTGGTGAACGTCGGGCTTTAGAGGGCCTCAAGTCTTGTAAAGACATTGTAATTAAGAGCTCCGACAAAGGAGGCAATGTCGTGATTTTGGACGAGCAGGAATATGTATGTCAGGATTCGGCAGGCTGGAGGTGGATCCTCTGTGTCACTCTGTGTCAGAGAGGGATTGGCGTGGACCGTGTCGGTGGACCGGTTCTAAGTTGCTACTGGTTTTCACCAGAGCCCGCCGCAAAGCGGGATGGACTTGCAGCGACGGTAGCAACCAGGTCGTATCCACCGGCAACGGTTCAACCTCTCTGACTGCTGAGATAGGCGCGGTACAATGGAGTAGACAAGAGCAGAGTCGGACGTAGCAGAAGGTCAGGGCAGGCAGCAAGGATCGTAGTCAGGGGCAATGGCAAGAGGTCTGGAACACAGGCTAGGAACACACAAGGAAACGCTTTCACTGGCACAATGGCAACAAGATCCTGCAAGGAAGTGCAGGGGAAGTGAGGTAATATGGACAGGGAGCAGGTGGAAGCTAATTAGGCTGATTGGGCCAGGCACCAATCATTGGTGCACTGGCCCTTTAAATCTTAGAGAGCTTTTATCTAATATGGTGTATTACTTTGGTCCAAATACTATACATAGATTTATATTGAGTCATGGTAATATTTAAGTAGGTTCATAACTTACATCTTTAGCCTTGTGTTCCCCCCCCCTCCCCCCTTTAATTATGATTTGATAATGACATTTATTTGGATATTAATGTCATAGTGTTTATTAATTTGCATAGTCTGATCCTACATCTGTGTGAGCAGTGATGATCAGCTAAAGTTTTATGGCTGAGCCTCACCTTTAATTAGCATGATCTAAATAAATACTTACCTAATTAATTATAACATATATAACTTTCACCACCTTATCCCCTGGTATGAAGTGTATATTTTGCACTATCTATCATAACAATAACAGAGAATATGGACCGGTTCAGTGTTTAAGTTATTTGACATGCGCACTAGAAGGAATCCTGGATTCAGATATTGAAGTTCTGGCGCAGGCGCGGGCTGTTTACCAACTCCCGCGACCCTATGTAGATCGCTGATACCGATGTCTAAGTCCCAGCGCATGCGCGAGATCGGGACTCACGTGATCGCTCTGTTTTGTAAACAGGAAGAGAGTGTTCATTACGCGACAGAACTGCATCAGTAGCCGCCGCCGGAACAACGTCAGTGACCGGGGGCTCTATAAATAAGGTAAGTCCTAATAGGTTCTCGCCAGAGACATATCAGTTATCATGCACAGGATTGTCTAAAAACTTGGGGGAGGTCCTTGATACGTTATAAAAGGAATCGTAGAAGGCTGCACGTGTCAGTATGTCTCAAGCCCCTGAGGACGTGGTTGGTACCACGAAACATGTAGGGGAGACATAGTTCATTGGTTTTAACAATTAGCTACTAGTCCCTTAATAGTGATGCACTGCAGGCATCCTGTGACAAATACATATCCTACAGAGGATTGAATTATAGTACTACAGGGACTGTGCTATTGGTTTTAAGCATTGCATTGAACCTTTTACTGGATACAATAAAAGTGAAGTTTTAATAGACCTATAGGTCATTATAAGAGAGAGACATTTTGGTTTAGGGGTTTTTCACCCCATCACCCTAGGGTGACTGGGGTTTAGTTAATTAGTTTTGGTTATCCCTGTCCCTACTCTGGGCTAATTTTTGTTCTAGATTCTCTTTCTTGGCATTGTTCCTCACGTCTCTCAGAGAAACGGATATCAATCCGGGATGAAAATTGTATTAGTTCATTCAGATTAGATGGCAATTCCCGGGCAGCAAATCCTTTATTTGGCTAAATAATCCCCTCTTGAAAGTAGCGCAGAGAGTTATTCCAAGACAACTCTGATGCCAGGGTCCGTAACCGGATGGCATATTCGCCCACAGTGGAGTTGCCCTGGGAAAGACTCAGCAAAGCAGTCTCAGTGGAGGAAGCTCGGGCAGGTTCTTCAAAAACTGTGTGAAATTCCTTCAGGAATGCCTGGAGGTTATTAGTGATAGCATCACTGCGATCCCATAGTGGAGTAGCCCAGGCCAAGGCCCTACCAGACAGGAGACTGATGACAAAGGCCACCTTTGCTCGTTCTGCTGAGCACTGCGTCACGAAACCCCGACAAGTCTTGGGATCCCCCTCAAACTTCTCAGGAAGCGACAGACGGAGTTTCAAACCGGAGACAACTGCGGCAGCGGGAGGCTGTACAGGAGCTGGAGGAGGCTGTGGCTGTGGCAGATTCTGCTGGGCAGAGAGCAGCTGCTGCATCATAGCGGATAGCTGGTTGAGCTGCTGTGCCAACTGCTGGGACTGAAGCGCCACGACAGATGCAAGATCCGAATCAGGCAGAGGAACCCCAGTTGGATCAATGGCAGGATCTTGCTGTTACGCACCTGGATACGGGCGGTCTGGAACAGGATGTGGATCCTCTACCTGTGTGGCTGATGACTCGGATCGTATCGGGGAGCGGAGTCTAAGGTCCAGCTGGTCTTCGCCAGAGCCCGCCGCAAAGCAGGATGGATTTGCTGTGGCAGGCGACACCCAGGTCGCTATCCCTAATACGGCTCGACCACACAGGTAACTGGGCAAGGCGAGGTACAAGAGGAAGGTCAAGGCAGGCGGCAAAGGTTCGTAGTCAATAAACGTAGCGGAAAGGTCTGGGTACACGGGTATGGCAAACAGGCAATAGGGTACGCTTTCTCTCAGGCAAATGGCCCTGAAAATCCGGCAGGGGGGTGTGGGAGGTGCAAAAACTTTACAATGAGCTGTTCAGGTGCATTACTAATTATGGGTGTACTGGCCCTTTAAATCTCAGAGCACCAGCGCAGACATAGTGAAGGAGGTAAGTGACGGGCCGGGATTCGCATGTGGGCGCGTCCTGCGATGCGAATCCCGTCCCCATTGGGAGCAGAGACAGTGCACTCGCGGCCGACATGTGCGGCCGGAGCACAGGTAGTAACACCCAGGAGGACCCCACTGCTGACACAGACATAAAAAAGCAAGACTACATTTTGCCAAAATGAACTTGAGTAAGCCAAGATAGAGCTTTTTGGTGAAGCACATCATTCTACTGTTTACCGAAAACAGAATGAGGCATACAAAGAAAAGAACACAGTACCTACAGTGAAATATGGTGGAGGTTCAATGATGTTTTGGGGTTGTTTTGCTGCCTATGGCACTTTTTGAGTGTTGCTGTGTAAGAGTGTTGCTCTTTTTGAGTGTTGCTGTGTAAGAGGGGGGCGTGAAAGAGGAGTTTCAAAAACTGTGATTATCTGTTGTGCGGAGTGAATCTGTGGAGTGGGTGCGACTGCCTATAGCCCACATTCTTATTTTGGGGGGAGGAGGAGTAGATTGGGCACAGGTGTATAAATCTTAGCTTGGGACTCTTATTGAGAGCTTGCTCTTTTTGAGTGTTGCTGTGTAAGAGGGGGCGTGAAAGAGGAGTTTCAAAAACTGTGATTATCTGTTGTGCGGAGTGAATCTGTGGAGTGGGTGCGACTGCCTATAGCCCACATTCTTATTTTGGGTAAGTTTTTCTCTTTTGCACATAGTGGGATAACTGTTAGAGTTTAAACACCCTTTTTCATTTTTTTTTTTTTTCTCTGTTCCACCTCTAGGGGGAGGAGGAGTAGATTGGGCACAGGTGTATAAATCTTAGCTTGGGACTCTTATTGAGAGCTTGCTCTTTCTGAGTGTTGCTGTGTAAGAGCTCCAAAAGAGGAGTTTCAAAAACTGGAGTTTGAAAGCAGGAGGTTGAGATCGCTGTGAGTTTTCATTTTTGAACCCACAAGGTCTACAAAAAATTTTAAGTGTCATTTTGACTGTCTGTTTTTTCCTATACATTTGTGAAATCCCCATAATTAGATGGCCTCCATGTTGGAAAATGCAGTCCAATGTACATCCTGTTCAATGTATGCAATCCTTGAACAACAGTTTGAGGGTGCATATTGTTGTGCGAGATGTGTGCTAGTTGTCCGTTTGGAAGCCCAGATCCTGCATCTAGAGGGGCGACTGGCAACAATGAGAAGCATTAACAACATGGAGAGGAGTCTCCTGCTCACTGAGCAGGCACTCTCGGGAATAGAGGTGGGGGAGGACAGTGGGACGGAGTTGCAGGACAGTCAGGCAGTTAGCTGGGTTACAGTTAGAAAGAGGGGTAGGGGAAAAAGTGTCAGGGAGGCTAGTCCTGAACTGGCACACCCCAACAAGTTTGCCCGCTTGGCAGATGAGGGGGATGCCATTACAGAGCTAGCAGAACTGCAGCAGGATACCGCCTCTGACCGCCAGGAGGGTGTCTGCTCCAGTAAGGAGGGAGGGAGGAGTACAGGGCAGGCCAGACAGGTACTAGTGGTGGGGGACTCAATTATTAGGGGGACAGACAGGGCAATCTGTCACAAAGACCGGGATCGCCGAACAGTGTGCTGTCTGCCTGGCGCACGAGTTCGGCACATCGCGGATCGGGTTGACAGGTTGTTGGGCGGGGCTGGAGAGGACCCAGCAGTCATGGTACATATTGGCACCAATGACAAAGTAAGAGGTAGGTGGAGTGTCCTTAAAAATGATTTCAGGGACTTAGGCCGCAAGCTTAAGGCAAGGACCTCCAAGGTAGTCTTTTCTGAAATACTACCAGTACCACGAGCCGCACCAGAGAGGCAGCGGGAGATCAGGGAGGTAAACAAGTGGCTCAGAAGCTGGTGTAGGAAGGAAGGGTTTGGGTTCATGGAGAACTGGGCTGACTTCGCTGTCGGTTACCGGCTCTACCGTAGGGACGGGCTGCACCTCAATGGGGAGGGTGCAGCTTTGCTTGGGGAGAAGATGGCTAGAAGGGTGGAGGAGTGTTTAAACTAGGGACTTGGGGGGAGGGAACCTACAGCAAAGAGGGGGAAGATAGTGTAGATAGAGAGGTGGGAATTATAAATGTACCTGGGGGTGGAGCGGAGGGAGGGGTTAGAATAGTTAATAGGAATAGGCTTCATAGGAAAATAAAACTTACACCCTTGAATCCCATTAACCCCAATAACATAAAGGATGGAAATGTAAAGTGTATGTTCACAAATGCCAGAAGCCTAGCAAATAAAATGGGGGAGCTTGAGGCCTTGATACTGGAGGAACATATTGATATAGTTGGGGTCACTGAGACATGGCTGGACTCCTCGCATGACTGGGCTGTCAATCTGCAGGGGTTTACATTGTTTCGCAAGGATAGAATGAACAGAAAAGGTGGTGGAGTCTGTCTGTATGTAAGAAGTGGTATGAAAGTCAGTGTGAACGATGCCATAGTGTGTGATGATTCTGAGGATGTGGAATCATTGTGGGTAGAATTACAAAAGGAGGGAAATACTGAAAAAATAATATTTGGGGTAATCTACAGACCCCCTAATATCACTGAAGAGATAGAAGTTCGGCTTCATAAACAAATAGAGAGGGCCGCCCGGGCAGGTACAGTGGTAATAATGGGAGATTTTAACTATCCAGATATAGATTGGGGTCCGGGGTTGGCTAAAACTACAAAGGGGCGACAATTCCTAAATTTATTGCAGGATAATTTTATGGGCCAGTTTGTGGAGGACCCAACAAGAAGTGATGCCTTGTTGGATCTGATCATTTCCAACAACGCAGAGCTGGTTGGTAATGTAACTGTGCGGGAAAACCTTGGTAATAGCGACCACAATATAGTTACTTTTGACTTAAAATGTAGAAAACAAAGACAGGCGGGGAAGGCAAAAACATATAACTTTAAAAAGGCAAATTTCCCTGGGCTGAGGGCTGCACTACAGGACATAGACTGGGGGGAGGTGTTCTCAAATACTGATACAGAAGGTAAATGGGACATCTTTAAATTAACTCTAAATAACTATACAGCTAAATATATACCAAAGGGGAACAAATATAAACGATTGAAACTAAATCCTACATGGCTGACACATGATGTTAAAAGAGCAATAAACAGCAAAAAAATAGCCTTCAAAAAATACAAATCTGATGGGTCAGCGATAACATTTAAACAGTACAAGGAGCTTAATAAAATCTGTAAAAATGTAATAAAAACAGCAAAAATTCAAAATGAGAGACAGGTGGCCAAAGAAAGCAAAACTAATCCTAAATATTTTTTTAGATATATAAATGCAAAAAAACCAAGGACAGAGCATGTAGGACCCCTTAATAATGATAATGGGGAGGTTGTCACAGGCGATCAAGAGAAGGCGGAGCTACTGAATGGGTTCTTTAGTTCTGTATACACTATGGAAGAAGGAGCTGACATTGGCCAGGTCAGTGCTGGTAACACATCATGTAATGTACTGAACTGGCTTAATGTAGAGATGGTACAAGGTAAGTTAAGTGATATAAATGTAAGCAAATCCCCAGGACCGGATGGACTACACCCAAGAGTTCTTAGAGAGGTAAGTTCAGTAATATCTGTACCCCTGTTCATGATATTTAGAGATTCTCTGGTGTCTGGTATTGTGCCAAGGGACTGGCGCAAGGCGAATGTGGTGCCAATCTTCAAAAAGGGCTCTAGGTCTTCCCCAGGAAACTATAGACCGGTAAGTTTAACGTGCATTGTGGGTAAATTGTTTGAAGGACTTATAAGGGATTACATACAGGAATACATAGGGGATAATTGTATTATAAGTGATAGCCAGCATGGGTTTACTAAGGATAGAAGTTGTCAAACCAATCTAATTTGCTTTTATGAAGAGGTGAGTAGAAGCCTTGACAGAGGAATGGCTGTGGATATAGTGTTTCTGGATTTTGCTAAAGCATTTGATACTGTCCCTCATAGACGTCTGACAGGTAAGTTAAGGTCTTTGGGTTTGGAAATTTTAGTTTGTAACTGGATTGAACACTGGCTCATGGATCGTACCCAGAGAGTGGTGGTCAATGATTCGTACTCTGATTGGTCCCCGGTTATTAGTGGTGTACCCCAAGGTTCAGTACTGGGACCGCTGTTGTTTAATTTATTTATCAATGATATAGAGGATGGTATTAACAGCTCTGTTTCTATCTTTGCAGATGACACCAAGCTTTGTAGCACGGTACAGTCTATAGAGGATGTGCATAAGTTACAAGATGACTTGGATAGACTAAGTGTCTGGGCATCCACTTGGCAAATGAGGTTCAATGTGGATAAATGTAAAGTTATGCATCTGGGTACTAATAACCTGCATGCATCGTATGTCTTAGGGGGGATTAAACTGGCAGAGTCACTGGTAGAGAAGGATCTGGGTGTACTTGTAGATCAAAGACTACAGAATAGCATGCAATGTCAGGCTGCTGCTTCCAAAGCCGGCAGGATATTGTCATGTATCAAAAGAGGCATGGACTCAAGGGACAGGGACATAATACTCCCCCTTTATAAAGCATTGGTACGGCCTCACCTGGAATATGCTGTTCAGTTTTGGTCACCTGTCCATAAAAGGGACACTGCGGAGTTGGAAAGGGTGCAGAGACGCGCGACTAAACTAATATGGGGCTTGGAACATCTTAGCTATGAGGAGCGATTAAAGGAGTTACAATTGTTTAGTCTTGAGAAGAGACGTTTAAGGGGGGATATGATAAACGTATATAAGTATATTAATGGCCCATACAAAAAATATGGAGAAAAACTGTTCCAGGTTAAACCCCCCCAAAGGACGAGGGGGCACTCCCTCCGTCTGGAGAAAAAAAAGTTTAGTATCAAGGGGCGACACGCCTTCTTTACCGTGAGGACTGTGAATTTATGGAACGGTCTACCTCAGGAACTGGTCACAGCAGGAACAATTAACAGCTTTAAAACAGGATTAGATACATTCCTGGAACAAAATAAGATTAATGCTTATGAAGAAATATAAAATCTCATCCCTTCCCCAATATCGCGCCACACCCCTACCCCTTAATTCCCTGGTTGAACTTGATGGACATATGTCTTTTTTCGACCGTACTAACTAATATGTGCAAGACATCATGAAATTTGAGGATTACCAATGGATTTTGGATCGCACTGTACAGCCCAGTGTCAGAAAGCTGGGTTTGCGTCCAAGATCTTTGGTCTTCCAGCAGGACAATGGCCCCAAACATATGTCAAAAAGTGAGTAGCTTATTGATGGTTATAGGAAGCGACTGATTTCAGTTATTTTTTCCAAAGGGTGCCTAATGAAATAGTAAGTTAAGGGTGCCAATAATTTTGTCCACCCCATTTTTGGAGTTTGGTGTGACATTATGTCCAATTTCCTTTTTTTCCTTCCTTTTTTGGTTTTGTTCCTATACTGCAATCCTTTTCTGTGAGAAATACTTCAGTTTCTTGAAAAATTTCAGGGGTGCCAACATTTACGGGCATGACTGTATGCCTCACAAATGTTGAGAAGGTATGCACGACATGTAACTTCATAAACGTGCCCGATGTGGCTGAATTAACACTATGAACATTATGAACATGCATGCTATAAACACCTATGAACGTATGCACAATAACACGCTATCAGCTTGTGTACAGAAAACTAGGTAAGGATGAGGACAAAGCTGAGAGCGTAAGCATAATACAAACGCTAAGGATGTATGCATACCGAATGTATGTACGTATACGTATAACTAGCTATGAACGTATGTAAGGTATGAATGCTACGCACAATGCAAATGCTAAAAATGGAGCAAGTAAGAAAAAACAGCCACCAGCACTTCCACTACTAGTAAACACACCTCAGTTCACATGGATTCGTTGCCGTACTTCAAGCACCTCCCCTGTTTAGGTTGTGCACAGTGCTATATAGTGTATGTCATATTGCAAAAGTAGAATAGAAGACAGTAGCCAGCACTCACCATCCAGGGGTCACTTTATTTCAGGATACGGTGCATATACAGACGATCAGCGGGCAGGGTGAGGAGGAAGGGGGTCCCGAGACCCCCTTCCTCCTCACCCTGCCAGCTGATCGTCTGTATAAGCACCGTCTCATGAAATAAAGTGACCCCTGGATGGTGAGTGCTGGCTACTGTCTTCTCTTCTATTTATGCAAATGCTATAAATGTGTGCATAACACCAATGCTACAACCGTTTGTGCATGACTATGTTGTATGAAAACTGTAGCTGTTATGAAAATATGCACGATATAAATGCTGACCGAATGCACGCTTTCACACTGTGAATGTATATACCAGGGGTACTCAACTATTTTTAGTGAGGGTCCGCTTATCCAGGTCTGCCACTGGTAAAGGTCCAAGCAAAGCGCTGAGTTCTGGTTTACACTTAGTGGCCACAGTGCCATGAAGGAAATAGACAAAACAACTGGAGTCTGGAGGATGTAAAACTACTGTTTCCTATATTTTCTGACTACTGCCAGAGACTGTACCTCTGAAAATAATACTGCCGCATACTGTACTCCTGAATTAAATACTGCCGCATTGTGTATCCCTGAACATAATACTTCCACATGCTTTACCCCTGAATATAATACTTTCACATGCTGTACCCCTGAATATAATACTTTCACATGCTGTACCCCTGAATATAATACTTTCACATGCTGTACCCTTGAATATACTTCCACATGCTGCACCCCTGAATATACTTCCACATGCTGTACCCCTGAATATACTTCCACTTGCTGTACCCCTGAGTATACTTCCACATGCTGTACCCCTGATTATACTTCCACATGCTGTACCCCTGATTATACTTCCACATGCTGTTCCCCTGATTATACTTCCACATGCTGTACCCCCCTGATTATAATGCTGCCACATGCTGTACCCCTGAATATAATACTTCTACATGCTGTACCCCTGAATATAATACTTCCACATGCTGTACCCTTGAATATAATACTGCCGCACAGTGTACCCCCTGACTATATTGAATATACCCCTGAATATAATACTTCCACATGCTGTACCCCTGAATATAATACTTCCACATGCTGTACCCCTGAATATAATACTTCCACATGCTGTACCCCTGAATATAATACTTCCACATGCTGTACCCCTGAATATAATACTTCCACATGCTGTACCCCTGAATATAATACTTCCACATGCTGTACCCCTGAATAATACTTCCACATGCTGTACCCCTGAATATAATAGTTCCACATGCTGTACCCCTGAATATAATAGTTCCACATGCTGTACCCCTGAATATAATACTTCCACATGCTGTACCCCTGATCATAATACTGCCACATGCTGTACCCCTGAATATACTTCCACATGCTGTACCCCTGAATATAATACTACAGCCACCCTACCTCCACACTCCCACAGTGCACGCCCCCTTGTCATTCTCCACACCCCTACAGTGGCCCCTCTTGTCATTCTCCATACCCCTACAGTGGTCCCCCTTGTCATTCTTCACACCCCTACAGTACCCCCCCCCCCTTGTCTTTCTCGACACCCCTACAGTACCCCCCTGGTCTTTCTCCACACTCCTACAGTGCCCCTCTTGTCTTTCTCCACCCTCCTACAGTGCCCCCAGTCATTCTCCACCCTCCTACAGTACCCCCCTTTCATTCTCCACACTCCTAGTGCCCCCAACATTCTCCACACTCCTACAGTGCCCCCCCCCCCGTCATTCTCCACACTCCTAGTGCCCCCCGTCATTCTCCACACTCCTACAGTGCCCCCCATCATTCTCCACACTCCTACAGTGCCCCCCGTCATTCTCCACACTCCTACAGTACTGTGCCCCCCGTCATTCTCCACATTCCTACAGTGCCCCCCGTCATTCTCCACACTCCTACAGTGCCCCCGTCATTCTCCACACTCCTACAGTGCCCCCCGTCATTCTCCACACTCCTACAGTGCCCCCTGTCATTCTCCACACTCCTACAGTGCCCCCCGTCATTCTCCACACTCCTACAGTGCCCCCTGTCATTCTCCACACTCCCACAGTGCTCCCCTTGTCTTTCTCCACACTCCTACAGTGCCCCCGTCATTCTCCACACTCCTAGTGCCCCCCCTGTCATTCTCCACACTCCTACAGTACCCCCGTCATTGTCCACACTCCTACAGTACCCCCCGTCATTCTCCACACTCCTAGTGCCCCCCGTCATTCTCTACACTCCTAAAGTGCCCCCTGTTATTCTCCACACTCCTAGTGCCCCCCTGTCACTCTCCACACTCCTACAGTGCCCCCCATCATTCTCCACACTCCTACAGTGCCCCCCGTCATTCTCCACACTCCTACAGTGCCCCCCGTTATTCCCCACACTCCTACAGCACCCCCTATGATTCTCCACACTCCTAGTGCCTTCCTGTCATTCTCCACACTCCTACAGTGCCCCCCTTGTCTTTCTCCACACTCCTACAGTGCCCCCGTCATTCTCCCCACTCCTAGTGCCCCCGTCATTCTCCACACTCCTACAGTACCCCCGTCATTCTCCACACTCCTACAGTACCCCCGTCATTCCCCACACTCCTACAGTACCCCCCCGTCATTCTCCACACTCCTAGTGCCCTCCTGTCATTCTCCACACTCCTACAGTGCCCCCCTGTTATTCTCCACACTCACAGTACCCCCTGTCATTCTCCACACTCCTACAGTGCCCCCTTGTCTTTCTCCACACTCCTAGTGCCCTCCTGTCATTCTCCACACTCCTACAGTGCCCCCATCATTCTCCACACTCCTAGTGCCCCCCCACAGACAGTGACACCCCCATCCCCCCCGCCATCATAAACTAAATATTTCATCCCCAGCCAAAACCAGCTCACCCCTCTGTACACCTCCGTATTGTCCACATCAGGGCCGGTTTTAGGCTTAGCGTGGCCCTGGGCAAAAAAGTGGTAATAGTGCACTAACCAGATTTGCACATTTTGGTCACTTCAAATACCATAAAAAACGATCTAAAAAGCAATTGAAAAGTCCCATCAAAACAAAAATGGTACCGATAAAAACTACAAATCACAGCGCAAAAAATGACCCTCACATCCCCATATACAGAAAAATGAGAGTTTTAGGGATCAGAATAGTACAATATTATATATATTTTTATATATATTATATATATTTTTGTATAGTTTCCCCACATTAGTTGCAGTATAGTTCCCCCACATTAGGTGCAGTATAGTTCCCCCACATTAGGTGCAGTATAGTTCCCCCACATTAGGTGCAGTAGAGTTCCCCCACATTAGGTGCAGTAGAGTTCCCCCACATTAGGTGCAGTATAGTTCCCCACATTAGGTGCAGTATAGTTCCCCCACATTACCTGCAGTACAGCTCCCCACATTAGGTGCAGTGTAGTTTCCCCACATTAGGTGCAGTATAGTTCCCCCACATTAGGAGCAGTACAGTTCCCCCACATTAGGTGCAGTATAGCTCCCCCACATTAGGTGCAGTATAGTTCCCCACATTAGGAGCAGTACTGTTCCCCCACATTAGGTGCAGTACAGTTCCCCCACATTAGGTGCAGTATAGTCCCCCACATTATGTGCAGTATAGATCCCCCACATTAGGTGCAGTATAGTTCCCCACATTAGGTGCAGTATAGTTCCCCACATTAGGTGCAGTATAGTTCCCCACATTAGGTGCAGTATAGTTCCCCACATTAGGTGCAGTATAGTTTCCCCACATTAGGTGCAGTATAATTTCCCCACATTAGGTGCAGTATAGTTTCCCCACATTAGGTGCAGTATAGTTTCCCCACATTAGGTGCAGTATAGCTCCCCCAAATTAGGTGCAGTATAGCTCCCCCACATTAGGTGCAGTATAGTTCCCCACATTAGGTGCAGTACTGTTCCCCCACATTAGGTGCAGTATAGTTCCCCCACATTAGGTGCAGTACAGTTCCCCCACATTAGGTGCAGTATAGTTCTCCCACATTATGTGCAGTATAGTTCCCCCACATAAGGTGCAGTATAGTTCTCCACATTTGGTGCAGTATAGTTCCTCCCCATTAGGTGCAGTATAGTTCCTCCCCATTAGGTGCAGTATAGTTCCCCCACATTAGGTGCAGTATAGTTCCCCCACATTAGGTGCAGTATAGTTCCCCACATTAGGTGCAGTATAGTTCTCCACATTAGGTGCAGTATAGTTCCCCACATTAGGTGCAGTACTGTTCCCCCACATTAGGTGCAGTACAGTTCCCCCACATTAGGTGCAGTACAATTCCCCACATTACGTGCAGTATAGTTCCCCACATTACGTGCATTATAGTTCCCCACGTTACGTGCAGTATAATTCCCCACATTAGGTGCAGTATAGTTCTCCCACATTAGGTGCAGTATAGTTCCCTCACATTAGGTGCAGTACAGTTCCCCCACATTAGGAGCAGTATAGTTCCCCCACATTATGTGCAGTATAGTTCCCCCACATTAGGTGCAGTATAGTTCCCCACATTAGGTGCAGTATAGTTCCCCACATTAGGTGCAGTATAGTTCTCCCACATTAGGTGCAGTATAGTTCCCTCACATTAGGTGCAGTACAGTTCCCCCACATTAGGTGCAGTACAGTTCCCCCACATTAGGTGCAGTACAATTCCCCACATTACGTGCAGTATAGTTCCCCACATTACGTGCATTATAGTTCCCCACGTTACGTGCAGTATAATTCCCCACATTAGGTGCAGTATAGTTCTCCCACATTAGGTGCAGTATAGTTCCCCCACATTAGGTGTAGTATGTTCCCCCACAGACATACAGCCTTTAGTCATATACAGTGTAAGGCTGGAGGCTGTATGTCTGTGTACTGCCCCACTTCAGTGCTCCGTCCACCGCTCCTCCGGTCAGGGGTCACGATCTACTGCTATGGCTTATAGGCCATAGCAGTAGGTCCCGGGACCGGAGGAGCGGTGGTCGGCGCACTGAAGATGACGTAGAGGTAACTTGCCGTGCGCGCGCGTCTTCCTTCTCGATGCTCTGCTCTGTTTCTATGGGCGCATGCACGGGACATCAGTGACTTCCTTGCATGTGCTAACTCCCGGCGTTTTTAAAGTTAATGCCGGGCCGAGGAAAGGTAGCCGGGACCGGGGGTGTACCTAGAGCATTTGGCACCCGAGGCGGACCCTTTGTTTGACACCCCCCACACACCCTTCCCCCCTTAATTACACCCCCCCCCCCCTTTATTTAGCCCCTCCCCCCCTTAATTACACCCCCTCCCAGGAGCGGATTGACAACATAAAAAAGCAAGGGCCCCTACTAGGCTCTGCAGCTCGTCAATCTTCTGCCCCGCCCCTATTCCACCTAAATCCCACACACAACAAACTAAAATTTATATATATATATATATATATATATATATATATAAGAAACACTTTAACATAGGTAAATTTCCATGACTAATAATACTGGTATACAAGGAGTAAATATATACCACCACACAATAACTGGATAATACCGCCATACTGTACTGAATAAAACCACTATACACAGAGCAGTATACTATAAAGGATCTGTATAAGTGATTATATACAGGACCATATGGCGGTAGATATCAGCTGTACACAGGATGTATATACCATATAAGTGATTATATACAGGACCATATGGCAGTAGATATCAGCTATACACAGGAGGCATATACCATATAAGCGATTACAGTTACATTTTGGGACTCACAATTACATCTTTTCTGATCAGCGACGTCCTCTTTCCTTTTCTTCTCCATCCGGATAAGACCGCCATGTGGATCTCTTAACATCTGCAGGAAAAACATGTCAGACTCTGCATTTTTCCAGTGCCCTCCCCTCCTCTACACAATCTTTCCATCTATAGGCCCACAAACTGTAATAATGCCCTCCTTGGTGTCCTGCACAGTAAACGGGCAGGTAGGTAGGTAGCCAGGTAAATAGGTAACTAGGTAGGGAGATCATGAAGCCAGATATGTAGGTAGGTGACAAGTTAGGTAGGTAGGCAGCCATGTATGAAGGCCAGGTATGTACATAATTAGGTAGCTGGGTATGTAGGTAAGTAGTTAGGCATCCAGGTATAAAGTTAGGTAGCCCCCCTTCCCTGTAGGTATAGGCAGCAGAGTTAAACCCCCTTCCCAATAGGTATAGGGACAGAGTTAACCCCCCTTTCTCCTTAGGTATAGGCAGCAGAGTCCCCCCACCCCCTTTCCCCGTAGGTATAGGCAGTTAAAAAACCCTCCCCCCATTTCCCATAGGTATAGGCAGAGTTAAACCCCTTTTTTCCCATAGGTATAGGCAGATTTCCCCCCCCCCTCTTCCCCATTGGTATAGGTAGAGTTACCTTCCCCTCCCCTCTTTCCCATAGGTATAAGCAGAGCTACACCCCCCCTTTCCCATAGGTATATGCAGTTACACCCCCCCTTTCCCATAGGTATATGCATTTAAACCCCCCTCTTTACCACGTGTATATGCAGCTACACCCCCCCCCTCTTCCCCATAGATATATGTAGAGTAACCCCTCCCCTTCCCAATAGGTATATGTAGAGTAACCCCTCCCCCATAGGTATATGTAGAGTAACCCCTCCCCATAGGTATATGTAGAGTAACCCCCCTCCCCTCCCCCATAGGTATATGTAGAGTAACCCCCCTCCCCTCCCCCATAGGTATATGTAGAGTAACCCCCCTCCCCTCCCCCATAGGTATATGTAGAGTAACCCCTCCCCTTCCCCATAGGTATATGTAGAGTAACCCCTCCCCTTCCCCATAGGTATATGTAGAGTAACCCCTCCCCTTCCCCATAGGTATATGTAGAGTAACCCCCCCTCCCCTTCCCTTCCCCATAGGTATATGTAGAGTAACCCCCCCCTCCCCTTCCCTTCCCCATAGGTATATGTAGAGTAACCCCCCCCCTCCCCTTCCCCATAGGTATATGTAGAGTAACCCACCCTCCCCTTCCCCATAGGTATATGTAGAGTAACCCCTCCCCTTCCCCATAGGTATATGTAGAGTAACCCCCCTCCCCTTCCCTTCCCCATAGGTATATGTAGAGTAACCCCCCCTCCCCTTCCCTTCCCCATAGGTATATGTAGAGTAACCCCCCCCCCCTCCCCTTCCCCATAGGTATATGTAGAGTAACCCCCCCTCCCCTTCCCTTCCCCATAGGTATATGTAGAGTAACCCCCCTCCCCTTCCCCATAGGTATATGTAGAGTAACCCACCCCTCCCCTTCCCCATAGGTATATGTAGAGTAACCCCCCCTCCCCTCTCCCATAGGTATATGTAGAGTAACCCCCCCTCCCCTCCCCCATAGGTATATGTAGAGTAAACCCCCCTCCCCTTCCCTTCCCCATAGGTATATGTAGAGTAATCCCTCTCCCCTTCCCTTCCCCATAGGTGTATGTAGAGTAACCCCCCCCTTCCCATTCCCTTCCCCATAGGTATATGTAGAGTATACCCTTAGTACGCCACTGGCCGGGACATCTACCTTTCGGGACAGGGATGTCCCAAATGTGATGGGGCCCCCTGCAGGCTGCTCAGTGGCGGATCCCCCTCCTGGATCCGCCTTTGAGCAGCCCGCAGGGGGCTCCCTGGGGGATGGGAGCCCTGGGCAATTGCCTGGATTGCCCCGCCCTAATGCCGGCCCTGGTCCGCATCTTGTAAAAGCTGCAGCTCTCAGCAGTGGCGGGATCTCTTTCTGCGACGTAGCAGCCGGAGCAGGGATGCATCCATGACATCGGGCGTGCATACGCGCGGACGTCTTAAAGCTGCAGCACCCCTGCCCCAGCTTACTTTACTTGGGGCAGGGAGACCTGCCGAAGAGGAGAGCATTACACAAGAGGGGACCCCGCGGATGGGAGAATTGTTCAGAGTGGTCTGAGTCGCATTTGTTTTATGGAAAAAAAAAGGTATGCCCGGCCCTGCCTATACAAATGAATAAGGGGAAAGTCGGCGGGCGGTCCACATGACTGGCGGTCGCGGTCCGGATCTGGACCACGGTCCACCAGTTGAGTACCCCTGGTATATACCATATAAAATGCTATGAACGTATTCACAAAAGTAAATGCTATAAACGTAAGCACAATATGAATACTATGAACGTTTGCACAACACAAAGCTATAATCATGATAAGCATGCTAAAATGCTATGGAAGTATGCAGAAGTAAATGCCTAACTGTACTCACAATACTATACATATCTGCACAAAATAAATACTATCAACATAAGTGCAACGAATACATACGACAAACGTGCTTCCATCAATACTACTACCACAACCACCATAACACTATGAATGTAGGCAAGTGTACACTTATACACAATACCCTGAACGTATACAGAATATAATACCATGATACTATTGTGCAGTATACACGTACGTTGAGTGTATGTGCAGTGTACATGCTAAGAGCATATATGCAGTATGAATGCCATGCATGTATTTACAGTATAATGTCACAAGCGAATGAGCAGTATAACGCTATGAGCATACGTGTGGTCTAAACGTTATGAGTGTTTTTACGGTATAACTGTAATAAGCACATGTGCAGTATAAACACTATGAGTGGATATGCAGTATAAATGCTATGAGCATGTATGTGGTATGAATGCTATGAGTGCTTTTGCGGTATACATGCTATGAGCATTTGTGCGGTACAATGCTATGAGTGAATATACCTGCATGAACAGTATAAGTGCTGAGAGTGTAAGGGCAGTATGAATAGTAAGAATTATGTATGTGCATATATATAAGAAAAAGTCCAACAGGAAGCATGAGGCGGCACTCCAGCAATTTCAAGATAAAGAAGGTTCTTTTATTCACCCATAGTGCTTCGTTTCGACCCTCTCAATGGAGTCTTTATAAAGCATACAAAAAAAGTGAACATGTGCAATATATATATGGTCCATAATTATACAGACATGCCCCTTAGGGGCGTGATATTAGTGACATCACCTGTCATAACAATGCAATTCAATGTGCAAAATAAAGCAATCTGTATATGGAACATCTAATACACATATTAGACAATAAAGTACAATACAGTGCAATTAGTGATGCAATATAAAACAATTCCCCAATATAGTGCATATATGTCACAAAACTTCATAATAGATAATGGGTGTTACCTCTGACTCCTTTGTAAACAGAGGCAATGCGCAGGACCGGAACACATCGCATCACATGATCTATCACATGATGCGATTGCGTCATGGAGGAGCCGATGTTAAACTGCGACTGCGCACTGTCCGCTCTCCCATTAGTCAGAGCAAAACAGAGCATCACAGTGGTAATGTCGCCATATCAACTAAGGGCAAAATAATGGGCAATGTATTAAACATTATACAAATGGATGACACAATTAGCTGCAGACACCAATATAAGTACAATATGGACATGGTATGTATCATATAAGCTTGATGCGGCAGGTCATATAATTGGGGAATAGGGTGGTTGACAAACGGAGCATACTGCCTACAGGTAACAGGCTAGCATGTCCCTCACTCATTCTCCGCATATTGCGGGGAAGAAAAGTGATAGGGCAACGGACCACAAAGGGTCTGGGTCTAACGGGTGTATATAACACCTTGCTAGTCCGCATATTACCCCCGTGATCCTCTCTATGCCATGTACCCCAAGATAAGGTCCAGCTCCCAACCCACTCCTATTTAACCCCTTCGTTCTGCCTGCCCCAAAAGATAAAACATATAATTATGCATATATCGTCCATATTTTATTGTAAGTATACATTAGCTCCTCAACATGACACTAAAAGCACAACCGTGAAAGACAATATAGATACAAATTAATTATTCCGTCCTGGCGCATCCATGAAGGTGGAAATCTATGCCGGGGGATGTCCAGTGTATAGGTAAAACCCTGTAAAAATACAAAAAAATAAATATTAAAATTATGACATTATAAAAATATCATTTTTAAAGTGTATACTGTGTTCATATGTGCAAAGAATGTGTAAACCCTATGTATAAATACCAAAAAAAATACACATAATTACCCAGGACAAATAAATTATAAATGTACAATTAATCGACAAATATATCAAAAATACATATATAATAAATTAGGGGTCCACTAGAGAAGCTAAACAAAAAATCATTGATCACAGGAAGGTCTTCAAGGAGAGATCTATATTTAAGCCATGTGGTTGTAACGTATTTAATTTTTGAATCCACATGACCTCTCTTTGTCTCAAAAGCCTTTCCCTTTCCCCCCCTCTCCTAGATCTGGGGACCGAATCAACAATCACAAATCTAAGATCATTAACGTTATGTTTATGCTCTATGAAATGACGTGGCACCGGTAAATCTTGTGATTATTTAATCGCAACCTACACTCAGTGGTTGTTTCACCCACATATAAATATTTGCAAGGGCAAATTAAAACATAAATAACAAAATCACTTCTACACGTCAAATGTCGTCGGATAGGAAAAGATTTCTTAGACACTGGATGTATGAAACAGTCACTTTTAAGCATGAGAGGACAATTCTTACAGCTTCCACACGGGTAACTACCTGGTTTTAGTTTAGACACAAGATCAATTGGTTCCTCACCCACATCTGCTCTAACCAACATGTCATTCAAATTTTTGGGTCTTTTATAAGAGAGGAGCGGTGGTGCACTAAAATCGGATACCTGTGGAAAACTGTCAGTAAGAATTTTCCAATGCCTACGAACAACAGAAGCAATCTCATTACTACAATCAGTAAATGTTGTGATGAATGGAATCCGTCTCACCTCATTATTTTCCTTTCTACTTGGTTGCATTAGTTGTTCTCTGGACATGATTTTAATCTTATTACTTTGGCTTTTAATAAGTTTATTAGGTTATCCTCTCTTTTTAAATTTT
The DNA here is from genome assembly GCF_029499605.1 of Hyla sarda. Classification (NCBI taxonomy): domain Eukaryota; kingdom Metazoa; phylum Chordata; class Amphibia; order Anura; family Hylidae; genus Hyla; species Hyla sarda. Next base: position 124,583,337 of record NC_079193.1, read on the forward strand.
TTCCCCATCTCTGTCAATCTTCCCTCTAATTTTTCTGGGTCCTGTACAATTCTTTTGACTCGCATGAATTGGCTACGTGGGAGGGACTTAATCATCTTTTTGGGGTGCTGACTTTCATATTGTAATAAATTGTTACGATCCGTGGGCTTGACATATAGATCCATACATAATCTGTCACCCTCTCTATAAACCCAAGTGTCCAAAAATTGAATTCCAGTCTCGGAACATGTCATCGTAAATTTAATATCAACATCAATATCGTTTAGAAATTCAAAAAAAGATTGTAATTCCTGTCTGTCACCACACCAAATCAAAAAAATGTCATCTATATATCTCCACCACTTCAACACATGGCTGAAGTGGTGGGCTTTATAGATTTTAGATTCCTCCAGATCCGCCATAACGATTTTTGCGTAAGTGACACTGAGGTCTATTGTTGTGTTGTGTACCCACAGACCCTACCCCGACGATTAGGACACGACTTAAGAGGTTGGTTGACAATGCCTTTGCCCGTGATATAATTGACAGTGAGACACAAAAATTCTTGGTACCATTACATCCACGTGTACCTGTCATTCATATATTGCCTAAGATACATAAAAATTTAGAATGCCCCCCAGGTCGCCCGATAGTTTCGGGGTGCGAATCAATACTCAGTCCGGCATCCATTTTTGTGGATAAACTTCTACGCAATTTTGCAACAAGTGCCTTGTCTTACATTCAGGACACCTCTGATTTTTTAACTAAAATTTCTGAACTCAGGATACCGGATGGGGCATATCTGGTGTCCTTTGATGTTGTTAGCTTATATACGTGTTTTAATCACGAGAGAGGTGTCCTGAGTATGACCAAGGCACTACGCAATACAGATTATACTGAGGAATGTAGGGAGTTCATAGTGGGCCTAATAGAAATTATTCTTACATGTAATTATTTCCTTTTTTAAAATAAGTTTTATGTACAACATAAGGGGACCGCCATGGGGTCAAATATGGCCCCGACTTACGCAAACATCGTTATGGCAGATCTGGAGGAATCTATATACCCCACCACTTCAGCCATGTGCTGAAGTGGTGGAGATATATAGATTACATTTTTTTGATTTTGTGTGGTGACAGACAGGAATTACAATCTTTTTTTGAATTTCTAAACGATATTGATGTTGATATTAAATTTACGATGACATGTTCCGAGACTAGAATTCAATTTTTGGACACTTGGTTTATAGAGAGGGTGACAGATTATGTACGGATCTATATGTCAAGCCCACGGATCGTAACAATTTATTACAATATGAAAGTCAGCACCCCAAAAAGATGATTAAGTCCCTCCCACGTAGCCAATTCATGCGAATTGTACAGGACCCAGAAAAATTAGAGGGAAGATTGACAGAGATGGGGAAAAAAATTAAAAAGAGAGGATACCCTAATAAACTTATTAAAAGCCAAAGTAATGGTCATGTGGATTCAAAAATTAAATACGTTACAACCACATGGCTTAAATATAGATCTCTCCTTGAAGGCCTTCCTGTGATCAATGATTTTTTGTTTAGCTTCTCTAGTGGACCCCTAATTTATTATCTATGTATTTTTGATATATTTGTCAATTAATTGTACATTTATAATTTATTTGTCCTGGGTAATTATGTGTATTTTTTTTTGGTATTTATACATAGGGTTTACACATTCTTTGCACATATGAACACAGTATACACTTTTAGTGTCATGTTGAGGAGCTGATGTATACTTACAATAAAATATGGACGATATATGCATAATTATATGTTTTATCTTTTGGGGCAGGCAGAACAAAGGGGTTAAATAGGAGTGGGTTGGGAGCTGGACCTTATCTTGTGGTAGATGGTATAGAGAGGATCACGGGGGTAATATGCGGACTAGGAAGGTGTTATATACACACGTTAGACCCAGACCCTTTGTGGTCCATTTCCCTATCACTTTTCTTCCCCGCAATATGCGGAGAATGAGTGAGGGACATGCTAGCCTGTTACCTGTAGGCAGTATGCTCCGTTTGTCAACCACCCTATTCCCCAATTATATGACCTGCCGCATCAAGCTTATATGATACTTACCATGTCCATATTGTACTTATATTGGTGTCTGCAGCTAATTGTGTCATCCATTTGTATAATGTTTAATACAGTAACCCCCCGACCTACGATGGCCCCGACATATGATAAAATCGACATACGATGGCCTCTCAGAGGCCATCGCATGTCGATGTCAGCATCGACATACGATGCTTTTATATGTCGGGGCCATCGCATTAACTGCTATCCGACAGCGCAAAATGCTTAAGCTGCTGTCGGATAGCAGTGTAATGTGCCCCAGCAGGTTCACTTACCTATCCCCGCTGCTCCGGGTCCACTTCGCGATCCTCCGGCGTCTTGCGCATCTTCTCCAGGGTCCGGGCCTTGCTTTCCAGCGTCGTTTTTACGTCACTACGCACGCCGCGCCGGCGCAGCAGCGTAATAACGTCACCGGAAAGCAAGGCCCGGACCCTGCAGAAGATGCGCAAGATACCGGAGGATCACGAAGAAGACACCGGAGCAGCGGGACAGCATCGGGAGCCCCTGGAACAGCAGCGGGAGCGGTGAGGACCTGGTCCGGAGCGACGGGGACAGGTGAGTACAGATGCCTATACTTTACATTGCACGGATCCCTCAACATACGATGGATTCGACAAACGATGGGTCGTTTGGAACGAATTACCATCGTATGTTGAGGGACCACTGTACATTACCCATTTTAGTGCACTTAGTTGATATGGCGACATTACCACTGTGATGCTCTGTTTTGCTCCGACTAATGGGAGAGCGGACAGTGCGCAGTCGCAGTTTAACATCTGCTCCTCCATGACGCAATCGTATCATGTGATAGATCATGTGATGCGATGTGTTCCGGTCCTGCGCATTGCCTCTGTTTACAAACAGCGATGGAGTCATGCCGCACGGGGACTGTAGGCTGTCCGGAGTCATAGGTAACACTCATTATCTATTATGAAGTTTTATGACATATATGCACTATATTGGGGAATTGTTTTATATTGCATCACTAATTGCACTGTATTGTACTTTATTGTCTAATATGTGTATTAGATGTTCCATATACAGATTGCTTTATTTTGCGCATTGAATTGCATTATTATGACAGGTGATGTCACTAATATCACGCCCCTAAGGGGCATGTCTGTATAATTATGGACCATATATATATTGCACATGTTCACTTTTTTTGTATGCTTGATAAAGACTCCATTGAGAGGGTCGATACGTAGCACTATGGGTGAATAAAAGAACCTTCTTTATCTTGAAATTGCTGGAGTGCCTCCTCATGCTTCCTGTTGGACTTTTTCTTGTTTGATGCACCTTTGGTCAAGGTTGGAGCCGGCTGAGCACCCGCAAATTTACACTATAGGGCTTGAAGCCCCTACATGGGGCTCCTTCTCCTATGTTTTTATATATATATATATATATATATATATATATATACACACACACAATAAAAATGCTATGATCGTATGAAGCGAATAAATGCTTCGAACATGAATACAGAACAATGCAAGCAGTGTTATTGCAATGAGCATCTTGAACAAAATAAAGCTACAAGCATTCACCGCACAAACGCTATGAGCGCATGCACTGCCAAACACTAGACAAATATAACAACAATACACTTTATATCAGAACCGTGAATAAGGCATAAGCCAAGTTTTACTGTAACCTGTAGCAGAGCCTGCTGACTCTGCACAGGAAATCAACCCCTGCTTCTGCTTCTAACACCAATGTACACAATAAAATGCTTTGACCACGTGCACTGACTGACTACTGAGACGACTGCACTGTATAAAATACTTATCGCATGTACTGTATACTACGACCATATGTCCTGAATTATAACAGTGTATGCACTACACAGTCTACAGAGTCTGCAATACACAGTCTACAGCATACGTTACACTGCAATGACCCTCCACAGAGCATCGCACCATACTCTATATAGTATACATTGTATTGAAAACGAGACCATCTGCATGCACTAAAACTGTAATATAGTGTTTCATATTGTAACGAGACCATCTGCAGAGTATTGCATTATACTGTATATAGTATGTTATATTGTAACAAGACCACCTGCAAAGCATAACACTAAACTGTTATAGATTATGTTATTTGTAACGAGACCCTCCGCAGAGTATTGCACTGTATACAGTAAGTTGCAACGACTCTCTCCAGAGCACCACACCATCTTTCACCACACTGTACACAGCAAACTTTGGAACGAATTACCATCGTATGTTGAGGGACCACTGTAATATGGATAAAGCAAGTCCTTACATAAAAAAGTAATAATCCTTACATAAAAAAGTAATAAAGAGCTACTGGGAGCTGTAAATCACTGTCTATGTATCCTGTACAGTACTCGCAATGCCCTAAAAATGTAAAATGGAGCCGCCCTCACCTGGTGTCCAAAGGAGCAGCTAACTGTGACACAGAGTAGTACAGAACATGTAGTAGTACAAGAGTAGTACAGAACATGTAATACCTCCCTGTACTGTAGGGGGTGCTACCAGACATCAGTCAGTTCATGCACTTCAGTAATACAGGGGTTTTACCAGTGAATGCCCATTCTAATTAGTTGGTTTTTCCCGCTATTGACAAGTTTCTCAGATCTGGACTGTCTTTAGCATTGTATGTTGAGTCTTGAGCCTGGTTTCAAATTACAATGGTCCAGAAAAGACCATTGTATGCTGAAACTTTTGTATGTTGAGGCGATTGTAAGTTGAGGGATCACTGTACTGTAGTTTAAACAACATCAGGCAAGCTGACAGGACCGCTTAACGAGCGGCCGTGCAGAGAACTGGGCAGCTGCTGGACAGGGGCACGGACAATTGTAGCTGCACGGGTGGCGAGCGGTGTGCATCCTCCCGCTATGACAGATACCAAGGCCGCACCACCCAGAGCACTAATTTAACTCACCTGCTTGCCGCTCCTGTATCCCAATACCGCTGCGGGCAGTGCTAGCCCGCACCACACCTGCCCTATTATTACCTTATAACCAGAGGGTGACACAGCATCCCACGATAAGACAGCTGGCAGAGCTGCCAGGGATGCCATGCCTGTACCCCCAAGCCAGGCTCATGATCATCGAGGCCCCGGCACTGCGAGCGGCCGCTCTGAAGATCTTGGTGGGAGATTCAAACGCCAGACTGAAACCGGAAGGAGAGACTCCCACAAAAAATGCTGAGACGAAATGCCCTGTTCTGAGGGTGAGCTGACATATAAATAGGCCATGCCCTCCCACAAATACAGCCTTAAAAGGCTTATCACATAGCATAGGCAAGCCAGGTCAGTAAGCACAACACAGTCACTGGCATACACATGAGTGGTAATACAGTAGTAGGGCTAGGGTGGGAAGTAGTACAGTAGTTGTACAGAAGTAGGGCCAGGGCATATATACTAATATATACCTTAGCCCTACTACTGTACTACTACCCACCGTAGCCCTACTACACACCCTAGCCCTCGACTGTACTACTACCCACCCTAGCCCTACGACTGTACTACTGCCCACCCTAGCCCTATTACTGTACTACTGCCCACCCTAGCCCTACTACTGTATTACCACTCATGTGTATGCCACTAGTGCCAACCTTAGCCCTTCTACTGTACTACTACCCACCCTAGACCTACTACTGTAACATAGTAACATAGTTCATAAGATTAAAAAAAGACCAGAGTCCATCAAGTTCAACCTATAACCCTAATGAGTCCCTACTGAGTTCATCCAGAGGAAGGCAAAAAAAAACTCATACTAGAGGTAAAAATTCCTTCCCGACCACCTCCTCAGGCAGAGAATTCCAAAGTCTCACTGCTCTTACAGTAAAGAACCCGCGTCTACACTGGTGTAGAAATCTTTTTCCTCTAGACATAGAGGATGCCCCCTTGTTATAAATACAGTATTGGGTATAAATAGATCATGGGAGAGATCTCTATACTGTACCCTGATATATTTATACATATACACATTATTAGGTTGCCCCTAAGCCTTCTTTTTTCTAAACTAAATAACTCTAATACTGATAATCTTTCTGGGTACTGTAATCCTCCCATTCCCCATATTACCCTGGTTGCCCATCTTTGAACCCTCTTCAACTCCACTATATCTTTCTTGTACACTGGTGCCCAGTACTGTACACAGTATTCCATGTGTGGTCTGACTAGTGATTTGTACAGTTGTAGAATTATTTCCTTTTCATGGGCATCTATGCCCCTATTTATGCACCCCATGATTTTATTTGCCTTGGCAGCAGCTGCGCGACACTGGTCACTACAGCTAAATTTACTGTTAACTAAGACTCCCAAGTCCTTTCCCACGTCAGTCGTCCCAAGTGTTCTCCCATTCAATACATAATCCCAGCCCAGATTTTTCTTCCCCATGTGCATAACCTTACATTTATCAGTGTTGAACCTCATCTGCCACTTCTCAGCCCAAACCTCCAACCTATCCATATCCATTTGTAACAGTGCACTGTCCTGTATAGTGTTTACCACTTTACAGAGTTTAGTATCATCTGCAAATATTGCTACTTTACTATTCAACCCCTCTACAAGGTCATTAATTAATATATTAAATAGAACAGGACCCAAGACTGACCCCTGTGGTATCCAACTAGTAACAGTTACCCAATCAGAATAAGTACCATTAATAACCACCCTGTTTCCTATCACTGAGCCAGTTACTTAACCACTTATACAAATTCTCCCCCAGCCCAATCCTTCTCATTTTATGCACCAACCTTTTATGTGGAACCATATCAAATGCTTTGGAAAAATCCAGATATACGACATCCAGCGATTTCCCCCTGGTCCAGTCTGGAGCTAACCTCCTCATAAAAGCTGATCAGGTTAGTTTGACAGGACTGATCCCTCATCAAGCCATGCTGATATGGAGTCATACATTTATTTTTATCAAGATACTCTAAAATAGCATCCCTTAGAAAACCCTCAAACAATTTTCCAACAACTGAGGTTAAACTAACAGGTCTATAATTCCCAGGGTCTCCTTTTGACCCCTTTTTAAATATTGGCACCACATTTGCCATGCGCCAGTCCTGGGGAACAGTCCCTGTCACTATAGAGTCCCTGAATATTAAATATAAGGGTCTGTCTATTACATTACTTGATTCCTTTAGAACACGGGGGTGGATGCCATCTGGACCTGGTGATTTGCCTATTTTGATTTTTTTGTAGGCGGCACTGTACTTCTTTCTGGGTTAGACAGGTGACCTGTACTGGAGAGTTCACATTATCTCGCTGTATTTCACTTGGCATTTCATTTTCCTTGGTGAATACAATGGAGAAGAATTTGTTTAATATATTTGCTTTTTCCTGATCCCCGTCTATAATTTCTTCCTCATTTTTTAAGGGGCCTACACTTTCATTTTTGATCTTTTTGTTATTTATATAGTTAAATAACATTTTGGGGTTAGTTTTACTCTCTTTGGCAAACAGTCTTTCTGTCTCTATTTTTGTGGCTTTTATCTGTTTTTTTTTACATATTTAAAAAAAAATTCTATAGCTTTTTAATGCTTCTTTACTGCCATCCTGTTTTAGTATTTTAAATGCTTTATTTTTGTCATTTATTGCCCCTTAACTTTCTTATTCATCCATATTGGTTTTCTTTTATTTCTGACCCTTTTATTCCCATAAAGTATCTTACAGTGAGAATTTAAAATATTCTTAAAAGTCTCTCATTTAATGTCAGTATTCTTGTTTTTGAGGACATTATCCCATTTTATATTGTTAAGGGCTTCTCTGAGTTGATCAAACTTTGCCTTCCTAAAGTTCAATGTTTTTGTGGCCCCTCGAGAGATTCCCTTATTGAAGAACAAGTTATAATGTATTATATTATAATCACTATTTCCTAGATGTCCTTCTAATTGCACATTAGTTACTCTGTCAGGTCTATTGGTTAATATTAAGTCTAGTAGGGCGCCCCCACCGGTCGGGCCCTGCACCATTTGGGACAGATAATTGTCTTTAGCTATAGTCAGAAATCTGTTTCCTTTATGAGATTCACAGGTCTCAGTCTCCCAGTTTATATCAGAATAGTTAACCCCTTAACCAGTTAAGGACTCATGACGTACTGCTACGTAATGAGTCCGCTCCCGATCTATAACGCGGGGCCACTCCGTGGCCCCGCGTCATAGCGGGTCAGGCCTGGCCTCTAACAACAGCCGGGACCCGTGGCTAATAGCGCGCGGCACTGATCGCAGTGCGGCCCGCTATTAACCCTTCAGACGCAGCGATCAAAGTTGATCGCCACGTCTGAAAACTAAAGTAAACTGTTCCCGGCAGCTCAGTCGGGCTGATCGGGACATTGCGGTAAAATCGTGATGTTCCGATCAGCTGGGATGCAGACGGAGGCCTCCTTACCTCTCTCCGCGGCGTCTGATCGTCGATTGATTGCTCCAAGCCTGAGCTACAGGCTTGAGCAATCGACCGCCTATCTGACTGATCCCTGCAAAGCTATGGCTTTGCAGGGATCAGCATAGGAGATCAGTGTGTGCAGTGCTATAGGTCCCTATGGGAGCTATAACACTGCAGAAAAAAGTGACAAAAAAAAGTTAACAAAGGTCATTTGAATCACCCCCCTTTTCCCATAAAAAATACAAACTGTGTAAATAAAAATAAACATATGTGGTATCGCCCGCGTGCGAAAATGTCCGAACTATAAAAATATATTGTTAATTACTTCGCACGGTCAATGGCGTGTGCGCAAAAAAATTCCAAAGTCCAAAATAGTGTATTTTTGGTCACTTTTTATATCATGAAAAAATTAATAAAAGCAATCAAAAAGTCTGATCAATACAAAAATGGTACCGATAAAAACTTCAGAACACGGCGCAAAAAATGAGTCCTCATACTGGCCCGTACGCAGAAAAAAAAAAAGTTATAGGGGTTAGAAGATGCAAATTTTTAACATATAAATTTTCCTGCATGTAGTTATGATTTTTTTCCAAAGTACGACAATATCCAACCTATATAAATAGGGTATCATTTTAACCGTATGGACCTACTGCATAAAGATAAGGTGTTATTTTTACCGAAAAATGCACTGCGTACAAACGAAAGCCCCCAAAAGTTACAAAATGAAATTTTTTCTTCAATCATGCAAAGTAGAATTGGTGGCGCAAAAAATAAGCCATAATATGGATTTTTAGGTGCAAAATCGAAAGTGTTATGATTTTTGGAAGGTGATGAGGAAAAAGTGAAAATGCAAAAACGGAAAAACGCTTAAGGACCAGGCCATTTTACACCTCAGGACCACTGAGGTGGTTTTTTGCACATCTGACCACTGTCACTTTAAACATTAATAACTCTGGAATGCTTTTAGTTATCATTCTGATTCCGAGACTGTTTTTTCATGACATATTGAACTTTAACATAGTGGTAAAATTTTATGGTAACTTGCATCCTTTCTTGGTGAAAAATCCCAAAATTTTATGAAAAATTAGAAAAATTTGCATTTTTCTAACTTTGAAGCTCTCTGCTTGTAAGGAAAATGGATATTCCAAATAAAAAAAATTTTGATTCACATATACAATATATCTACTTTATGTTTGCATCCTAAAATTGACATGTTTTTACTTTTGAAAGACACCAGAGGGCTTCAAAGTTCAGCAACAATTTTCCAATTTTTCACAAAATTTTCAAACTCACTATTTTTCAGGGACCAGTTCAGATTTGAAGTGGATTTGAAGGGTCTTCATATTAGAAATACCCCACAAATGACCCCATTATAAAAACTGCACCCCCCAAAGTATTCAAAATGACATTCATTCAGCGTTTTAACCCTTTAGGTGTTTCACAGGAATTAGCAGCAAAGTGAAGGAGAAAATTCACAATCTTCCTTTTTTACACTCGCATGTTCTTGTAGACCCATTTTTTAAAATTTTTTCAAGGGGTAAAAGGAGAAAATTTATACTTATGTTTGTAGCCCAATTTCTCTCGAGTAAGCACATACCTCATATGTCTATGTAAATTGTTCGGTGGGCGCAGTAGAGGGCTCAGAAGCGAAGGAGCAACAAGGGGATTTTGGAGAGTACGTTTTTCTGAAATGGTTTTTGGGGGGCATGTTGCATTTAGGAAGCCCCTATGGTGCCAGAACAGCAAAAGAAAACCACATGCCATACCATTTTGGAAACTATACCCCTTGAGGAACGTAACAAGGAATTAAGTGAACCTTAATACCCCACAGGTGTTTCACGACTTTTGCATATGTAAAAAAAATATATATATTTTTCACTAAAATGTGTGTTTCCCCCCAAATTTCACATTTTTGCAAGGGTTAATAGCAGAACAGACCCACCAAAATTTGTAACCCCATCTCTTCTGAGTATGGAAATACCCCATGTGTGGACGTCAAGTGCTCTGCTGGCGCACTACAGTGCTCAGAAGAGAAGGAGCGCCATTGAGCTTTTGGGAAAAAAATTGTTTGGAATGGAAATGAGGGGCCATGTGCGTTTACAAAGCCCCCCCGTGGTGCCAGAACAGTGGAACCCCCCACATGTGACCCTATTTTGGAAACTACACCTCTCACAGAATTTAATAAGGGGTGCAGTGAGTATTTATACCCCACTGGCATTTGACAGATCTTTGGAACAGTGGGCTGTGCAAATGAAAATAAAAAATTTTCATTTTCACGGACCACTGTTCCAAAAATCTGTCAGACACCTGTGTGGCGTAAATGCTCACTGTACCCCTTATTACATTACGTGAGGGGTGTAGTTTCCAAAATGGGATCACATGTGGGTATTTATTTTTTTTGCGTTTATGTCAGAACCGCTGTAAAATCAGCCACCCCTGTGCAAATCACCAATTTAGACCTCAAATGTACATGGTGCGCTCTCACTCCTGAGCCTTGTTGTGCGCCCACAGAGCATTTTATGCCAACATATGGGGTATTTCTGTACTCAGGAGAAATTGCGTTACAAATTTTGGGGGTCTTTCTTTCCTTTTAACGCTTGTGAAAATAAAAAGTAAAGGGCAACGCCAGCATGTTAGTGTAAATTTTTTTATTTTTTTACACTAACAAGCTGGTGTAGCCCCAACTTTTCCTTTTCATGAGGGGTAAAAGGAGAAAAAGCCTCCCAATATTTGTAAAGCAATTTCTCCCGAGTACGGAGATACCCCATATGTGGCCCTTAACTGTTTCGTGAAATACGACAGGGCTCCGAAGTGAGAGAGCTACATGCGCATTTGAGGACTAAATTAGGGATTGCATAGGGGTGGACATAGGGGTATTCTATGCCAGTGATTCCCAAACAGGGTGCCTCCAGCTGTTGCTAAATTCCCAGCATGCCTGGACAGTCAGTGGCTGTCCGGAAATGCTGGGAGTTGTTGTTTTGCAACAGCTGGAGGCTCCGTTTTGGAAACACAATACGTTTTTCATTTTTATTGGGGGGACAGTGTAAGGGGGTGTATATGTAGTGTTTTACCCTTTATTATGTGTTAGTGTAGTGTGGTGTAGTGTTTTTAGGGTACATTCACATTGGCGGGTTACGGTGAGCTTCTCGCTAGGAGTTTGAGCTGCGGCGAAAAATTTGCCGCAGCCCAAACTTGAAGCAGGAAACTTACTGTAAGCCTGCCCGTGTGAATGTACCCTGTACGTTCACATGGGGGGGCAAACCTCCAGCTGTTTCAAAACTACAACTCCTTGTGCTTTTGCAACAGCTGGAGGCACACTGGTTGGAAAACCTTCAGTTAGGTTCTGTTACCTAACTCAGCATTTTCTAACCAGTGTGCCTCCAGCTGTTGCAAAACTACAACTCCCAGCATGTACTGAACGCCGAAGGGCGTGCTGGGAGATGTAGTTATGCAATAGCTGGAGGTACGCAACTACAACTCCCAGCATGCCGAGACAGCTGATTGCTGTTTGTACATGCTGGGATTTGCAGTTTTGCAACATCTGGAGGGCTACAGTTTTAGAGAACACTGCAAAGTGATCTCCAAACTGTGGTCCTCCAGCTGTTGCAAAACTGCAATTCCCAGCATGCCCTGACAGCAAACAGTTGTTTGAGCATGCTAGGAGTTGTAGTTTTGCAAGATCTGGAGGGCTACAGTTTAGGGACCACTATATAGTGGTCTCAAACTGTAGCCCTCCAGCTGTTGCAAAACTACATATTCCAGCATGCCCAAACAGCTGTCTGGGCATGCTGGGAGTTGTAGTTTTGCAACATCTGGAGGGCTACAGTTAGAGACCACTGTATAATGGTCTCAAACTGTACCCTCCAGATGTTGCTAGGCAACTCACCGGCTTCCGTCGGATCCAGCCGCACGTCATCGCCGCCCGCCGATCTCCGTCGCCCGCAGCCTCCGTCGCCCGCCAGGATCGGTAAGTGGATCTTCTGTGCCGGTCCCCGTCGTTTCCCCGTCCTGCCCCGCCTATTGTGGGTGGGCAGGACGGGGAAAACGAAAGTAACCCCCCCCGCCCCCGATCTGCTATTGGTGGTCGCGTCTAGACCACCAATAGCAGGGATAGGATGGGTGGCACCCGTGCTACCTCACTCCTATGCCTTCAGGGGGATCGTGGGTGTCTTAGACACCCGCAATCCACCTTACATTCCGGGTCACCGGGTCACTATAGACCCGTAATGACCCGGTATCGCGCAAATCGCAAGTGTGAATTCACTTGCGATTTGCCGTGATCGCCGACATGGGGGGGTCTGATGACCCCCCTGGGCATTTGCACGGGATGCCTGCTGAATGATTTCAGCAGGCATCCCACTCCGATCCCCGCCCGGCGCACGGCGGGGACTAGAACTGCCCATGACGTAAATGTACGTCCCTGGTCCTTAAGACCCAGGGTGTCGGGACGTACCGTTACGTCATGGGTCCTGTAAGGGTTAAGGGGTTAAGGACATAGCGTTTTTCCGTTTTTGCACTTTAGTTTTTTCCTCCTTACCTTTTAAAAATCATAACCCTTTAAATTTTGCACCTAAAAATCCATATGATGATTTATTTTTTGTGCCACCAATTCTACTTTGTAATGACATCAGACATTTTAACCAAAAATGTACGGCGAAACGGAAACAAAAAATCATTGTGTGACAAAATGGAAGAAAAACACCATTTTGTAAATTCTAGGGGCTTCTGTTTCTACGTAGTACATTTTTCGTTAAAAATGACAACTTATCTTTATTCTGTAGGTCCATACAATTAAAAAGACACCCTACTTATATCGGTTTGATTTTTTATTACATCGGTAAAAAATCATAACTACATGCAGGAAAATTTAAATGTTTAAAATTGTCCTCTTCTGACACCTATAACTTTTTTATTGTTCCATGTATGGGGTGGTATGAGGGCTAATTTTTTGCGCTGTGATCTAAAGTTTTTATCAGTACCATTTTTGTTTTGATCTGACTTTTTGATCGCTTTTTATTCTTTTTTTATGTTATAAAAAGTGACCAAAAATAATCTATTTTGGACGATGGAATTTTTTTGCGCGTACGACATTGATCCTGCAGTTTAATTAATTACATATTTTTATAGTTTGGACATTTACGCACGCAGCAATACAACATATGTTTATTTTTATTTACACAGGTTTTTTTTTATGGGAAAAGGGGGGTGATTCAAACTTTTATTAGGGAAGGGGTTAAATGATCTTCATTAACTTTGTTTGTTCACTTTTTTTTTTTTTGCAGTGTTATAGCTCCCATAGGGGGCTATAACACTGCACACACTGATCTTTTACACAGATCACTGCAAAGCCATAGCTTTGCATTGATCAGTGTTATAGGCGGTTGATTGCTCAAGCCTTGCAGCAATCAATCACCATTCGGACGTGCTGGAGGCAGGTAAGGCACCCTCCTGTTGCGTCCTAGCTGATTGGGACAGCGCAATTTTATTGCGATGTCCCAATCAGCCCGACTGATACCAGTCGTTCTGCGATAAGGGGTTAAAGTCCCCCATTATTATCGCATCATTTCGATTTTCTGCCTTGTTTATTTGCCTCAGTAATTGATCTTCTTGCTCTTCCATTATGTTTGGTGGCTTATAACAAACCCCTATAACAATTTTTTACTCTTATCTCCATAAATTTCTTCCCATAATGACTCCACATTATCATTTCCCTGCTGTAGTACGGCCTTCAGACTGGACTTTACATAAAGACAAACGCCTCCTCCTTTCCGTTTAGTCCGATCCTTCCTGTATAGACTATAACCCTGTATGTTGACCGCCCAGTCACAGCTAACGTCCAACCAAGTCTCTGTTATACCCACCTGCTGCCTCTCTGGTGTGGCTCGTGGTACAGGTAATATTTCAGAAAATATTACCTTGGAGGTCCTTGCCTTAAGCTTGCGGCTTAAGTCCCTGAAATAATTTTTAAGGACACTTCACCTACCTCTTACTTGGTCATTGGTGCCAATATGTACCATGACTGCTGGGTTCTCTCCAGCCCCACACAGCAACCTTTCAACCCAATCCGCGATGTGCCGAACTCGAGCGCCAGGAAGACAGCACCCTGTTTGTCCCCCTAACAATTGAGTCCCCAACCACCAGTACCTGTCTGGCCTGTCCTGCACTCCTCCCTCCCTCCTTAATGGAGCAGACCCCCCCCCCCCTCCCCGGAGGTCAGAGGCAGAGTCCTGCTGCAGTACTGCTAGCTCTGAAATGGCATCCTCCTCATCTGCCAAACGGGCAAACTTTTGGGGTGTGCCAGTTCAGGACTAGCCTCCCTGACACTTTTCCCTCTACCCCGTTTTCTAACTGTAACCCAGCTAACTGCCTGACTGTCCTGCACCTCAGTCCCACCTCTACCCCAGAGAGTGCCTACTCAATGAGCAGGAGACTCCTATCCAAGTTGTCAATGTGTCTCAGAGTTGCCAGTTGCTCCTCTGGATCCAGGATCTGGGCTTCCAAATGAACAACTCGCACACATCTCGCATAACAATATGCACCCTGAAACTGCTGTTCAAGGATTGAATACATTGTGCAAGATGTACACTAGACTAAATTTTCCAACATGGAGGCTATACTAGATTTGGGGATTGCAAAAATTAACAGTAAAAAACAAATATTTGAGTTAAACTCGCTGAATTTTAAGTCCCTTAATTTTAAGTCCCTCTCACTTTTATACTTACACTCACTTGTATACGTCATACTCTTGTATACGTCACACTCTTGTATACAGACAAACAATCGCTAGCTCAAATAATCACTAGTGTACTTGCTTTTTATATTTACCACCTCTCTCTTCCACTGCCTGGAAGTGAATGCAACTAGTGAATGTACTGCTACCCACCATAGACCAACTATTGTACTACTGCCCACACCACATGCGCACAGTGGTACATTTTGTAGTCTCTGTGACATAACGATGCTTCATCCCGTAGTTTGATGTCACTGTGAATAATAACCCTGTAGTGATATCACAGTATATTATTCTTGTACATGATATCACTGTATAGTAACCCTTTACTGTGACAACAATGCATTTATTAATCCTGTAGTGACAAAACTGTTTATTGTCCCTGTACAGAGACATTACTGTGTATAATATCCATGTACTGTGATGTCACTGTACATATTAACACTGAATTGTGAGGTCACTGTGCATATTAACCCTGTAGTGACAAAACTGTTTATTGTCCCTGTACAGAGAGATTACTGTGTATAATATCCCCGTACTGTGATATCACTGTATATATTAACTCTGAACTGTGATGTCACTGTGCATAGTAACCACGGTAAATATGTACAATGACATTAGGGTACAGGGTTAATATATACGGTGCAATGTAAGCATCCACAGTGATGTCGCAGTATAGGGTTAACAAACAGTGATGTTACAGTACAGAGATAATATACACAGTGATGTCACAGTACAGGGATAATATACACAGTGACGTCACAGTACAGGGATAATATACACAGTGATGTCACAGTACAGGGATAATATACACAGTGATGTCACAGAACAGGGATAATATACACAGTGATGTCACAGTACAGGGATAATATACACAGTGATGTCACAGTACAGGGATAATATACACAGTGATGTCACAGTACAGGGATAATATACACAGTGATGTCACAGTACAGGGATAATACACAGTGATGTCACAGTACAGGGATAATACACAGTGATGTCACAGTACAGGGATAATATACAGTGATGTCACAATACAGGGATATATACACAGTGATGTCACAATACAGGGATATATACACAGTGATGTCACAGTACAGGGATAATATACACAGTGAGGTCACAGTACAGGGATAATACACAGTGATGTCACAGTACAGGGATAATACACACAGTGATGTCACAGTACAGGGATAATACACAGTGATGTCACAGCACAGGCATAATATACACAGTGATGTCACAGTACAGGGATAATATACACAGTGATGTCACAGTACAGGGAATAATACACAGTGATGTCACAGTACAGGGATAATACACACAGTGATGTCACAGTACAGGGATAATACACACAGTGATGTCACAGTACAGGGATAATACACACAGTGACTAAGAAAGAAGAAATAAATGGTCTGGCACTGCTCAACTAAGGTATGCGGCAGCAGGTGTGGTATGGGTAGCTCTGGAGTTTCTGACGTGTAGCGTTAGGTGCGGTGGTGCACAATCCAATAGTGTATAAGGATATCAACAGAAAGAAAGACACGGACTGCACTCACCATCCAACGGCATTTATTCCATGTGACAAGACATAGCAGGCTTAGATGGGGGTGGAGGCGGGGGTGACTGGGACAGACTGTTTCACGCTGCTAAGGCGCTTCTTCCAGCCGGTATACACAGTGTATACCGGATGGAAGAAGCGCCTTAGCAGCGTGAAACAGTCTGTCCTGGTAACCCCCGCCTCCACCCCCACCTAAGCCTGTTATGTCTTGTCACATGGAATAAACGCCGTTGGATGGTGAGAGCAGTCCGTGTCTTTCTTTCTGTTGATAATACACACAGTGATGTCACAGTACAGGGATAATACACTGTTATTGCAGTCTATTTTGGTGGTCCAGTACCAGTAAGCCACATGGAGTTAGACAATGGCAAGATGGAGGATCATCTTTAACCCCTTAAGGACGCAGGACATAAATGTACGTCCTGGTGCCGTGGTACTTAACGCACCAGGACGTACATTTATGTCCTGTGCATAACCGCGGGCATCGGAGAGATGCCTGTGTCATGCGCGACTGATCCCGACTGCTGATCGCAGCCAGGGACCCGCCGGAAATGGCCGATGCCCGCGATCTCACGGGCGTCCGCCATTAACCCCTCAGATGTCGGGATCAATACAGATCCCGGCATCTGCGGCAGTACGCGATTTCAATGAAAGATTGGATCGCCCGCAGCGCTGCTTCGGGATCCGATCATTCAGAACGCCGCACAGAGGTCCCCTCACCTGCCTCTGTCCGGCTCCCGGCGTCTTCTGCTCTGGTCTGAGATCGAGAAGACCAGAGCAGAAGATGACTGATAACACTGATCTGTTCTATGTCCTATACATAGAACAAATCAGTATTAGCAATCATGGTATTGCTATGAATGGTCCCCTATGGGAACTATTCAAGTGTAAAAAAAAAAATTAAAAGTAAAAAAAAAGTGAAAAATCCCCTCCCCCAATAAAAAGTAAAACGGCCGTTTTTTCCTATTTTACCTCCAAAAAGCGTAAAAAATTAATTTAATAGACATACAGTGATCCCCCGACTTATGATGGCCCCGACATATGATCATTTCAACATATGATGGCCTCTCAGAGCCCATCGTATGTTGAAGGCAGCCTCGACATATGATCCTGCTGTGTGTCGGGGCCATCATACAAACAGCTATCTGACAGCGCTGACAACTTCAGCACATGACAGATAGTTGTATAATGTGCCCCGTGTGCCCCGTTCTGCCTCCTGTTACTCACATGCTGTCCTGTTAACTCACGGAGGCTTCCACTGTGAGCTCCGTGTAAGCCCCCCCCCAGTGCAGCCATAGCCAATAGCCTGCATCTTGCTGCAGGCATCCAATGAGCTGCTCCCCTTCCTTTCCTATAGAGCTGTAGTCGGCAGGATCGTAATGGAGGACATTCTGTCCCCTCTGAAGGTATTTAAAGAACTGTACAGTACTGTATGCGATGTCACACATCACATACAATACATAGACACACTATACACCCCATATATCAATGTTTCCCTATCAGTGTGCCTCCAGCTGTTGCAAAACTATAACTCCCAGCATGCCCAGACAGTCAATGGCTGTACATGCATGCTGGGAGTTGTAGTTATGCAACAGCTGGAGGCACCCTGGTTTGTTAAACACTCCCCATACATTCCACATACAATGGTCATCCCAGAACCAATTGGCAGTTTCCCATAGAGATATGTATTCAACATACAATGGTTCCGAGGCCCCAGAACCAATTACTATTTTTACATAGACATATGTACTCGACATATGATGATTTCAACATATGATGGTTCTCCTGGAACCAATTAATATCATATGTTGAGGGACCACTGTATTTGGTATCGCCGCGTGCGTAAATGTCCGAACTATTAAAATAAAATTTTAATGATCCCGTACGGTGAACGGCGTGAACGTAAAAAAAAAAAAAACGTCCAAAATTGCTACTTTTTAAATACATTTTATTTTAAAAAAAATTATAAAAAATGTATTAAAAGTTTTTATATGCAAATGTGGTATAAAAAAAAGTACAGATCATGGTGCAAAAAATGAACCCTCATACAGCCGCTTATACGGAAAAATAAAAAAGTTAGAGGTCATCAAAATAAGGGGATTATAAACGTACTAATTTGGTTAAAAAGTTTGTGATTTTTTTTAAGCACAACAATAATATAAAAGTATGTAATAATGGGTATCATTTTAATCGTATTGACCCTCAGAATAAAGAACACACGTAATTTTTACCGTAATTGTACGGCGTGAAAACGAAACCTTCCAAAATTAGCAAAATTGCGTTTTTCTTTTTATTTCCCCACAAAAATAGTGTTTTTTGGTTGCGCCATACATTTTATGATATAATGAGTGATGTCATTACAAAGGACAACTGGTCATGCAAAAAACAAGCCTTCATACTAGTCTGGCGATGAAAATATAAAAGAGTTATGATTTTTAGAAGGCGAGGAGGAAAAAACGAAAATGTAAAAATGTAATTGTCTGAGTCCTTAAGGCCAAAATGGGCTGAGTCCTTAAGGCCTTAAAGGGGTACTACCGTGGAAAACTTTTCTTTTTTTTTTTTTTATCAACTGGTGCCAGAAAGTTAAACAGATTTGTAAATGACTTCTATAAAAAAATCTTAATCCTTCCAGTACTTTTTAGGGGCTGTATACTAAAGATAAATCCAAAAAAGAAATGCATTTCCTGTGATGTCCTGACCACAGTGCTCTCTGCTGACCTCTGCTGTCCATTTGAGGAACTGGAGAAAATCCCCATAGCAAACATATGCTTCTCTGGACAGTTCCTAAAATGGACAGCAGAGGTCAGCAGAGAGCATTGTGGTCAGGACATCACAGGAAATGCATTTCTTTTTGGATTTCTCTTTAGTATACAGCACCTAAAAACTACTGGAAGGATTGAGATTTTTTAATAGAAGTGATTTAACTTTCTGGCACCAGTTGATTTAAAAAAAGTTTTCCACGGTGGTACCCCTTTAACCCCTTCAGGACCAAGCCCATTTTGGCCTTAAGGACCGGAGCGTTTTTTGCACATCTGACCACTGTCACTTTAAACATTAATAACTCTGGAATGCTTTTAGTTATCATTCTGATTCCGAGATAGTTTTTTTGTGACATATTCTACTTTAACATAGTGGTAAATTTTTGTCGATACTTGCATCCTTTCTTGGTGAAAAATCCGTAAATTTGATGAAAAATTTGAAAACTTTGCATTTTTCTAACTTTGAAGCTTTCTGCTTGTAAGGAAAATGAATATTACGAATACATTTTTTTTGGTTCACATATACAATATGTCTTCTTTATGTTTGCATCATAAAATTGATGAGTTTTTACTTTTGGAAGACACCAGAGGGCTTCAAAGTTCAGCAGCAATTTTCCGATTTTTCACAAAATTTTCAAACTTGATATTTTTCAGGGACCAGTTCAGGTTTGAAGTGGATTTTAAGGGTCTTCATATTAGAAATACCCCATAAATGACCCCATTATAAAAATTACACCCCCCAAAGTATTCAAAATGACATTCAGTCAGCGTTTTAACCCTTTAGGTGTT
Source organism: Hyla sarda (assembly GCF_029499605.1). Classification (NCBI taxonomy): domain Eukaryota; kingdom Metazoa; phylum Chordata; class Amphibia; order Anura; family Hylidae; genus Hyla; species Hyla sarda. The sequence goes on from NC_079193.1 coordinate 124,603,628, forward strand.
TCACACGAATAGCAGCAAAGTGAAGGAGAAAATTCACAATCTTTATTTTTTACACTCACATGTTCTTGTAGACCCAATTTTTGAATTTTTACAAGGGGTAAAAGGAGAAAATTTTGACTTGTATTTGTAGCCCAATTTCTCGCGAGTAAGCACATACCTCATATGTCTATGTAAAGTGTTCGGCGGGCGCAGTAGAGGGCTCAGAATGGAAGGAGCGACAACGGGATTTTGGAGAGTACGTTTTTCTGAAATGGTTTTTGGGGGGCATGTTGCATTTAGGAAGCCCCTATGGTGCCAGAACAGCAAAAAAAAAACACATGGCATACCATTTTGGAAACTAGACCCCTCGGGGAATGTAACATGGGATAAAGTGAGCCTTTATACCCCACAGGTGTTTCACGACTTTTGCAAATGTAAAAAAAATAATAATAATTTTTACCTAAAATGCTTGTTTTCCCAAATATTTTACATTTTTAAAAAGGGTTATAGCAGAAAATACCCCTAAAAATTTGAAGCCCAATTTCTCCCAATTCTGAAAACATGCCATATGGGGGTGAAAAGTGCTCTGCTGGCGCACTACAGGTCTCAGAAGAGAAGGAGTCACATTTGGCTTTTTGAAAGCAAATTTTGCTCTGGGGGCATGCCGCATTTAGGAAGCCCCTATGGTGCCAGGACAGCAAAAAAAAAACCCACATGGCATACCATTTTGGAAACTAGACCCCTCGGGGAACATAACAAGGGGTTAAGTGAACCTTTATACCCCACAGGTGTTTCACGACTTTTGCATATGTAAAAAAAAAAAAATTTTTTTTACCCAAAATGCTTGTTTTCCCAAAAAATTTACATTTTTAAAAAGGGTAAAAGCAGAAAATACCCCCCAAAAATTGTAGCACAATTTCTCCCGAGTACGGAGATACCCCATATTGGACCCTTAACTGTTGCCTTGAAATACGCCAGGGCTCCAAAGTGAGAGCGCCATGCGCATTTGAGGCCTAAATTAGGGACTTGCATAGGGGTGGACATAGGGGAATTCTACGCCAGTGATTCCCAAACAGGGTGCCTCCAGCTGTTGCAAAACTCCCAGCATGCCTGGACAGTCAACGGCTGTCCGACAATACTGGGAGTTGTTGTTTTGCAACAGCTGGAGGCTCCGTTTTGGAAACAGTGGTGTTCCAGATGCTTTGATTTTTATTGGGGAGGGGTATGTGTATATGTAGTGTTTTTTTACTTTTTATTTTATTTTTTGTTAGTGTAGTGTTTTTAGGGTACAGTCGCACGGGCAGGGGTTCACAGTAGTTTCTCGCTGGCAGTTTGAGCTGCGGCAGAAAATTTGCCGCAGCTCAAACTTGCAGCCAGATACTTGCTGTAAACCTCCGCCCATGTGAGTGTACCCTGTACGTCACAATGGGGGGGGGGGGGGGAACATCCAGCTGTTGCAAAACTACAACTCCCAGCATGCGCTGACAGACTGTACATGCTGAGAGTTTTAGTTTTGCAACAGCTGTAGGCACACTGGTTATGTATCACTGAGTTTGTGACCTAACTCGGTGTTTCACAACCAGTGTGCCTCCAGCTGTTGCAAAACTACAACTCCCAGCATGTACGGTGCATGGTGTACATTGACTGCTGAGAGTTGGAGTTTGCAACAGCTGGAGGCACACCGGTCGTGAAACACTGAGTTAGGTTAAAAAAAACTAAGTTTCATGACCAGTGTGCCTTCAGCTGTTGCAAAACTACAACTCTCCGCAGTCACCGACAGCCAACGGGCATGCTGGGAGTTGTAGTTATGCAACCAGCAGATGCACCACTACAACTTCCAGCATGCACTTTAGCTGTTTGTGCAAGCTGGGAGTTGTAATTATACAACAGCTGAAGGTACACTTTTCCATAGAAAAAATGTGCCTCCAGCTGTTGCAAAACCATAAGTCCCAGCATGCCCATAAGGGAATGCTGGGAGTTGTGGTGGTCTGCCTCCTGCTGTTGCATAACTACAGCTCCCAGCATGCCCTTTTTGAATGCTGGGAGCTGTTGCTAAGCAACAGCAGGAGGCTGTCACTCACCTCCAACGATCCACGCCGCGCAGATCAGTCCCTCGTCGCCGCCGCCGCTGCTCCTGGGGCCCCAATCCCAACAGGGACGCCGGGGATCGGGGTCCCCAGCACCCGGGGTGCACGTCCCGCACCCGCTCACGTCCTCCGGAAGAGGGGAGGAGCTGGTTGCGGGAGTGACACCCGCAGCAGGCGCCCTGATTGGTCGGCCGGTAATCCGGCCGACGAATCAGGGCGATCGTAAGGTGACCAGTGCCACCTCACCCCTGCAGGCTCTGGCTGTTCGGGGCCGTCAGAGACGGCCCCAATCAGCCAGTAATTCCGGGTCACCGAGTCACTGGAGACCCGATTGACCCGGAATCGCCACAGATCGCTGGACTGAATTGTCCAGCGATCTGCGGCCATCGCCGACATGGGGGGGCATAATGACCCCCCTAGGCGATATGCCGGGATGCCTGCTGAACGATTTCAGCAGGCATCCGGCTCCGGTCCCCAACCGGCTAACGGTGGGGACCGGAATTCCCACGGGCGTATGGATATGCCCTCAGTCCTTAAGGACTCGGAATGCAGGGCGTATCCATACGCCCTATGTCCTGAAGAGGTTAAGAGGGACTCCAAGACATGATCACAGGGAACCTGTAGGTGTTTATGTAAACACAGGTGGGCTGGAAAAGGGGGCTAAGACAACATAATAAAAGCCTATTGAAGGGGACCAAACTCTCTCTTTCTTCTGCTGGACACCAACCTCACCAGCTCCCTTTCAACTTCCTGTTTGGGCCTGATCTTGAAACAAAGTACTGCAACTACTTTCATGCCTGTTTTTTTTTGCTCATACTTGCTGTAAAGGTTCCATGAAGCTAAGTATTTCAGTATTATATTCTATGTTTTATATATAATAGTTGTACAGATTAAGGAAAATCCACCCAAATAGCCAACAAATAGTGTCTTCTGCTATAATTGTTGTACATGTGTTTCCTTACACTGCAGATTTAAGTTTCTAGCTATTTAGTATTATCTTTTTCCTCTCATAGCTAGAGTGTGTTTAGTTAGTTGTATATTAAACATCTTTATTTCTGCCAGTATTTGGGTGCGTAGTGTTATTGGATTATTGGTGTGCATTTAGGGTTGCCACCCTGCCTGTATTTTACCGGCACAGCCGGTATTTTCATCTACGTTCTGGGCTGTGCCGGTAAGTTTGGATGAAAAATACCGGCCATGCAATGGCCGGTATTTTTCATTCACTGACAGGGGCGGACTGAGCAGCATCCCCAGAAGAGAACTTCTTTCATGACCGGCAACTAAATTTTGCCTGTGACCTGCAGGCTGCCGCACTACAGTTTCAGCCCCCGACACAAAGCCCACTGACTGTCGGGCCTTACAATGCCCAGGTCTGACACCACCAGCCTGTGACAGGGAGAGCTCCGTGCGATGACAGGAAGAGATTGTACAGTGCTGGGGAGGGGGCGTGCACCTCCTGTCTCCTCTCTCCCCCTCCCCCGCCTTCTCTCTGCCGTGCAGTCTTACAACCCTCCATAGGCAGAGCAGGGATGGGAGAGGAGGAGAGGACGTGTATCCTGTCTCCCTCTGCTGCGCAGGGCGGGTGAGTGTCTGTGTTTATATGTGTCTGTGCATGTGTCTGTGCATGTGTCTCTGTGTGTCTGTGTATATGTGTGTCTGTGTATACATGTGTGTGTGTATATATAGGTGTGTGTGTATATATATATATATATATATATATATATGTGTGTGTGGGGGGTGGGTGGGGGGGTGGAGCTGCCTAATCTGGGGGACAACTATGCTCGTAATCTGGGGGACAACTATAATGATCTGGGGGACAACTATACTGATCTGGGGGACAACTATACTGATCTGGGGGACAACTATACTGATCTGGGGGACAACTATACTGATCTGGGGGGAAACTATGCTCGTATTCTGGGGGACAACTATACTGATCTGGGCGACAACTATACTGATCTGGGGGACAACTATACTGATCTGGGGGAAAACTATGCTCGTAATCTGGGGGACAACTATGCTGATCTGGGGGACAACTATACTGATCTGGGGGACAACTATACTGATCTGGGGGAAAACTATGCTCGTAATCTGGGGGACAACTATACTGATCTGGGGGACAACTATACTGATCTGGGGGAAAACTATGCTCCTAATCTGGGGGACAACTATACTGATCTGGGGGACAACTATGCTGATCTGGGGGACAACTATGCTGATCTGGGGGACAACTATACTGATCTGGGGGACAACTATACTGATCTGGGGGACAACTATACTGATCTGGGGGACAACTATGCTGATCTGGGGGACAACTATACTGATCTGGGGGACAACTATGCTCGTAATCTGGGGGACAACTACAGTATACTGATCTGGGGGACAACTATACTGATCTGGAGGACAACTATGCTCGTAATCTGGGGGACAACTATACTGATCTGGGGGACAACTATGCTCCTAATGTGGGTTACATCTATGCTGCCTAATCTGGGTTACATCTATGCTGCCTAATCTGGGGGACATCTATGCTGCCTAATCTGGGGGACATCTATGCTGCCTAATCTGGGGGACATCTATGCTGCCTAATCTGGGGGACATCTATGCTGCCTAATCTGGGTTACATCTATGCTGCCTAATCTGGGTTACATCTATGCTGCCTAATCTGGGTTACATCTATGCTGCCTAATCTGGGGGACAACTATGCTGCCTACTCTGGGGGACAACTATGCTGCCTACTCTGGGGGACAACTGTGCTCCTAATCTGGGGGACATCTATGCTGCCTAATCTGGGTTACATCTATGCTGCCTAATCTGGGTTACATCTATGCTGCCTAATCTGGGGGACAACTATGCTGCCTAATCTGGGGGACAACTATGCTGCCTAATCTGGGGGACAACTATGCTGCCTAATCTGGGGGACAACTATGCTGCCTAATCTGGGGGACAACTATGCTGCCTAATCTGGGGGACAACTATGCTGCCTAATCTGGGTTACATCTATGCTGCCTAATCTGGGTTACATCTATGCTGCCTAATCTGGGGGACAACTATACTGATCTGGGGGACAACTATGCTGCCTAATCTGGGGGACAACTATGCTGCCTAATCTGGGGGACATCTATGCTGCCTAATCTGGGGGACAACTATGCTGCCTAATCTGGGGGACATCTATGCTGCCTAATCTGGGGGACAACTATGCTGCCTAATCTGGGGGACAACTATGCTGCCTAATCTGGGGGACAACTATGTTGCCTAATCTGGGGGACAACTATGCTGCCTGATCTGGGGGACAACTATGCTGCCTAATCTGGGGAAAAACTACCCGGCCCTCCACAATATTTTTAGTTTCTCATGTGGCCCCATGGGATAAATAATTGCCCACCCCATTCCTCCTCAACCCCGGACATTCCTTAACCTGGAGCCGCCCGGGGAAAGTGAAGACAAGAGACTGGTGAGATCTCTCTGCAAAATTGTGTATTTAATGCAGTGTTTCCCAACCAGGGTGCCTCCAGCTGTTGCAAAACTATTACTCCCAGCATGCCCAGACAGCCTTTGGCTGTCCGGGCATGCTGGGAGTTGTAGTTTTGCAATAGCTGGAGGCACCCTGGTTGGGAAACACTGATTTAATGTTTTAATGTGTGAAACTATCTGCTGCGCTCTGTATCTAATCCTGTCATGTGTGATACTATCTGCTGAGCCTGTATATCCAAATCTGTCATGTGGGATATGAGCCTGTGTATCTAATCCTGTCATGTGCGATACTGCCTGATGAGCCTGTGTATCTAATCCTGTCATGTGCGATACTGTCTGCTGAGCCTGTGTATCTAATCCTGTCATGTGTGATACTATCTGCTGAGCCTGTATATCCAAATCTGTCATGTGGGATATGAGCCTGTGTATCTAATCCTGTCATGTGCGATACTGCCTGATGAGCCTGTGTATCTAATCCTGTCATGTGCGATACTGTCTGCTGAGCCTATGTATCTAATCCTGTCATGTGTGATACTGTCTGCTGAGCCTGTATATCCACATCTGTCATGTGGGATACTATCTGCTGAGCCTGTGCATCTAAATCTGTCATGTGTGATACTGTCTGATTAGCCTGTTTATCTGACGTTGCGCAGGGGGACGTCACTTGCCATCAGAGAGAGCCAGTGTTGCTGTCGCGCACCACCACTACCGCCGCTGCTGGCATAAATAGGGTTTTGGTAGGTATTCTCTAAATGTAAATTTTTTGTGCGATATAGGAAAATTCCCCCCCGCATATATATTGTATCCCTCCAATCCCCTATGCCATTTCTTAAACCCCCCTCCCATGCCCCGTGCCATTTCTTAAACCCCTGATCCCTCAGCCCCTGTGCAATCTGGCCCCTCCCCTTTTGTAGCTCCCCCCCACATAGCCACACCCATGACCGGTATTTTTCTGAGGGAAAGGTGGCAACCCTATGTGCATTGGATATTAGGATATAACTCTTCCAAAACTTTTATATTAACCCCTTAAGGACCCAGCCAATTTTCACTTTAGCAACCTGCCATTTTTTGCACATCTGAGCACTTTCACTTTAAGCATTAATTACTCTGAGATGCTTTTACCTTTCATTCTGATTCCAAGATTGTTTTTTCGTGACATATTTTACTTTATGTTAGTGGTAAAATTTGGTTGATACTTGCATAATTTCTTGGTGAAAAATTCCAAATTTTTATTTTAACTTTGAAGCTCTCTGCTTATAAGGAAAATTAATGTTACAAATAAATTATACATTGATTCACATATACAACATGTCTCCTTTATGATTGCATCATAAAGTTGACATGTTTTTACTTTTGGAAGAAATCAGAGGGCTTCAAAGTATAGCAGCAATTTTCCAATTTTTCACAAAATTTTCAAAATCGAAATTTTTCAGGGACCAGTTCTGTTTTGAAGTGGTTTTGAAGGGCTTTCATATTAGAAATACCCTACATATGACCCCATTATAAAATCTGCACCCCTCAAAGTATTCAAAATGACATTCAAAAGGTTTGTTAACCCTTTAGGTGTTTCACAGGAATAGCAGAAAATTGAAGGAGAAAATTCTAAATCTTCATTTTTTACACTGGCATGTTCTTGTAGACCCAGTTTTTGAATTTTTACAAGGGGTAAAAGGAGAGAAATCTTCCTAAAATGTGTAACCCAATTTCTCTCGAGTAAGGAAATACCTCATATGTGTATGTGAAGTGTTCGGCGGGTGCATTAGAGAGCTCAGAAGGGAAGGAGCGACAGTGGGATTTTGGAGAGTCAGTTTTTCTGAAATGGTTTTTGGGGGGCATGTCACATTTAGGAAGCCCCTATGGTGCCAGAACCGCAAAAATATGCCCCACATGGCATACTATTTTGGACACTACACCCCTCAAGGCACGTAACAAGGGGTCCAGTGAGCCTTAACACCCCACAGGTGTTTCACAACTTTTTGTTAAAGTTGGATGTGTAAATGAAAAAAAAAGATTTTGCTAGTTTCCCCCCCAAATTTAAATTTTTACAAGGGGTAATAGGAGAAAATGCCCCCCCCCCCCAAACCCCAAATTTTAACCCCATCTCTTCTGAGTATGGAAACACCACATATGTGGACGTCAAGTGCACTCCTGGCGGACTACAATGCTCAGAAGAGAAGGAGTCACATTTGGCTTTTGCAAATCAAATTTTGCTGAAATGGTTTTTGGGGGACATGTCCCATTTAGGAAGCCCCTATGGTGCCAGGACAGCAAAAAAAATTAATAAAATAAAACACATCGCATACTTTTTTGGAAACTACACCCCTCAAGGAACGTAACAAGGGGTACAGTGAGCCTTAACAACCCACAGGTGTTTGATGACTTTTTGTTAAAGTTGTATGTGTAAATGATTTTTTTTTCACTAAAATGCTAGTTTTCCCTCAAATTAAATTTTTTTACAAGGGATAATAGGACAAAATGTCCTATAAAAGTTGTAACCTTATCTCTTCTGAGTATGGAAATACCCCATGTGTGGACGTCAAGTGCTCTGCTGGCGCACTACAATGCTCAGAAGAGAAGTAGCGTCATTGAGCTTTTGGGGGAAAAAAAATTTGGAATGGAAGTCCGGGGCCATGTGACTTACAAAGTCCTCCGTGCTGCCAGAACAGTTGACCCCCACAAGGGACCCTATTTTGTAAACTACACCGCTCACAGAATTTAATAAGGGGTAAGTGAGTATTTACACCCCACTGGTGTTTGACAGATCTTTGGAACAGTGGGCTGTGCAAATGAAAAATTACATTTTTCATTTTCACGGACCACTGTTCCAAAAATCTCTGACACCTGTGGGGCGTAAATGCTCACTGTACCCTTTTTAACATTACATGAGGGGAGTAGTTTCCAAAATGGGGTCACATGGGGGGGTCCATTGTTCTGGCACTATGGGGGCTTTGTAAATACACGTGGCCTTCAATTCTGGACACATTTTCTCTTCAAAAGCCCAATGGCGCTCGTTTTCTCTTCTGAGCATTGTAGTTCGCCCGCAGAGCACTTTACATCCACACATGGGGTATGTTCTTACTCAGAAGAAATAGGGTTACAAATTTTGGGAGGCTTTTTTCCTATTTTTCCTTGTGAAAATGAAATATTTAGGGTAACACCAGCATTTTAGTGAAATTTTTATTTATTTTTTCTTCATTTTTCCATCCAACTTTGAAGAATTTTCATTAAACACTTGTGGGGTGTTAAAGCGCACTATACCCCTTGTTACGTTCCGTGAGGTGTGTAGTTTCCAAAATGGAGTCACATGTGGGTATTTCTTTTTTTGCGTTTATGTCAGAACCGCTGTAAAATCAGCCACCCCAGTGCTAATCACCAATTTAGGCCTCAAATGTACATAGTGCACTCTCACTCCTGAGCCTTGTTGTGTGTCCGCAGAGCATTTTATGTACACATATGGGGTATTTTCGTACTGAGGAGAAATTGCGTTACAAATTATGGGGGTCTTTTTTTCGTTTTACCGCTTGTGAAAATAAAAAGTATGGGGCAACACCAGCATGTTAGTGTAAAAATTGTAATTTTTTTATACTAACAAGCTGGTGTAGCCCCCAACTTTTCCTTTTCATAAGGGGTAAATGGAGAAAAAGCCCCCCAACATTTGTAGTGCAATTTCTCCCGAGTACGGAAATACCCCATATGTGGCTCTAAACTGTTTCCTTGAAATACGACAGGGCTCCGAAGTGAAAAAGCACCATGCGCATTTGAGGACTACATTAGGGATTGCATAGGGGTTGACATAGGTGTATTCTACGCCAGTTATTCCCAAACAGGGTGTCTCCAGCTGTTGCTAAATTCCCAGCATGCCTGGACAGTCAGTGGCTGTCCGGAAATGCTGGGAGCTGTTGTTTTGCAACAGCTGGATGCTCCATTTTGGAAACACTGCCATACAATACATTTTTATTGTGCGGGACAGTGTAAGGGGGTGTATATGTAGTGTTTTACCCTTTATTATGTGTTAGTGTAGTGTTTTTAGGGTACATTCGCACAGGCGTGTTACGGTGAGTTTCCCGCTAGGAGTTTGCGATGCGGCGAAAAATTTGCCGCAGCCCAAACTTGAAGCAGGAAACTTACTGTAAACCTGCCTGTATGAATGTACCCTGTACATTCACATGGGGGGGCAAACCTCCAGCTGTTGCAAAAGTACAACTCCCAGCATGTACTGACAGGCCGTGCATGCTGGGAGTTGTACTTTTGGAACAGCTGGAGGCACACTGGTTGGGAAACCTTCAGTTAGGTTCTGTTACCTAACTCAGTATTTTCCAACCAGTGTGCCTCCAGCTGTTGCAAAAGATGTAGTTATGCAACAGCTGGAGGTTTCGCAACTACAACTCCCAGCATGCCGAGACAGCTGTTTTCTGTTTGGGCATGCTGGGATTTGCAGTTTTGCAACATCTGGAGGGCCACAGTGATCTCCAAATTGTGGCCCTCTAGATGTTACAAAACTACAAATCCCAGCATGTCCAGACAGCAACATGCCCAAACAGCTGTTAGCTGTCTGGACATGCTGGGATTTGTAGTTTTGCAACAAACAGCTGCCTGGGCATGCTGGAAGTTGTAGTTTTGCAACATCTGGAGGGCTACAGTTAGAGACCACTGTATAGTGGTCTCAAACTGTACCCTCCAGATGTTGCTAGGCAACTCACCGGCTTCCATAGGATCCAGCCGCACGACATCGTCACCCACCGATCTCTGTCGCCCGCTGCCTCCGGAGGGATCTTCGGCGCCGGTCCTCTGTCGTTTCCCCGTTCTTCCCTATCTATTGTGGGTGGGCAGGACGGGGAAAACGAAAGTTAACCCCAACACCCCCGATCTGCTATTGGTCGTCGCTTCTGGTGACCAATAGCAGGGATAGGAGGGGTGGCTTCCCTGTTACCTCCCTCCTATCCCTTCAGGGGGATCGTAGGTGTCTTATACAACCGCGATCCCCCTTATATTCCGGGTCATCATAGACCCGTAATGACCAGGAATTGCGCAAATCGCAAGTGTGAATTCACTTGCGATTTGCTGCGATCACCGACATGGGGGGGGGGTCTGATGACCCCCCCTGGGCATTTGCACTCGATGCCTGCTGAATGATTTCAGCAGGCATCCTGGTCCGATCCCCATCCGGCGCGCGGCAGGGGCCGGAATACTCCATGATGTACGCGTACGTCATGGGTCCTTAAGTACCAGGGTGTCATGACGTACGCGTACGTCAAGGGTCCTTAAGGGGTTATGGAATATTATTCTGATCATTAACTAAGTAGTCTTCAAGGGGCTTCTTAACTAAAACGGTGATTTGTATGTTGGATATTGGCAATGTTCTCTAATTAACCCTTTAAGGACCCAGCCATTTTTTGCACATCTGACCACTGTCACTTTAAGCATTAATAACTCTGGAATGCTTTTACCTTTCATTCTGATTCCGAGATTGTTTTTTCATGACATATTCTACTTTACGTTAGTGGTAAAATTTTGTCGATACTTGCATCGTTTCTTGGTGAAAAATGCAAAAATTTGATGAAAAAATTGAAAATTTTGCATTTTTTTAACTTTGAAGCTCTCTGCTTATAAGAAAATTAATATTCCAAATAAATTATATATTGATTCACATATACAACATGTCTACCTTATGATTGCATCATAACGTTGACATGTTTTTTCTTTTGGGAGACATCAGAGGGCTTCAAAGTTCAGCAGCAATTTTCCAATTTTTCACAAAATTTTCAAAATCTAAATTTTTCAGGGACCAGTTCTGTTTTGAAGTGGATTTGAAGGGCTTTCGTATTAGAAATGCCCCACAAATGACCCCATTATAAAAACTGAACCCCCCCAAAGTATTCAAAATGACATTCAAAAGGTTTCTTAACCCTTTAGGTGTTTCACAGGAATAGCAGCAAACTGAAGGAGAAAATTCAAAATCTTCATTTTTTACTCTGGCATGTTTTTTGTAGACCCAGTTTTTGAATTTTTACAAGGGGTAAAAGGAGAGAATTCTTCCTAAAATGTGTAGCCCAATTTCTCTCGAGTAAGGAAATACCTCATATGTGTATGTCAAGTGTACGGCGGGCGCAGTAGAGGGCTCAGAAGCGAAGGAGCGACAATGGGATTTTGGAGAGTGAGTTTTTCTGAAATGGTTTTTGGGGGGCATGTCGCATTTAGGAAGCCCCTATGGTGCCAGAACAGAAAAAAAAAACACATGGCATACTATTTTGGAAACTACACCCCTCAAGGCACGTAACAAGGGGTCCAGTGAGCCTTAGCACCCCACAGGTGTTTGACGACTTTTTGTTAAAGTTGGGTGTGTAAATGATTTATTTTTTTCCACAAAAATGCTAGTTTTCCCCAAAATTTAAAATTTTTACTAGGGATAATAGGGCAAAATACCCACCAAAATTTGTAACCCCATCTCTTCTGAGTATGTAAATACCCTAAGTGTGGACGTCAAGTGCTCTGCTGGCGCAATACAATGCTCAGAAGAGAAGGAGTCACATTTGGCTTTTGAAAAGTGAATTTTGCTGAAATGGATTTTGGAGGGCATGTCGCATTTAGGAAGCCCCTATGGTGCCAGAACAGCAAAAAAAAACACATGGCATACTATTTTAGAAACTACACCCCTCAAGGAACACATAAGGGGTACAGTGAGCCATAAAACCTCACAGGTGTTTGACGACTTTTTGCTAAAGTCGGATGTGTAAATGAAAAAAAAAAATTTTTTCACCAAATTGCTGGTTTCCCCCCACTTTTTATATTTTTACAAGTGGTAATAGGAGAAAATGACCCCCAAAATTTGTAACCCCATTTCTTCTGAGTATGGAAATACCCAATGTGTGGACATCAAGTGATCTGCTGGTGCACTACAATGCTCAGAAGAGAAGGAGCACCATTGAGCTTTTGAAGACAGAATTTGGTTGGAATAGAAGTCGAGGGCCATGTGCGTTTACAAAGCCCCCCCCCCCCCCCCCCGTGGTGCCAGAACAGCGGACCCCCCCACGTGACCCTATTTTGGAAACTACACCACCCACAAAATTTAATAAGGGGTGCAGTGAGTATTTACACCCCACTGGCGTTTGACAGATCTTTGGAACAGTGGGCTGTGCAAATGAAAAATAAAATTTTTCATTTTCACGGACCACTGTTCCAAAAATCTGTCAGATACCTGTGGAGGGTAAATGCTCACTGTACCCCTTATTACATTACGTGAGGGGAGTAGTTTCCAAAATTGGGTCATATGTGGGGGGGTCCATTGTTCTGGCTCTATGGGGGCTTTGTAAACACACGTAGCCTTCAATTCCGGACAAATTTTATCTTCAAAATCCCAATGGTGCTCCTTCTCTTCTGAGCACTGTAGTTCGCCCGCCGAGCACTTTACATCCACATATGGGGTATTTTCTTTTGGGGGGCTTTTTTCCTATGTTTCCTTGTGAAAATGAAAAATTTTGGGTAACACCAGCATTTTTGTGATTTTTTTTTTTTTTTTTTCATTTTTCCATCCAACTTTAATGAAAATTCGTCAAACACCTGTGGGCTCACTATACCCCTAGTTACTTTCCGTGAGGGGTGTAGTTTCCAAAATGGGGTCACATGTGGGTATTTATATTTTTGCGTTTATGTCAGAACCGCTGTAAAATCAGCCACCCCTGTGCAAATCACCAATTTAGGCCTCAAATGTACATAGAGCATTTTACACCCACATATGGGGTATTTCTGCACTCAGGAGAAATTGCGCTACAAATTTTGGGGGGCTTTTTTTTCCTTTTAACACTTGTGAAAATAAAAAGTAAAGGACAACACCAGCGTGTTAGTGTAAAATGTTAAATTTTTTTACACTGACAGGCTGGTGTAGCCCCCAACTTTTCCTTTTCATAAGGGGTAAAAGGAGAAAAAGCCCCCCAAAATTTGTAACACAATTTCTCCCGATTACGGAGATACCCCATATGTGACCCTAAACTGTTTCCTTGAAATACAACAGGGCTCTGACTGAGTGAGAGAGTGCCATACGCATTTGAGGACTAAATTAGGGATTGCATAGGGGTGGACATAGGGGTATTCTACGCCAGTGATTCCCAAACAGGGTGCCTCCAGCTGTTGCTAAACTCTCAGCATGCCTGGACAGTCAGTGGCTGTCCGGAAATGCTGGGAGTTGTTGTTTTGCAACAGCTGGAGGCTCCGTTTTGGAAACACTGCCTTACAATATGTTTTTCATTTTTATTGGGGGGGGGGGGGGACAGTGTAAGGGGGTGTTTATGTAGTGTTTTACCCTTTATTATGTGTTCGTGTAGTGTAGTGTAGTGTTTTTAGGGTACATTCACATGGGCGCAGGTTTACAGTGAGCTTCCCGCTAGAAATTTGCGCTGCGGCGAAAAATTTGCCGCAGCTCATGCTTGAAGCAGGAAACTTACTGTAAACCAGCTCATGTGAATGTACCCTGTACGTTCACATGGGGGGGGGGGGGGCAAACCTCCAGCTGTTTCAAAACTACAATTCCCAGCATGTACTGACAGACCGTGCATGCTGGGAGTTGTAGTTTTGCAACAGCTGGAGGCACACTGGTTGGAAAACCTTCAGTTAGGTTCTGTTACCTAACTCAGTATTTTCCAACCAGTGTGCCTATAGCTGTTGCAAAACTACAACTCCCAGCATGTACTGATCGCCGAAGGGCATGCTGGGAGATCTAGTTATGCAACAGCTGGAGGGATCACAACTACAACTCCCAGCATGCCGAGACAGCTGTTTCGGCATGCTGGGATTTGCAGTTTTGCAACATCTGGAGGGCTACAGATAGAGACCACTGCACTGTGATCTCCAAACTGTGGACCTTCAGATACATAGTTACATAGTTACATAGTTAGTACGGTCGAAAAAAGACATATGTCCATCAAGTTCAACCAGGGAATTAAGGGGTAGGGGTGTGGCGCGATATTGGGGAAGGGATGAGATTTTATATTTCTTCATAAGCATTAATCTTATTTTGTTCCAGGAATGTATCTAATCCTGTTTTAAAGCTGTTAATTGTTCCTGCTGTGACCAGTTCCTGAGGTAGACCGTTCCATAAATTCACAGTCCTCACGGTAAAGAAGGCGTGTCGCCCCTTGAGACTAAACTTTTTCTTCTCCAGACGGAGGGGAGTGCCCCCTCGTCCTTTGGGGGGGGTTAACCTGGAACAGTTTTTCTCCATATTTTTTGTATGGGCCATTAATATACTTATATACGTTTATCATATCCCCCTTAAACGTCTCTTCTCAAGACTAAACAATTGTAACTCCTTTAATCGCTTCTCATAGCTAAGATGTTCCATTCCCCATATTAGTTTAGTCGCGCGTCTCTGCACCCTTTCCAACTCCGCAGTGTCCCTTTTATGGACAGGTGCCCAAAACTGAACAGCATATTCCAGGTAAGGCCGTACCAATGATTTATAAAGGGGGAGTATTATGTCCCTGTCCCTTGAGTCCATGCCTCTTTTGATACATGACAATATCCTGCCGGCTTTGGAAGCAGCAGCCTGACATTGCATGCTATTCTGTAGTCTGTGATCTACAAGTACACCCAGATCCTTCTCTACCAGTGACTCTGCCAGTTTAATCCCCCCTAAGACATACGATGCATGCAGGTTATTAGTACCCAGATGCATAACTTTACATTTATCCACATTGAACCTCATTTGCCAAGTGGATGCCCAGACACTTAGTCTATCCAAGTCATCTTGTAACTTATGCACATCCTCTATAGACTGTACTGTGCTACAAAGCTTGGTGTCATCTGCAAAGATAGAAACAGAGCTGTTAATACCATCCTCTATATCATTGATAAATAAATTAAACAACAGCGGGCCCAGTACAGAACCTTGGGGTACACCACTAATAACCGGGGACCAATCAGAGTACGAATCATTGACCACCACTCTCTGGGTAAGATCCATGAGCCAGTGTTCAATCCAGTTACAAACTAAAATTTCCAAAGACCTTAACTTACCTGTCAGACTTCTATGAGGGACAGTATCAAACGCTTTAGCAAAATCCAGAAACAACACTATATCCACAGCCATTCCTCTGTCAAGGCTTCTACTCACCTCTTCATAAAAGCAAATTAGATGTTGCAAAACTACAAATTCCAGCATGCACAGACAGCAAACAGCTATGTGGGCATGCTATGAGTTGTAGTTTTGCAAGATCTAGAGTGCTACAGTATAGAGATCACTGTGCAGTGGTCTATAAACTGTAGACCTCCAGCTGTTGTCTCAGACTGTAGCCCTCTAGATGTTGCTAGGCAACTTACCGGCTTCCGTCGGATCCAGGGAGCCGTGCTCTTCTGCTGCACGACATCGCCGCCCGCGCCGATCACCGCCGCCGATCCCGTCCCGCAGCTTCCACTGACGGGTAAGTGGATTTTCGGCGTTCGGTCCCTATCGGTTTCGCCTATTGTGGGTGGGCAGAATGGGGAAAACAAAAGTAAACCCCCCCCGCCCCTGATCTGCTATTGGTGGGGCACCAATAGCAGAGATAGGAGGGGTGGCACCTCTGCCACCTCACTCCTATTGCTAGAGGGGGATCGTGTGTGTCTTAGACAACCGCGATCCCCCTTATATTCCGGGTCACCGGGTCACCATAGACCCATATGACCCAGAATCGGTGCAAATCGCAAGTGTGAATTCACTTGCGATTTGCGCCGATCGCCAACATGGGGGGGTCTGATGGCATTTGCACGGGGTGCCTGCTGATTGATATCAGCAGTCACCCCGGCCCGGTCCCCGCCCGTCGCGCGGCGGGGACCGAAATTCCCACAGGCGTACAGGTAAGCCCTGGGTCCTTAAGACCCAGGTACAGAAGGCGTATCCATACGCCCTAGGTCCTGTACGGGTTAATAATACATATCTTTGAATAGATAAGGTGTGATAAGAGGGAACATTAAACAAATTCAGGGTCCTGTAGTAACACAACATATTTCTGGGTGTGTCAAAGAGTATCACTAGTAGCATTATACTGTTCATACAGAATATAAGACTGTTGCTTTTGTGTTCATTGTTTAAGGGTATTGTGTTTTTGTGTTCCTTGTTTATATTTCATTAGTGATTCGTCACTGGTAATCAATAGCATTGCTCTTATATGTAATGGTTGGTAGTATTGCATACATGATAGTTATTAGACACAGATTGTAAAGCATATAGAAAGTCTCCTGTTGTACATGTTACAAGATTGTGATTGTACCTTAGTTTTGTGTGCTGTAACTCTCCACTATATTCTCTAGTGTGGGAGGGCATACACACAAGTGTTTGTACGAGATACCCCAGTGTAGCCTGTTTGTGTATGTGTTAGTGATTGTCCTGCCATCAGATACTGTACTTGACATTCTGTTGTTCAGAATGAGTTTCCTTAGGAAGAAGTTGAGTGCATTGATGGAGGATAGAAGGCCCAAATTTGGGGCTGTACCACATTGGGATACCACTATGGACAGATGGAATGCCATAGCGGATGAGCTTATAAGTTTTAGTTCACCAGTGTATCCAGAGGTAGGAAAAGAAATAGGAGGTATGGCATTAAAGTTAGATTTAGGGGTTTATCCCAAAAATGAGAGCCGAGACGCGGCTGAGGTTGGTTGGATTCTTACATGCCCTAAAATGTGAGGTGCAGAGAAATGAGACACTTGAGAAAGAATTGCAGAGAAAAAACACAGAGTGTCCTTGATAGAGATAGGCAGATATGCATGCTGGAATCAGAGTTACTGGAATGGGAAAACCAATGTATAGATACTGATAAACTGTCTCAGTCTTATGCTGAGATCCAGGAGCTGAGGAATAAAATTGCTACTAGGTCACAATTAGAGACTGGTATGAAAAGCGAGTTCCCCAAAATGGTATCTGGTCTGGCCTCTTCCCATAATTCACAGCCACATTCCACAGCAGATTTACCCTCTGAAAAGGTCTGTGTTTCATCAAGCGCAAATAAGGGGGCACTAGAGAGTGAGATTGTAGAAGTTCCTAGTGTTAGTTTTGAATTACAGAAATTGAATAGCAACAATGTAAAGTACAAAGTGAATTGGAGCAGATTAGGAGTTGTTAGAAGTGTGTCTTTAGCAGTGAAACGTTATAGATCATCTATGAGGGATGACACCAAGAAAGCATATACAGCTAAAATGGTAAAGATTTGTTTTGCACGTGGTGTTGTAGGCCATATTGCTAGATACTGTAAAGCACATGGTAACAAAACTCAAAGTAAATACTGTTCAGCTAAATGTAATAGATGTGGTCTTAGTGGCCATATCTCCACAAGTTGCTATTCTACTGGAAACATGATACAGAGGGAACCAGGTAAATCCAGAAATATACATTCTTCCTCCAAGCAACGTTTTCCAGAGATACTGCTCAGCTTCCCCAATAAACCTCACTTTTCTATTCCCATGAAAGATGACATTACAAAATACATGTTCCTACAACAGGTCCAAGGTAAGCTTAACCCCTTAAGGACTCAGCCCATTTTGGCCTTATCACGATTTCTCCATCCGAATATCGGACAGAAAAATCTGATGGAAACGGATTATAAGAATCGTATACAATCGTATCTAAAAAATTACACTCATCCGATTAAAGAATTGTTAAAAAAAATCGTATGGTTCCCAAATTTGATCCGATTTTATCCGATTTGCTTCATAAAAATCGGATCATGTTCGTTGTCAAGGCTAAATAAAGCTTTATTATTCAAATCTTAAAAGGGGCGTGTTGAAAGGTTTATTGAGTGTACAAGGAGATAGGAGATATAGGAGTGCTTGTGTGAGAGAAATTTACAATGATTATATCATTGCTTATGCGAATGAGGATGCTGCAATTGAGGAGGAGGCAAAGGAGGTTACATAAAGTGCAGCAGCGCCGTTATTGGGTACACCCTGTCAATACTGTTAGGGAGAAGCATGGGGCCTTTCATGGTCTGTATAGCCAGCTTCAAAGATACCCTATAAAGTTTCAAGACTACATTAGAATGACTGTAGACAGTTTTGATAATCTACTGCAGCTGATTGGAGCTGATCTACAACGCCAGGATACAAGGTTCCGGAAATGTTTCTGCAACAGAAAGACTGGCTGTCACCCTAAGGTAGATATTCACTATATACACTTTTTTGGGGGGTGAATGAGGTGGGTGGGGGATTTGCTTGAATATCCGAGAATGTATATTGCCTGTGTCTAGTCTGAATACTATATTTCTTCATACTCAGGTACTTTGCCGCTGGGGAAAGTTTCAGCTCCCTGCACTACCAATATCGCCTTGGCAAGTCTACTGTTTGCTACCTTGTTAAAGAGACCTGTCAGGTTATCTGGGAAAAGCTGCAACCACAATACATGCCACATCCCACCTGTGATCAGTGGTTGGCCATTGCTGAAAAATTTAATGAAGTTGCAAATTTCCCTAATTGCATAGGGGCAGTAGATGGCAAGCACATTCGTATCAAGAAGCCGGCTCACAGTGGTTCAAGTTTCTATAATTATAAAAAGTTTTTCTCTATAATATTAATGGCAATAGCTGATGCCCAGTATCAATTTGCGGCAGTCGACATTGGTGCATATGGGCGTACAAATGACTCTAAAGTCTTTAAAGAATCATGCATGGGAAAACGACTATACCAGGGGACATTTAACATCCCAGCTCCACAACAACTCACAGGATCAAAGGGACCCCCAATGCCATTTGTCTTGGTAGGAGATGAAGCCTTCCTAATGTGTCCAAACCTTCTTAAACCGTATGGGTCACGAAGATTGAACCCCATAAGAAGAATATTTAATTATAGACTGACCAGGGCCCGCAGATTTGTAGAGTGTGCATTTGGCATACTGACTGCACGTTGGCGAATCCTGAACACTACTTTTCAACTTTCTCCAGATAACATAGACCAAATTGTTAAAGCATGTGTAGTGTTGCACAATTATGTAACCAGTTTGGAACCACTGAACATGGACCCAAGTGACAGCGAGTCCCAGCTGGACAGTTTACAAACTGTTTCTGCACGATCCACCAGAGCTATCCTAAATATCCGTGACCAATATGCAGAGTACTTCATCAGCCCACAAGGCAAAGTTCCATGGCAAGATAATCTTTGGGTATGTAATTGGTTTGAGGAGCTTTGGGTCCATTCATGGGGGGTATAAAACCTCTACAGAATAAATGTTTCCCAGTTGCCTATAGTAACCAATCAGATCGCTTCTTTCATTTATAAAAATTGCCTCTGCTAATAAGAAGGGATCTGACTGATTGCTATGGTCAACTTGCCTACTATTTATTTGCACAGCTTTTGATAACTCCCCTCCCCCTTATTATCTTTAATCTTCTATAAATGTACTAACATTTATTATTTTTCTCTTCACAGACTTCATCTGGAGGCATTTGACATGGTCAACAAGAACCAATTATATAACCAATTTTAATATTAATGTCGTTTGTTAAACTAATTTCGTATTTGTGAACTTAAAATAATGAAGACTTTTTTTAGAAATTTCTTTACTTTATAAAAGTAAAAAACATTGTACAATAAAATGTAAACATTACCCACAATTGGGTAAAAATCAAAGAATATTCAAACAAATCCTTTGAGAAACAAACAGTACAGGTATAAATTCTGCTGGCATTTTTTTAAACCTTCACAAAAAAGGTTCATTACAATGTTGGTATATTTTGCCACGTTGAAAATTTACCCTACATAGGGTGTTTAGAAATATATAACTTTATAAAACTTTTAAAACAAAAGGCAGCAAAAAGTGGCATACTAGTGCATAGAATTCCATGACTCTCTACAATCTCCATCAGAGTATTGTTCTGCAAAAAAATTGAGTGTCACCTTCTTCCTCCTCTTGTGTGCATGGATCATCACACTGCACTCAGCCAAGTTTGTACATCTCTGTGGCAGGTGATATTGCTGAGCTCAGTGTGATGATCCATGCTCACAAAAGGAGGCAGAAGACTGGACCAAAGGACCGAACAGCAACGGGGTAACGGAGGCAGGTGAGTTCTTCACAATGAACTCAAGTTCTTGGCAGAACAATACTCTTTTGGGCCTACAGCTGTTGTCAAAATACAATTTAAAGCATCTCCGCACACCAACAATGCTGAGAATTGTAGTTTGACAAAAGCTGGAAGCTGCCTGGTTGGGAAACATCCAGATTGAGATAGGTGAGAATCTTTAATAAAGTGCTATAGATCACTGTGGTCAGACAGAAAATAAATTAAAAAAGAAAATAACTTCCTGTGAATCACTTATACAGCAGCTTATACAGCACTTATACAGCAGTACTGGAAGGATTAAGATTTTTAAATAGAAGTAATTTACAAATCTGTTTAACTTTGTAGCACCAATTGATTAAAAAAAAAATGTTTTCCAGTAGAGTACCCCTTAGAGCAGTGGTGAGGTTATGCTGGGAGTTGTAGTTTCACTCACCATAACTGTAGAACTTACAAGTGACTACAGCTCTGATAGGACACAGAGAGGAGAATGTACAATGATATCAGTGACTACAGGTGATGTCTTCTCTATAGTCTTTCCTTATCTAATTCAGATGGTACATACCGCCTGGTCCAGCTAAAACTTCTGTCTGTAGAATGTGACGCCCAGACGTCTCCTCACTATGTCAGCGCATTCTCATCCTCTATATGAAAACAAGTATTATTATAAACCTGCCAGACACTGTATCCTCTAAATATAATACTACTATACACTATACTCTTTGATTATAAACCTTCCATACACCATACCCACTGAATATAATACTACCACACACTGTACATTCTGAATATAATACCAACACATACTGTACACTCTGAATATAAATCTGCCACATACTGTACCCCTGAATATAATACCGCCACACACTGTACCCTCTGAATATAATACTACAACACACTGTACATTCTGTATATAATACCATCACATACTGTACCCTCTGAATATAAATCTACCACATACTGTACCCCTGAATATAATACCGCCACACACTGTACCCCTGAATATAATACTACCACCCACTGTACTCTCTGAATATACTACCACAAACTGCGCCCTCTGAATTTAACGTTGCCATACAGTGCACCCTCTGAATATAATACCACAACCGCAGTAACACCCCTCAACATCCGTTAGCTGATGCTATTACCACGGGAGGGGGGTTTTGGTGGTGTTGCTAGTGGATGATGGGGGTGCTACTAGTGGGGGGGTGTTGCTGGAGGATGATGAGGGTGCAACTGGCCATCCCCCCTGGCAGTATCACCCCCATCATCCATCCGCAGGATCATCCTCCTGGCAGGAGCACTGCCATCATCCACCATCAGGATCTGCTGATGGAGGTGCTACTGCTGGGGGATGTTGCTGGTGGATGATGAGGGTGCTACTGCCAGGGGGGAGCATTAGGTAGGCAGCAGTTCCCCCACTTTAGGTAGGCAGCAGTTCCCCCACATTAGGCAGCATAGATTCCCCACATTTGGTACGTGTTCCCCCACATTAGGTAGCAATTTCCCCACATTAGGTAGCACAGATTCCCCACATTAGGTAGCAGTTTCCCCACATTAGGTAGCATAGAATCCCCACATTTGATAGCACAGATTCCCCACATTAGGTAGCATATACTCCCCACATTTGGCAGCACAGATTCCCCACATTAGGTAGCAGTTTTCCCACATTAGGTAGCATAGACTCCCCACATTTGGTACCATAGAATCCCCACATTAGGTAGCATAGACTCCACACATTAGGTAGCATAGACTCCGCACATTTGGTAGTAGTTACCCCACATTAGGCCGCAGGTTCCCCACAATGGGTCAAAGTCTCCCCACATTAGATCGCTGTTTAACCCCCCCCCACACACACACAAAAAAAAAACACATACAACACAGAGAGACACACACTCACAGACACACACAGAGTCACAGTCACACACACAGAGTCACACACAGAGTCACACAGTCACACACACACACAGAGTCACACAGTCACACACACACACACAGAAAATAAGGCATACTTGGCACACCAGAAGGCCTCCTACATAATTCCAATACAAGAAATGATTGTGGGCAGGGGTGTAGCGCTCCTGGGTCCCCCTGCAACACACACACACACACACACAGTCACATACACACACACACAGAGTCACACACACAGTCACACACAGTCACATACATACACACACACATACACAGAGTCACACACAGACAGAGATAGCGACAGACAGAGACAGACACACACACTCACCCATCCAGCGCAGCGCTCCTTCTCTCCTGGCGCCCTGCGAGTGACGTCACTGGCGTCCCATGCAGTGGTGCTGACGGACAGGCGCACAGCGGCGATGAAGGCCGGGGGGGGCAGCTGACAGACGTGCGCACAGCGGCGATGAAGGGCGTGGTGCTGATGGGCGCACAGCGCAGGTGAATGCCGGGGGGTGCTGTACGACGGGCGCACAGCGCAGGTGGAGGGAGGGTGCTGCCAGTGATTTACATTTTGAAAAGGCCTCTAGAAAGAAGCAATCACATTGGTTGCTATGGGCAACAGCACCACTCTTCCACTGCTCAGCTTTGGATAAATCTCTACCTGTGAGAGCATGGTGCAAAAAGAACAGCAGGAGCCCACCCCAATCACCACACAATATTGGAAGTACACAAGCAAGCATGCATTGTAAACACATGGTGAAAAAATAAAAACAGCAGGATCCCACCCAAAAACATAAAGTTATCATTGCAGCTATCCACTATATAACCCCTATCCCCCAAAGTAATATAAAGTGCAATGTTGAATGCAATAAAACATGGTAGCAGCACCAAACAGCCAATTTACTGTGGCTATACAATGAGAACACAGCCAATATAGGGAAATAAAAACATGCATAAAACATAGAAAATAAATCCTACACAAAATAAAATGTTTGAAAATTATATATTGATAACATAAAACATCTGAGAGATATCTGAGGAAACTTACTTTCAGAAGGGTACCTCACTCCTTGGGTGCATCAAGATGGTGTCCAGGCTTCACAGACTAGGTGTGTGTGGGGGGGGTAAGGTTGCTCTGACCTTTATATATAGAGCAGAGACTGCTGGGAGGAGGATTCTCAAAGTTTGTAGCAGTTTCCAGAAGTTGCTGGACCATTCTGTGGCTACTGCGCATGTGTGAACAAAAAATACGGGTGCGATTAATCTGATGAAATCGCACAGTTAAAGATCTTATCCGATTTACATTGAACTTCATTATATCTTTTTCAGATACGATTTGTACCCGATTTTCAGACTGGGGGAAAAATCGTGGTCAAACCCGATTTCAGACCCGAAAAAAAATCGTTTAAAATCGGATGCGGATCAAATCGGATGTGTATAAAAGATCAGATTTTTTCATGGAAGTCAATGAATCAGACTTTGTGTATGTTTTCATACGATTTTGATTTCTGAAATCGTGGTCTCAGGTCGGATAGAGAAATCGTGATGTAAATGCAGCCTTAAGGACTCTGTCCTTAGATCATAAAATGTATGGCGCAACCAAAAAACACTATTTTTGTGGGGAAATTAAAAAGAAAAACGCAATTTTGCTAATTTTGGAAGGTTTCGTTTTCACGCCGTACAATTTACGGTAAAAATGATGTGTGTTCTTTATTCTGAGGGTCAATACGATTAAAATGATACCCATTATTACATACTTTTCTATTATTGTTGTGCTTAAAAAAAATCTCTAACTTTTTAACCAAATTAGTACGTTTATAATCCCTTTATTTTGATGACCTCTAACTTTTTTATTTTTCCGTATAAGCGACGGTATGAGGGCTCATTTTTTGCACCATGATCTGTAATTTTTTTTGATACCACATTTGCATATAAAAAACTTTAAATACATTTTTTATAATTTTTTTTTAAATTAAATGTATAAAAAAAGTAGCAATTTTGGACTTTTTTTTTTTTTTACGTTCACGTCGTTCACCGTACGGGATCATTAACATTTTATTTTAATAGTTCGGACATTTACGCACGCAGCGATACCAAATATGTCTATTAACTTTATTTTTTACGCTTTTTGGGGGTAAAATAGGAAAAAACAGACGTTTTACTTTTTTATTGGGGGAGGGGATTTTTAACTTTTTTTTACTTTTACATTTTTTACATTTTCTTTTTACACTTGAATAGTCCCCATAGGGGACTATTCATAGCAATACCATGATTGCTAATACTGATCTGTTCTATGTATAGGACATAGAACAGATCAGTGTTATCGGCGATCTTCTGCTCTGGTCTGCTCGATCTCAGACCAGAGCAGGAGACGCCGGGAGCCGGAAGGAGGAAGGTGAGGGGACCTCCGTGCGGCGTTCTGAATAATCGGATCCCTGCAGCAGCAGGATCGCGGGCGTCGGCCATTGCCGGCGGGTCCCTGGCTGCGATCAGCAGCCAGGATCAGCCGCGCATGACACGGGCATCGCTCCGATGCCCGCGGTTATGCACAGAATGTAAATGTACGTCCTGGTGAGTTAAGTACCACCGCACCAGGACATACATTTACGTCCTGCGTCCTTAAGAGGTTAAGGAGTTATGTTGCACAGGTGGCAATACTCTTACAGAAACCGTATATACAGGCAGAAACTTCCATGCCCCCTGTTGATCAGGCAAAAGTCACCCAAGCTATTCCAGTAAAGGTAGATACTTAGGTATCTGCACGGTTAGCAAACGGGGGAAGGGAGACTAACGAGTAAAAAAATTGCCACCTTCCTTTTACATGTAAATAATGTTTAACTTGCTTTGTCTTTCAGGAAAAAATGGAGGCACATAAGATACTGCTGTGTGCTGCTAAACTTTCTTTTCTGGCCTCTAGGACCATACCATAGGCTTACATGTACAAAGGACAATACTTTTGTTAGTTTTGGTTGACATTTACAGGAGCCTACCCAAATTTGTGGGGAAAACAAATTAGTAATAAACTAACCACTGGGGTGGGGGAGGTTTAGCAAAAGCTAGTCCTTCCACTAGAAGGCAATATGCCTAGAGGGACTGAGGTAACACTCACACTCACAAATTAGTTAGCAATGGTTGGAATAATCCTGGGAAAGGGAGTATGGATATGCAGAGTGGAGTTCAACTGTGTCTAGTGTTGGATTTTACCAAGGTTCACTGATCAGCACATGCAGAAGAGATTATGTTCAAAAAATTTTGAACATAATTTTGGGCTAATTCTGTAGGTTGTTTGATTATTATTAGCCTTTTTGGCTTTGTAGGTAATATACATGCAGAAGAGAATCTCTGATGGGCCTGGAAATACTAAAATTGTATTGTTGGAAAGTGACTCTAAACCTGTTTATTTTCCATTTAGCAGATTAGTGGCAGTGTAACCCCGCTCAACCCATGGACCTCCAATCAGAGAAATCCAAGTGACCAATGCTTCTAATGGAGTGAAGAAGGCTACCCATTCCTCAGCATCCCGTGGTTGGAAGATGACAAGGATCAAGTCATGAAGACTGGGTTTGAATGACATTGCGAGACAGGAGAACCCAAAACCAAAGGATTCCCTCCAACATATTTTGGAAAAGGCTTTTGGACAACACAAAGGACGCTTTAAATAAACTGTCTCAAGAGAAGCTACAAATGAGGACAGTAGCTCCATCAATCGCCTAAGCCCTAGACTATCCCTTTACTGCCAACAGTAGAGTCCGTGCTACAGCTACATAGTAAACAATGAGGGCGACATAAACCATGATCTATTTAACCCCTTAAGGATGCAGGGTTTTTCTGTTTTTGCATTTTCATTTTTTCCTCATCACCTTCTAAATCATAATGCTTTCAATATTGCACATAAAATTCCATATGATGGCTTATTTTTTGCGCCACCAATTCCACTTTGCAGTGGCATTAGTCAAAAATCCACAGCGAAATGGAAAAAAATTAATTGTGCGACAAAATTGAAGAAAAAATGTCATTTTGTAACTTTTGGGAGCTTCCGTTTCTACGCAGTGCATTTTTTGGTAAAAATAACATCTTATCTTTATTCTGTAGGCCTATACAGTTAAAATGAAACTCTACTTATAAAATGATATAATTAAAATGATACCCTATTGAGTTGGATATTGTCGTACTTTGGAAAAAAATCATAACTACATGCAGGATAATTTATACGTTTAAAATTCTCATCTTTTTACCCCTATAACTTATTTTTCCGCATACGGACCGGTATGAGGACTCATTTTTTGCGCCGTGTTCTGAAGTTTTTATCAGTACCATTTTTGTATTGATCTGACTTTTTGATTGCTTTTTATTCATTTTTTCATGATATAAAAAAGTGACCAAAAATACGCTATGTTGGACTTTAGAATTTTTTTGCACGTACGCCATTGACCGTGCGGTTTAATCAATTATATATTTTTATAGTTCGGACATTTACGCACGTGCCGATAGCACATGTTTATTTTTATTTACACAGTTTTTTTTTTTTTTATGGGAAAAGGGGGGTGATTCAAACTTATTAGGGAAGGGGTTAAATGACCTTTGTTAACTTTTTTTTTTGCAGTGTTATAGCTCCCATAGCGGTCTATAACACTGCACACACTGATCTTTTACCCTGATCCCTGCAAAGCCATAGCTTTGCATGGATCAGCGAGATAGGGGCTCGATAGCTCAAGCCTGTATCTCAGGCTTGGAGCAATCAAATGCCGATTGGACGTGACGGAGCAAGGTAAGGCGGTCTCCGCTCGCGTCCTAGCTGATTGGGACATCGCGATTTTATCGGGATGTCCCGATCACCTGATCAGCCCGACTGAGCTGCCGGGAAGCGTTTACTTTCACTTTTAGACGCGGCGATCAACTTTGATCACCGCGTCTGAAGGGTTAATAGCGCGCGGCACAACGATCGGTGCTGTACGCTATTAGCCCAGGGTCCCGGCTATTGTTAGCAGCCAGGACCGACCCAGTGTGATGCGGAGTCAAGGTGTGACCCCGTTTTAAACACCGGGACCAGGTGTAGGGCATACAGGTACGCTCTTCTTCCTGAAGGAGTTAAGCTGACAGCAAGAATTTAGGGCTACCTATTGTTTATTTAACAGGCTTATGAATACTAGGCTTGGTGGAGTACGATCCGACAAGCAACTCTAATGTGGCTTTGTGGTATAGGACCAAGAGGTGGAATGTTATGGCAGTCTATTTTGGTGGTCCTGTACCAGAAAGCCACACTGAGTTAGACAATGTCACTTTAAACATTAATAACTCTGGAATGCTTTTAGTTATCATTCTGATTCTGAGATTGTTTTTTCGTGACATATTCTACTTTAACTTAGTGGTAAAATTTTATGGTAACTTGCATCCTTTCTTGATGAAAAATCCCAAAATTTGATGAAAAAAATGAAAATTTTGCATTTTTCTAACTTTGAAGCTCTCTGCTTGTAAGGAAAATGGATATTCAAAATAAAACATTTTTGGGTTCACATATACAATATGTCTACTTTATGTTTGCATTATAAAATTTATGAGTTTTTACTTTTGGAAGACACCAGAGGGCTTCAAAGTTCAGCAGCAATTTGGAAATTTTTCACAAAATTTTGAAACTCGCTATTTTTCATGAAGCAGTTAAGGTTTGAAGTGGATTTGAAGGGTCTTCATATTAGAAATACCCCATAAATGACCCCATTATAAAAACTACACCCCCTAAAGTATTCAAAATGACATTCAATAAGTGTATTAACCCTTTAGGTGTTTCACAGGAATAGCAGCAAAGTGAAGGAGAAAATTCACAATCTTCATTTTTTACACTCGCATGTTCTTGTAGACCCAATTTTTTAATTTTTGCAATTGGTAGAAAGGAGAAAATTTTTACTTGTATTTGAAACCCAATTTCTCTCGAGTAAGCACATACCTCATATGTCTATGTTAATTGTTCGGCGGGCGCAGTAGAGGGCTCAGAAGGGAAGGAGCGACAAATGGTTTTTGGGGGGCATGTCACCTTCAGGAAGCCCCTATGGTGCCAGGACAGCAAAAAAAAAACACATGGCATACCATTTTGGAAACTAAACCCCTCGGGGAACGTAACAAGGGGTAAAGTGAACCTTAATACCCCACAGGTGATTCACGACTTTTGCATATGTAAAAAAAAAAAAAAATTATGTTTTACCTAAAATGCTTGGTTTCCCAAAAATGTTACATTTTTAAAAAGGATAATAGCAGAAAATACCCCCCACAATTTGAAGCCCAATTTCTCCCGATTCAGAAAACACCCCATATGGGGGTGAAAAGTGCTCTGCTGGCGCACTACAGGTCTCAGAAGAGAAGGAGTCACATTTGGCTTTTTGAAAGCAAATTTTGCTCTGGGGGCATGCCGCATTTAGGAAGCCCCTATGGTGCCAGAACAGCAAAAAAAAAAAACCACATGGCATACCATTTTGGAAACTAGACCCCTTGGGGAACGTAACAAGGGGTAATGTGAACCTTAATACCCTACAAGTGTTTCACGACTTTTGCATATGTAAAAAAAAAACATTTTTCTTACCTAAAATGCTTGGTTTCCCAAAAGTTTAACATTTTTTAAAAGGGTAATAGCAGAAAATATCCCCCAAAATTTGTAACACAATTTCTCCCGAGTACGGCGATACCCCATATGTGACCCTACACTGTTGCCTTGAAATACGACAGGGCTCCAAAGTGAGAGCGCCATGCGCATTTGAGGCCTAAATTAGGGACTTGCATAGGGGTGGACATAGGGGTATTCTACGCCAGTGATTCCCAAACAGGGTGCCTCCAGCTGTTGTAAAAGTCCCAGCATGCTTGGACAGTCAACGGCTGTCCGGCAATACTGGGAGTTGTTGTTTTGCAACAGCTGGAGGCTCCGTTTTGGAAACAGTGGCGTACCAGACGTTTTTCATTTTTATTGGGGAGGGGGGCTTTGTAGGGGTATGTGTATATGTAGTATTTTTTACTTTTTATTTTATTTTGTGGTAGTGTAGTGTTTTTAGGGTACAGTCGCACGGGCGGGGGGTTCACAGTAGTTTCTCGCTGGCAGTTTGAGCTGCGGCAGAAAATTTGCCGCAGCTCAAACTTGCAGCTGGATACTTACTGTAATCCTCCGCCCATGTGAGTGTACCCTGTACATTCACATTGGGGTGGGGGGACATCCAGCTGTTGCAAAACTACAACTCCCAGCATGTACGGTCTATCAGTGCATGCTGGGAGTTGTAGTTTTGCAACAGCTGGAGGCACACTGGTTGTGAAACACCGAATTTGGCAACAAACTCAGTGTTTTGCAACCAGTGTGCCTTCAGCTGTTGCAAAAGCTACAACCCCCAGCATGTACGGACAGCGGAAGGGCATGCTGGGTGTTGTAGTTATGCAACAGCGGGAGACACACTGGTTTGCTACTTAACTCAGTGTGCCTTCAGCTGTTGCAAAACTACAACTCTCAGCAGTCACCGACAGCCAACGGGCATGCTGGGAGTTGTAGTTATGCAACCAGCAGATGCACCACTACAACTCCCAGCACGCACTTTAGCTGTTTGTGCAAGCTGGGAGTTGTAGTTACACAACAGCTGAAGGTACACTTTTCCATAGAAAGCATGTGCCTCCAGCTGTTGCAAAACCATAAGTCCCAGCATGCCCATAAGGGAATGCTGGGAGTTGTGGTGGTCTGCCGCCTCCTGTTGCATAACTACAGCTCCCAGCATGCCCTTTTTGCATGCTGGGAGCTGTTGCTAAGCAACAGCAGGAGGCTGTCACTCACCTCCTGCTGCTGCTGATCGACGCTGCAGGTTAGTCCCGCCGGAAGAGGGGCGGAGCGGGTGCAGGAGTGACACCCGCAGCAGGCGCCCTGATTGGTCTGCCGGGAATCCGGCCGACGAATCAGGGCGATCGTGAGGTGGCACCAGTGCCACCTCACCCCTGCAGGCTCAGCCAGTAATTCCGGGTCACCAGGTCACTGGAGACCCGATTGACCTGGAATCGCCGCAGATCGCTGGACTGAATTGTCCAGCGATCTGTGGCCATCGCCGACATGGGGGGGCATAATGACCCCCCTGGGCGATATGCCGCGATGCCTGCTGAACGATTTCAGCAGGCATCGGGCACCGGCTCCCCTCCGGCTAGCGGCGGGGGACCGTGAATGGACAGGACGTACTCCTACGTCCTCAGTCCTTAAGGACTCGGAAACAGGGGCGTAGGAGTACGTCCATTGTCCTTAAGGGGTTAAGAGGTGTCTCCAAGGCATGATCACAGGGAAGCTGTAGGTGTTTTTGTAAACACTGGTGGGCTGGAAAAGGGGGGGGGGGGAACAACATAATAAAAGCCCATTGAAGGGGACCAAACTCTCTTTCTTCTGCTGGGCACCAACCTCACCAGCTCCCTTTCAACTTCCTGTTTGGGCCTGATCTTGAGACAAAGTACTGCAACTATTTCCATGCCTGTTTATGTTGCTCATACTTGCTGTAAAGGTTCCCCGAAGCCAAGTATTCTAGTATTATATTCTTTGTGTGTTTTATATATCCACCAAATCCACCCAAATAGCCATAAGATAGTGTCTTCTGCTATAAGGCTAGAATTCCACTGAGATTTTTGCCCAACAATTTTTTTGGCTTCAAAACACCAGAAAAATCGCCAGAAAAACTGCCACAGTTTTTCCCTGCGTTTTGGTGTTTTTTTCTGGTGTTTTTACCTTTGTGTGGAATTTGCCTTTTTTGGCCCCTTTGGTGTTTTTTTTTTTATAAAAAAGTCGGGTACAAAAATAAATAAATAAATGAAGAAAAAAAAAAAAAGGATGCAGTAGGGATGTAAAAATTTATTTAACTAAATGTTTCTTTTTTATAACTAAATTTTAATAATTTTTTTTATAAAGTGTGTGTGTGTTTAACTTTTTTTTCTCTTTTTTCCTCACATTTTTTATGTAGTACTACTACTCCCAGCATGGAACACATTGTTCCATGATCGGAGTAGTAGTACCTGTACTATAGACATATCGCCCCGGGTGTCAGTCAGACACCCGATGTGATCGTCCATAATATAGCAGAGATGCGGCTCTATACAGCGCTCGCACCTCTGCTCTGTACTCTGAGTGATGTTCTATTCACATCACTGGCCGTTCATATTTTCAGCCCAGAGCTGTGATTGGCCGGATGGTTGCAGCCAATCACAGCTCTGAGGAAAATATGAATGAGTTAGTGGCCGGCCCGGAGTACAGAGCAGGGATGCGAGCGCTGTATACAGCCGCTCTGCATCTCTGCTATAGACAGGACGATCACAGCGGGTGTCAGTAGTGATACCCGCTGTGATCTGTTCTTAACTGCAGGTACTACTACTCCCAACATGGAGCACACTCTGCCCCATGCTGGGAGCTGTAGTACCTGCATTAATAGACAGATCGCAGTGAGGCTAGGTTTCCACTTGGTTTCTTTGGTACACCTAAAAAAATGCCAGCAAAAACGCCAGAAAAACTGCCACAGGTTTTTCCTGAGTTTTGGCAGTTTTTCTGGTGTTTTTTCTGGCGTTTTCCCTGGTGTGTGGAAACAGCCAAATTTGTCCCCTGTTTCAATTTTCTCACTGCCTTCTGGGTACCACTCTGTGGGTCGGATGCTGAGCACCCGGTCCACAGAGTGTAAGGAGAGGAGAAGTGATGTACTGCATCACTACTCACCACCCCCAGCCGTATAGTATACAGGGGGGCATAGTATACCCGTGTATACTATACAGGAGCCAGGAATCCTGTCAGCAAACTGACAGGACTCCCTGCTCCTATAGCCCCTTTGGGCGGTATACAGAATATACAGCTATCTATAGATAACTGTATATAGTGTATACAGAACAGGACGTCCACTTACCTCCCTCGTTTCTTTCCCTGCCGGTCCGTGTAGCTCCGCCCCTAGTGATGATGTCATTAGGGGCGGGGCTACAGACATATTCAGGCTAGTCTGAAGCTCTGTTCACATTGTCCGTTTTGGATAATGGGAACAGACCCTTCTGCCAGTGTCTACCCAGACAGGGAGACTCCAGCTGTTGCTAAACTACAACTCCCAGCATGCCCACACAGCCAAAGGCTGTCTGGGCATGCTGGGGGTTGTAGTTTTGCACCAATTGGAGGCTCACTGTTTAGGTAGACATTGCATTATGGGCGCTCTCCCCTGCAGAGAGTGCAAAAAATGTCCTAACCTATTTTTTTTTGTATTTTTTTTTCTTCTCGTTTCAGATCCGTGTATGCAGAGGATTACGACGGATGAACTTTATTTTTTTAATTTAATTAATAAACTGGTTAACGAGGGCTGTGGGGGAGTGTTTTTTAAAATAAAATATTTTTTACAATGTGTTGTGTCTTTTTTTCATTGAATATTCAGGCTTAGTTATGGAGGCTGTCTAATAGATGAAGTCCATTACTAAGCCGGGGCTTAGCGTTAGCCCCCAAAAAAGCTAGCGCTAACCCCCGATTATTACCCTGGTACCCACCGCCACAGAGCCGGTACCAACAGGCCCGGAGCATCAAAAATGGCGCTCCTTGGCCTAGGCGGTAACAGGCTGGCGTTATTTAGGCTGGGGAGGGCCAGTAACAATGGTCCTCGCCCACCCTGGTAATGTCAGGCTGTTGCTGCTTTGTTGGTATTGTGCTGATACTGCATAAATAAAAAAACGCATAGGGTTCCACCTATTTTTAGTATCAGCCAGATACCAACCAAGCAGCAACAGCCTGACGTTACCAGGGTGGGCGAGGACCATTGTTACTGGCCCTCCCCAGCCTAAATAACGCCAGCCTGTTACCGCCTAGGCCCAGGAGCGCCACTTTTGACGCTCCGTGCCTGTTGGTACCGGCTCTTCCCGGCACCCCTGTGGCGGTGGGTACCAGGGTAATAATTGGGGGTTAGCGCTAGCTGTTTTTGGGGCTAGCGCTAAGCCTTGACTTAGTAATGGATTCTGTCTATTAGACAGCCTCCATAACTAAGCCTGAATATTCAATAAAAAAGAAAAAACACAACACATTGGAAAAATTATTTTATTTTAAAAAACACTCCCCCACAGCCCTCGTTAACCATTTTATTAAAATATAAAAAAATCCTGTTCATCCGTGGTAATCCATCGAATCCGTCGTATTCCACTGCATACACGGATCTGAAACGAGAAGAAAAAAAATAGGTTAGGACATTTTTTGTGCTCTCTGCAGGTGAGAGCGCCCATAATGCAATGTCTACCTAAACAGTGAGCCTCCAATTGGTGCAAAACTACAACTCCCAGCATGCCCACACAGCCTTTGGCTGTCTGGGCATGCTGGGAGTTGTAGTTTAGCAACAGCTGGAGCCTCCCTGTCTGGGTAGACACTGGCAGAAGGGTCTGTTCCCATTATCCAATACGGACAATGTTAACAGAGCCTTATACCCTTGCCAGCCTGGATTGCGTCTGTAGCTGCGTCCCCTAATGACGTCATCACTAGGGGGCGGAGCTACACGGACCCGCGGGGACTGGACTGAGGTAAGGGGACTTCATCTTCTGTATACACTATATACAGCTATCTATAGATAGCTGTATATAGTGTATACCGCCCAAAGGGTTAACCTACACTGTCCAGCAGTGTAAGTTAACTCTTTCCTTGCTGGGCTGGTGCATAGCGCACAGCTCAGCAAGGGGTTAAGTGAGCCAGCAATGTGTATACTGTATACACATTGCAGGCTCACTGTAAGTTCTTGCTGGGCAGTCTGTATACAATGTATATCTACTGCTCAGGATCAGCTGATCTCCCGGCTCTGTAGCCTTGAGAACAGCTGATCCCGACAGTCACTTTGATCGCAGCGGGTGTCAGGAGAAGTGACAGCCCTGGGATCTGTCCCTTACTGCAGGTACTAATACTCCCAACATGGAGTACACTCTGCTCCATGCTGGGAGCTGTAGTACCTGCATTAATAGACAGATCGCAGCGAGTGTCACTCCTCCTGACACCCGCGGCGTCTGCTCTTCTATGGTCCCTGCACTGCCGTATATATACACATATTCCTATTTCACACAGAGTTGTGATTGGCTGGAACCATCTGACCAATCACAGCTCTCTGCGGGAAATATGAATATGTGTATATATACGGCAGTGCAGGAGACCATAGAAGAGCGTCCGCTGCATCTATACATTATACTGGAGGATCGCAACGGACCTCAGCGATCTTTCAATTAGTACAGGTAACTACTACTCCTATCATGGAATACTGTGTTCCATGCTGGGAGTAGTAGTACTACCTAAAAAATGTAAAAAAAGTGAAACATATACACACACTACATTTTTATTATTGTCGGCTACATTTTTAGTGCCCTACCCGCGCACATAAATTGATTCCTGTTTAAAAATTAATAAAAATTTTGTTATAAAAAAAGATACATTTCGTTAAATACAATTTTTTCCATCACTACTGTATCTTTTTTATTATAATTTTTTAATGGTACCCTACTAAATTTTAATAAAAAGGTATCTCCAACACTTTTTTGGATCGCTAAAGTCCAAAAGAGAATAAAAACCGCCTGAAAAAACGCCAAATTTAAAACCCACATGGCATTTTTCTTGGCGTTTTTTCACTCCCATAGACTTCTATGGGAGAAAAACGCCAAGATTTTCCCGAAAAAATGCCAAAGTCTCGACAAGACGTCGTTTTTTAAAAACTGCCAAGGAGCCCAAAAACGCCAAAAGGATAAAAAAAACGCCAAACTGAAAAACGCCAAGTGGATTTGGCATTTTGCAGTTTACTATTAACTTGCAGCTAACATCTGGCCGCAGTGTTTTTTCACAAAAAAAAACGCCAATCGGCAGAATGGGCGTTTTTACTGGCGTTTTTGTAAAAAAAAAAACAAGTGGAAACCTAGCCTGAGTGTAACTTCTGACACATGATGTGATCTGTCTACTCCATGATGGGAGTGTACTACATGTTGGGAGTAGTAGTACTTGAAGTTAAGGAAAGATTACATATACGTGTATTTATATGTCAGTGCAGGGAACCAAAGAAGAGCGTATCTATACCGTATCTATACATTATACAGGAGGATCGCAATGGGCGATCTGTGAATTAGTACAGGTACTACTACTCCCATCATGGAACAGTGTGTTCCATGCTGGGAGTAGTAGTACTACCTTAAAACGTAAAAAATAAAAATATAAAAATGGGAAAAACACACACGCTACATTTTTATTATTGTCGGCTACATTTTTAGTGCTTTACCCGCCCATATAAATTGATCCCTGTTTAAAAATTAATAAACATTTTGTAATAAAAAAAGATAAATTTCAATAAATACAATTTTTTCCATCACTACTGTATCTTTTATTATATATTTTTTTATGGTACCCTACGACATTTTAATAAAAAAAGGTATCTGCATCACTTTTTTGGATCGCTGAAGTCCAAAAAAGAATAAAAACCGCCTGCAAAAATGCAAAATTTTAAACCAACATGGCGTTTTTCTTGGCTTTTTTGCTCTACCATAGACTTCTATGGGAGGAAAACGCCACAATTTCAGGGCAAAAAACCCCGCCAAACTAGGTTTTGTCGGGCTTTTTGAAAATCCAGCCTCTGAGCCGAAATTGCTGAAAAACGCCAAAAGGATTAAAAAAAACGCCAAACTGAAAAACGCCAACTGAATCTGGCATTTTGTAGTTTACTATTGACATGCAGCTAATTTCTGAATGCGGCGTTTTTTCACTGAAAAAAACGCTGTGCGGTAAACATTGGCGTTTTATTAAAAAAAAAAAAAAAACTCTGTGGAATTCCAGCCTAATTGTTGTACATGTGTTTCCTTACACTGCAGATTTAAGTTTCTAGCTATTTAGTATTATCTTTTTCCTCTCATAGCTAGAGTGTGTTTAGTTAGTTGTATATTAAACATCTTTATTTCTGCCAGTATTTGGGTGTGTAGTGTTAATTTGTGCATTGGATATTAGGATATAACTCTTCCAAAATTCCTAACAAATAGGTTGGTCTGTGGGGTGCTATGAATGCATTTGGTCTCCAGTAATACTGCTAACCTTTGGAGCCAAATCCAATTCTACCCCAGAGCCACGAACCACAACATACACACAGTGATGTCACAGTACAGGGATAATACACACAGTGACGTCACAGTACGGGGATAATACACACAGTGACGTCACAGTACGGGGATAATACACACAGTGACGTCACAGTACGGGGATAATACACACAGTGACGTCACAGTACGGGGATAATACACACAGTGACGTCACAGTACGGGGATAATACACACAGTGATGTCACAGTACGGGGATAATACACACAGTGATGTCACAGTACGGGGATAATACACACAGTGATGTCACAGTACAGGGATAATACACACAGTGATGTCACAGTACAGGGATAATACACACAGTGATGTGTACAGCTGATATCTACCACTATATGGTCAGTGTATGTGGGAATATTGGTTTATGTATAGTGAATTTTATACAGTAACAATTTGTGTTAGTCATTAGTCAGTCACAAGTCGTAGTCGTGGTCATGGTGTGGCAGTATTATTTGTTTCTTGGTGATAACACACACACACACACACACACACACACATACCTAACAGTGATCACCTGTGCTTCATTTTGTCTGGAGGTGCTGACCATTTTTATTTTTTGGGACTGGTATTACCAGTAATATTCATCTCAGTATACAGGATTTGGTCAGTAACAGTATAATGATAATATGTATGGTGATAATATCCCTCCTTGTATACTGGTATTATTGGTAATATTGGTTTCAGTATACTGTATTTGGTCTGCAACAGTATGATGGTAATATGTATGGTGATAATATTCCTCTTTTTATACTGACTGTAGTCTCTGATCTTAAATCTTGAGATTTGTGCTGCGGCAACAGCACAGCAATCCCATAGCTGATTGGATCACCATGGGGGAGATTTATAAAAACCTGTCCAGAGGAAATGTTGCCCATAGCAACCAGATTGATTCTTTTATTTTTAACAAGGCCTCTGCAAAATGAAAGAAGTGATCTGATTGGTTGCTATGGGCAACTGGGCAACTTTAACTTTGCACAGGTTTTGATAAATTTCCTCCCATGGGTATTCAGAAAATGATGTGGGGCCTCATGTTTGAGTTTCACCTAAGGCCTCAAAAAGTCTAGAGCCGCCCCTGCATGAGAATTATGCTAACTGTTATTTACATCAATTATTTAGGTAAATGAGAAAAATTTGCATTTGCATAATAATTTGGAACAGGGTGTATATTACACTTTTTACAGGTTATACTATGCTACAGTACAACTGTGCTGCAGCATAGTATAACTGTCAGTATACACTGACATGCAGCCTGTGCGATCCAGCGTATGGCTGGACCTCACAGGCTGCTGTACTAGGCAGTCAGGAGGCCATCAGCTGGCCTTCTGCTGCCTTGGCAACCAACAGGATCCCGTGATCGCCGTTGGTGAGCCCCCTTCCCTTGTCAATCCCATAAATTCCGTGATCAGGGGTGATCATGGCATCTATGGGGTTAATGCTGCTGCGACCGGCCCAATCCTGCCTTGACAGCTGCGTCAGGACCCCAGCTGTGACATATGCATATGTTCTGGGGCGGGAAGAGGTTAATATAGACCACAATTGGCAAATGGGCTGAAGTTAAAATGTACCTATCAAAAACGTATTTTTTACATAAAAGTAGATAATAACATTATATGTATTATTTGTAATATTCATTGGTAAAGACTTATTATGACCCCTGTCAACCCCATAGATTCTGTGATCAGGGGTGATCATGGCATCTATGGGGTTAATGCTGCCGCAACCGGCCCGATCCTGCCTTGACAGCTGCGTCAGGGCCCCAGCTGTGACATATGCATACGTCCTAGGGCGGGAAGGGGTTAATATAGACCATAATTGGCAAATGGGCTGAAATTAAAACATACCGATCAAAAACTTTTTTTTATATAAAGTAGATAATAACATTATATGTATATTTGTAATATTCATTGGTAAGAACTTTTTATATTTCTGGGTGAAAAAACGCTTTCTTGCCCCTGTATCTATTGTCTGAGTTTCTCAGTATGGCAATAAAATATAGGAAGTGTAGGCAGGACAAGCAGGGCTCTGTGCAGGCTCCGGCCTTGTCAATAGGCCTGCTGGGTGAGGCACAGAGCCCTGCTTGTCTCGTCCACACTTCCTGTATTTTGGGGGAGATTTATCAAAACCTGTCCATAGGAAAAGTTGCCAAGGTGCCCATAGCAACCAATCAGATTGCTTCTTTCATTTTTCAAAAGGCCTCTGAAAAATGAAAGAAGCCATCTGATTGGTTGCTATGGGAAACTCAGATTTCCACTGGACAGGATTTGATAAATCTCCTCTTGTCTCCACACTGAGAAACACAGGCAATAGCTGCAGGGACAAGACAGCATTTATTCACAAACATACACTTTTTTTTAATCAAATGTATATTACAAACATATTATGTTATCTACATTATATAAAAAGTTTTTGCAAATGACAGTACCCATTTAAAGGGAACCTATCATGGGATCTTATAAATAATATGTGGCAACGCATTATCTATGGTGAAATCTTCTTCCTAACCAACCCCAGGGGATGGTAAGGATTGATGTTAGAAGCTGTTCCCTGCTGGTCCCATAAGTAGTCACCTACACAGGGAGCTATACTCATCTACAAGATTTTACCATATTTAATGCCTATGACAGGTTCCCTTTAAAAAGTAGCAACATTTTGCGCAAATTGCTTAACATTTACACAAATAGGCTGTGAGAATACAATGATAAATTCCCCCATAGTCTTGATCTAATAAAATCTATGCACACATTACTTTGAAAGTCAATGCAATTGCTTCCATTGTATTTTTACTTGCATCGCTTGCCGTTTCTCTTTGTTTAACAACTAAGATTGAGCCTAACAGCTCACCGTCCTCAACACACTGTGGCGCAGCGCCTTTGGACCTTGGCGGCTTCCGTAGGATTGAGTTGTTGAGGGTTCTACGCAAGAGGAAGTAGGCGTAGAGTGTGTGGCTTGCGCGTACTGTGGTCTGTCATACAGAGTGGAGCTTATATGTTTTACGTTCGGCTGTGAATTACTGAGAAGTCATTAGCGGTTGGGGACTATGGCGCTGGTCTATGAAAACTTGAAGCTGTGAGTAAAAGTCTCTTATCCGCAGTTCGATGATGTGCAGCCTGCGATTAGCAGCGGCATTTGTTATGGCCGGAACCTGGCTCGGACGTGTCTAGTATAATTCA
This sequence comes from Hyla sarda, assembly GCF_029499605.1. Taxonomy (NCBI): domain Eukaryota; kingdom Metazoa; phylum Chordata; class Amphibia; order Anura; family Hylidae; genus Hyla; species Hyla sarda. The sequence goes on from NC_079193.1 coordinate 124,643,369, forward strand.
CGGTGTGGACTCGCATGTGTCATGTCCTCTCTAGCTGACACACACACACACACACACACACACACACACTTATGTATGTCCCGACACACACACACACACACACACTTATGTATGTCCCGACACACACACACACACACACACACTTATGTATGTCCCGACACACACACACACACACACACTTATGTATGTCCCGACACACACACACACACACACACACACACTTATATATGTCCCGACACACACACACACACTTATGTATGTCCCGACAAACACACACACACTTATGTATGTCCCGACAAACACACACACACACACACACACGTATGTCCCGACACACACACACACGTATGTCCCGACACACACACACACACGTATGTCCCGACACACACACACACACACACACACACACACACACACACACGTATGTCCCGACACACACACACACACGTATGTCCCGACACACACACACACACACACTTATGTATGTCCCGACACACACACACACACACACACACACATGTATGTCCCGACACACACACACACACACACACACACATGTATGTCCCGACACACACACACACACACACACACACACACACATGTATGTCCCGACACACACACACACACACACACACACATGTATGTCCCGACACACACACACACACACACACACACATGTATGTCCCGACACACACACACACACACACACACACACACACACACACATATGTATGTCCCGACACACACACACACACACACACATATGTATGTCCCGACACACACACACACACACACACACACACACACACACATGTATGTCCCGACACACACACACACACACACACACACATGTATGTCCCGACACACACACACACACACACACACACATGTATGTCCCGACACACACACACACACACACATGTATGTCCCGACACACACACACACACACATGTATGTCCCGACACACACACACACACACACACATGTATGTCCCGACACACACACACACACACACATGTATGTCCCGACACACACACACACACACACACACACACATGTATGTCCCGACACACACACACACACACACACACATGTATGTCCCGACACACACACACACACACACACACACACTTATGTATGTCCCGACACACACACACACTTATGTATGTCCCGACACACACACACACACACACACACACGTATGTCCCGACACACACACACACACACACACACACACTTATGTATGTCCCGACACACACACACACACACTTATGTATGTCCCGACACACACACACACACACACACACACACACATGTATGTCCCGACACACACACACACACACACACATATGTATGTCCCGACACACACACACACACACACACACACACACACACACACACACACGTATGTCCCGACACACACACACACACATGTATGTCCCGACACACACACACACACACACACACACACACACATGTATGTCCCGACACACACACACACACATGTATGTCCCGACACACACACACACACACACACACACACATGTATGTCCCGACACACACACACACACACACATGTATGTCCCGACACACACACACACACATGTATGTCCCGACACACACACACACACACACACACACACATGTATGTCCCGACACACACACACACACACACACTTATGTATGTCCCGACACACACACACACACACACACACACACACACACTTATGTATGTCCCGACACACACACACACACACACACTTATGTATGTCCCGACACACACACACACTTATGTATGTCCCGACACACACACTTATGTATGTCCCGACACACACACACACACACACTTATGTATGTCCCGACACACACACACACACACACACACACTTATGTATGTCCCGACACACACACACACACACACTTATGTATGTCCCGACACACACACACACACACACACACACACACACCCTTATGTATGTCCTGACACACACACACACACACACACTTATGTATGTCCCGACACACACACACACACACTTATGTATGTCCTGACACACACACACACACACACACTTATGTATGTCCTGACACACACACACACACACACACTTATGTATGTCCTGACACACACACACACACACACACTTATGTATGTCCTGACACACACACACACACACTTATGTATGTCCTGACACACTTATGTATGTCCCGACACACACTTATGTATGTCCCGACACACACACACACACACACACTTATGTATGTTATGTATGTCCCTGACACACACAACACACACACACTTATGTATGTCCGACACACACACACACTCACACACACTTATGTATGTCCCGACACACACACACACACACACTTATGTATGTCCCGACACACACACACACACACTATGTCCCGACACACACACACACTTATGTATGTCCCGACACACACACACACTTATGTATGTCCCGACACACACACACACTTATGTATGTCCCGACACACACACACAACACACACACTTATGTATGTCCCGACACACACACACACACACACACACACACACACACTTATGTATGTCCCGACACACACACACACACACACACTTATGTATGTCCCGACACACACACACACACTTATGTATGTCCCGACACACACACACACACACTTATGTATGTCCCGACACACACACACACACACACTTACTTATGTATGTCCCGACACACACACACACACTTATGTATGTCCCGACACACACACACACACACACACTTATGTATGTCCCGACACACACACACACACACACACACACACTTATGTATGTCCCAACACACACACACACACACACACACTTATGTATGTCCCGACACACACACACACACACACACTTATGTATGTCCCGACACACACACACACACACACACACTTATGTATGTCCCGACACACACACACCCACACACACACTTATGTATGTCCCGACACACACACACACACCCACACACACACACTTATGTATGTCCCGACACACACACACACACACACACCCACACACACACTTATGTATGTCCCGACACACACACACACACACACACACTTATGTATGTCCCGACACACACACACACACACACACTTATGTATGTCCCGACACACACACACACACACACACTTATGTATGTCCCGACACACACACACACACACACACTTATGTATGTCCCGACACACACACACACACACACACTTATGTATGTCCCGACACACACACACACACACACTTATGTATGTCCCGACACACACACACACACACACTTATGTATGTCCCGACACACACACACACACACACTTATGTATGTCCCGACACACACACACACACACACTTATGTATGTCCCGACACACACACACACACACTTATGTATGTCCCGACACACACACACACACTTATGTATGTCCCGACACACACACACACACACACTTATGTATGTCCCGACACACACACACACACTTATGTATGTCCCGACACACACACACACACACACTTATGTATGTCCCGACACACACACACACACTTATGTATGTCCCGACACACACACACACACACACTTATGTATGTCCCGACACACACACACACACACACACTTATGTATGTCCCGACACACACACACACACGCACACTTATGTATGTCCCGACTCACACACACACGCACACTTATGTATGTCCCGACTCACACACACACGCACACTTATGTATGTCCCGACACACACACACACACACTTATGTATGTCCCGACACACACACACACTTATGTATGTCCCGACACACACACACACACACACTTATGTATGTCCCGACACACACACACACACACACACACTTATGTATGTCCCGACACACACACACACGCACACTTATGTATGTCCCGACACACACACACACTTATGTATGTCCCGACTCACGCACACTTATGTATGTCCCGACTCACACACACACACACACTTATGTATGTCCCGACTCACACACACACACACACACTTATGTATGTCCCGACACACACACACACACACACACACACACACTTATGTATGTCCCGACACACACACACACACACACTTATGTATGTCCCGACACACACACACACACTTATGTATGTCCCGACACACACACACACACACACACTTATGTATGTCCCGACACACACACACACACACACACACACACAATTATGTATGTCCCGACACACACACACACACACACACACACACACACACTTATGTATGTCCCGACACACACACACACACACACACTTATGTATGTCCCGACACACACACACACTTATGTATGTCCCGACACACACACACACACACACTTATGTATGTCCCGACACACACACACACACACACACTTATGTATGTCCCGACACACACACACACACTTATGTATGTCCCGACACACACACACACACTTATGTATGTCCCGACACACACACACACACTTATGTATGTCCCGACACACACACACACACACTTATGTATGTCCCGACACACACACACACACTTATGTATGTCCCGACACACACACACACACTTATGTATGTCCCGACACACACACACACACACACTTATGTATGTCCCGACTCACACACACACACACACTTATGTATGTCCCGACACACACACACACACACACACACACTTATGTATGTCCCGACACACACACACACACTTATGTATGTCCCGACACACACACACACACACACTTATGTATGTCCCGACACACACACACACACACACACAATTATGTATGTCCCGACACACACACACACACACACACACACACACACTTATGTATGTCCCGACACACACACACACACACACTTATGTATGTCCCGACACACACACACACACTTATGTATGTCCCGACACACACACACACACACTTATGTATGTCCCGACACACACACACACACTTATGTATGTCCCGACACACACACACACACTTATGTATGTCCCGACACACACACACACACTTATGTATGTCCCGACACACACACACACACTTATGTATGTCCCGACACACACACACACTTATGTATGTCCCGACACACACACACACACTTATGTATGTCCCGACACACACACACACACACACACTTATGTATGTCCCGACACACACACACACACACACTTATGTATGTCCCGACACACACACACACACACACACACACACACACACACACACTCACACACTTATGTATGTCCCGACACACACACACACACACACTTATGTATGTCCCGACACACACACTTATGTATGTCCCGACACACACACACACACTTATGTATGTCCCGACACACACACACACACACACACACACTTATGTATGTCCCAACACACACACACACTTATGTATGTCCCGACACACACACACACACTTATGTATGTCCCAACACACACACACACACTTATGTATGTCCCGACACACACACACACACTTATGTATGTCCCGACACACACACACACACTTATGTATGTCCCGACACACACACACACACTTATGTATGTCCCGACACACACACACACACTTATGTATGTCCCGACTCACACACACACACACTTATGTATGTCCCGACACACACACACACACACACTTATGTATGTCCCGACACACACACACACACACTTATGTATGTCCCGACACACACACACACACACACTTATGTATGTCCCCGACACACACACACACACACACACACACTTATGTATGTCCCGACACACACTTATGTATGTCCGACACCACACACACCCACACACACTCACAACACACACACACACACAACCCACACACACCACACACACTTATGTATGTCCCGACACACACACACACACACACACACACACTTACACACACTTATGTATGTCCCGACACACACACACACTTATGTCCCGACACCACACACACACACACACACACTTATGTATGTCCCCGACACACACACACACACACTTATGTATGTCCCGACACACACACACACACTTATGTATGTCCCGACACACACACACTTATGTATGTCCCGACACACACACACACACACACACACACACACTTATGTATGTCCCGACACACACACACACACACACACACTTATGTATGTCCCGACACACACACACACACACACTTATGTATGTCCCGACACACACACACACACCACACACTTATGTATGTCCCGACACACACACACACACACACTTATGTATGTCCCGACACACACACACACACACACTTATGTATGTCCCGACACACACACACACACACACACACACTTATGTATGTCCCGACACACACACACACACACACTTATGTATGTCCCGACACACACACACACACACACACACACACACATGTATGTCCCGACACACACACACACACACACACACTTATGTATGTCCCGACACACACACACACACACACACTTATGTATGTCCCGACACACACACACACACACACACTTATGTATGTCCCGACACACACACACACACACACACACACACACTTATGTATGTCCCGACACACACACACACACACACACACTTATGTATGTCCCGACACACACACACACACACACACACTTATGTATGTCCCGACACACACACACACACACACACACACTTATGTATGTCCCGACACACACATACACACACACACACACACACTTATGTATGTCCCGACTCACACACACACACACACACACTTATGTATGTCCCGACACACACACACACACTTATGTATGTCCCGACACACACACACACACACACTTATGTATGTCCCGACACACACACTTATGTATGTCCCGACACACACACTTATGTATGTCCCGACACACACACACACACACACTTATGTATGTCCCGACACACACACTTATGTATGTCCCGACACACACACACACACTTATGTATGTCCCGACACACACACACACACACACACACTTATGTATGTCCCGACACACACACTTATGTATGTCCCGACACACACACACACACACTTATGTATGTCCCGACACACACACACACACACACACACTTATGTATGTCCCGACACACACACACACACACACACACACTTATGTATGTCCCGACACACACACACACTTATGTATGTCCCGACACACACACACACACACACTTATGTATGTCCCGACACACACACACACACACACTTATGTATGTCACGACACACACACACACACACTTATGTATGTCCCGACACACACACACACTTATGTATGTCCCGACACACACACACACACACACACACACACACTTATGTATGTCCCGACACACACACACACACACACTTATGTATGTCCCGACACACACACACACACACACACTTATGTATGTCCCGACACACACACACTTATGTATGTCCCGACACACACACACACACACACACACACTTATGTATGTCCCGACACACACACACTTATGTATGTCCCGACACACACACACACTTATGTATGTCCCGACACACACACACACACACACACACACACACACACACTTATGTATGTCCCGACACACACACACACACACTTATGTATGTCCCGACACACACACACACACACTTATGTATGTCCCGACACACACACACACACACTTATGTATGTCCCGACACACACACACTTATGTATGTCCCGACACACACACACACTTATGTATGTCCCGACACACACACACACTTATGTATGTCCCGACACACACACACACACTTATGTATGTCCCGACACACACACACACACTTATGTATGTCCCGACACACTTATGTATGTCCCGACACACACACTTATGTATGTCCCGACACACACACACACTTATGTATGTCCCGACACACACACTCACACACACACACACACTTATGTATGTCCTGACACACACACACACACACACTTATGTATGTCCCGACACACACACACACACAATTATGTATGTCCCGACACACACACACACACAATTATGTATGTCCCGACACACACACACACACACAATTATGTATGTCCCGACACACACACACACACACACACAATTATGTATGTCCCAACACACACACACACTTATGTATGTCCCGACACACACACACACACACACACACACTTATGTATGTCCTGACACACACACACACACACACTTATGTATGTCCCGACACACACACACACACACACACACACTTATGTATGTCCCGACACACACACACACACACTTATGTATGTCCCGACACACACACACACACACACACACTTATGTATGTCCCGACACACACACACACACTTATGTATGTCACGACACACACACACACACACACACTTATGTATGTCCCGACACACACACACACACACACACTTATGTATGTCCCGACACACACACACACACACACACACACACACACACACACACTCACACACTTATGTATGTCCCGACACACACACACACACACACTTATGTATGTCCCGACACACACACACACACACTTATGTATGTCCCGACACACACACACACACACACACTTATGTATGTCCCGACACACACACACACACACTTATGTATGTCCCGACACACACACACACACTTATGTATGTCCCGACACACACACACACACTTATGTATGTCCCGACACACACACACACACACTTATGTGCCGACACACACACACACAATTATGTATGTCCCAACACACACACACACACACTTATGTATGTCCCGACACACACACACACACACACTTATGTATGTCCCGACACACACACACACACACACTTATGTATGTCCCGACACACACACACACACACACACACACTTACGTATGTCCCGACACACACACACACACACTTATGTATGTCCCGACACACACACACACACTTATGTCCCGACACACACACTTATGTATGTCCCGACACACACACACACTTATGTATGTCCCGACACACACACACACTTATGTATGTCCCGACACACACACACACACACTTATGTATGTCCCGACACACACACACACACACACACACACACTTATGTATGTCCCGACACACACACACACACACTTATGTATGTCCCGACACACACACACACACACTTATGTATGTCCCGACACACACACACACACACACACACTTATGTATGTCCCGACACACACACACACACACACACACACTTATGTATGTCCCGACACACACACACACACACACACACACACACTTATGTATGTCCCGACACACACACACACACACACTTATGTATGTCCCGACACACACACACACACACACTTATGTATGTCCCGACACACACACACACACACACTTATGTATGTCCCGACACACACACACACACACACTTATGTATGTCCCGACACACACACACACACACACACACACTTATGTATGTCCCGACACACACACACACACACTTATGTATGTCCCGACACACACACACACACACTTATGTATGTCCCGACACACACACACACACACACTTATGTATGTCCCGACACACACACACACACACACACACTTATGTATGTCCCGACACACACACACACACACACACTTATGTATGTCCCGACACACACACACACACACACACTTATGTATGTCCCGACACACACACACACACACTTATGTATGTCCCGACACACACACACACACTTATGTATGTCCCGACACACACACACACACACACACTTATGTATGTCCCGACACACACACACTTATGTATGTCCCGACGCACACACACACACACAATGTATGTCCCGACACACACACTTATGTATGTCCCGACACGCACACTTATGTATGTCCCGACACACACACACACGCACACTTATGTATGTCCCGACACACACACACACACACACTTATGTATGTCCCGACACACACACACACACACACTTATGTATGTCCCGACACACACACACACACACACTTATGTATGTCCCGACACACACACACACACACACTTATGTATGTCCCGACACACACACACACACACACACTTATGTATGTCCCGACACACACACACACACACACACACTTATGTATGTCCCGACACACACACACACACACACTTATGTATGTCCCGACACACACACACACACACACACACTTATGTATGTCCCGACACACACACACACACACACACACTTATGTATGTCCCGACACACACACACACACTTATGTATGTCCCAACACACACACACACACACTTATGTCCCGACACACACACACACACACTTATGTATGTCCCGACACACACACACACACACACACACACACTTATGTATGTCCCAACACACACACACACACACTTATGTATGTCCCGACACACACACACACACACACACACACTTATGTATGTCCCGACACACACACACACACACTTATGTATGTCCCGACACACACACACACACACACTCACACACTTATGTATGTCCCAACACACACACACACACACACACTTATGTATGTCCCGACACACACACACACACACACACACACTTATGTATGTCCCGACACACACACACACACTTATGTATGTCACGACACACACACACACACACTTATGTATGTCCCGACACTCACACACACACACACACACTTATGTATGTCCCGACACACACACACACACACACACACACTTATGTATGTCCCGACACACACACACTTATGTATGTCCCGACACACACACACACACACACACTTATGTATGTCCCGACACACACACACACTTATGTATGTCCCGACACACACACACACACACACACACACACACACACTTATGTATGTCACGACACACACACACACACTTATGTATGTCCCGACACTCACACACACACACACACACACACTTATGTATGTCCCGACACACACACACACACTTATGTATGTCCCGACACACACACACACACACTTATGTATGTCCCGACACACACACACACACTTATGTATGTCCCAACACACACACACACACACACACACACACACTTATGTATGTCCCGACACACACACACACACACTTATGTATGTCCCGACACACACACACACACACACTTATGTATGTCCTGACACACACACACACACACACACACTTATGTATGTCCCGACACACACACACACACTAATGTATGTCCCGACACACACACACACACACTTATGTATGTCCCGACACACACACACACACACACACACTTATGTATGTCCCGACACACACACACACACACACACACACACTTATGTATGTCCCGACACACACACACACTTATGTATGTCCCGACACACACACACACTTATGTATGTCCCGACACACACACACACACACACTTATGTATGTCCCGACACACACACACACACACTTATGTATGTCCCGACACACACACACACACACACTTATGTATGTCCCGACACACACACACACACTTATGTATGTCCCGACACACACACACACACACACACTTATGTATGTCCCGACACACACACACACACACTTATGTATGTCCCGACACACACACACACTTATGTATGTCCCGACACACACACACACACACTTATGTATGTCCCGACACACACACACACACAATCACTTATGTATGTCCCGACACACACACACACACACACTTATGTATGTCCCGACACACACACACACACACACACTTATGTATGTCCCGACACACACACACACTTATGTATGTCCTGACACACACACACATACACTTATGTATGTCCCGACACACACACACACACACTTATGTATGTCCCGACACACACACACACACACACACACACTTATGTATGTCCCGACACACACACACACACACACTTATGTATGTCCCAACACACACACACACACACACTTATGTATGTCCCGACACACACACTCACACACTTATGTATGTCCCAACACACACACACACACACACTTATGTATGTCCCGACACACACACACACACACACACACACACTTATGTATGTCCCGACACACACACACACACTTATGTATGTCCCGACACACACACACACACACTTATGTATGTCCCGACACACACACACACACACACACACACACACTTATGTATGTCCCGACACACACACACACACACACACACTTATGTATGTCCCGACACACACACACACACACACACACACACACTTATGTATGTCCCGACACACACACACACACTTATGTATGTCCCGACACACACACACACACACACACTTATGTATGTCCCGACACACACACACACACACACACACACTTATGTATGTCCCGACACACACACACACACACACACACTTATGTATGTCCCGACACACACACACACACACTTATGTATGTCCCGACACACACACACACACACACTTATGTATGTCCTGACACACACACACACACACACACACACTTATGTATGTCCCGACACACACACACACACACACACTTATGTATGTCCCGACACACACACACACTTATGTATGTCCCGACACACACACACACTTATGTATGTCCCGACACACACACACACACACACACACACACACACACTTATGTATGTCCCGACACACACACACACACACACACTTATGTATGTCCCGACACACACACACACACACACACACACTTATGTATGTCCCGACACACACACACACTTATGTATGTCCCGACACACACACACACACACTTATGTATGTCCCGACACACACACACACACACTTATGTATGTCCCGACACACACACACACACTTATGTATGTCCCGACACACACACACACACACACACACACACACACACTTATGTATGTCCCGACACACACACACACTTATGTATGTCCCGACACACACACACACACACACACTTATGTATGTCCCGACACACACACACACACACACACACTTATGTATGTCCCGACACACACACACACTTATGTATGTCCCGACACACACACACACACACTTATGTATGTCCCGACACACACACACACACACACACACACACTTATGTATGTCCCGACACACACACACACACACACACACTTATGTATGTCCCGACACACACACACACACACACACACACTTATGTATGTCCCGACACACACACACACACACTTATGTATGTCCCGACACACACACACACACACACTTATATATGTCCCGACACACACACACACACTTATGTATGTCCTGACACACACACACACACTTATGTATGTCCCGACACACACACACACACACACACACACTTATGTATGTCCCGACACACACACACACACACACACTTATGTATGTCCCGACACACACACACACACACTTATGTATGTCCCGACACACACACACACACTTATGTATGTCCCGACACACACACACACACTTATGTATGTCCTGACACACACACACACTTATGTATGTCCCGACACACACACACACTCACACACACACTTATGTATGTCCCGACACACACACACACACACTTATGTATGTCCCGACACACACACACACACTTATGTATGTCCCGACACACACACACACACACTTATGTATGTCCCGACACACACACACACACACTTATGTATGTCCCGACACACACACACACACACTTATGTATGTCCCGACACACACACACACACACACACACACACACACACTTATGTATGTCCCGGCACACACACACACACACACACACTTATGTATGTCCCGACACACACACACACTTATGTATGTCCCGACACACACACACACTTATGTATGTCCCGACACATACACACACACACACACACACACACACACACACACACACACTTATGTATGTCCCGACACATACACACACACACACACACACTTATGTATGTCCCGACACACACACACACACACTTATGTATGTCCCGACACACACACACTTATGTATGTCCCGACACACACACACACACACTTATGTATGTCCCGACACACACACACACACACTTATGTATGTCCCGACACACACACACACACACTTATGTATGTCCCGACACACACACACACACACTTATGTATGTCCCGACACACACACACACACACACACACACACACACACTTATGTATGTCCCGGCACACACACACACACACACACACTTATGTATGTCCCGACACACACACACACTTATGTATGTCCCGACACACACACACACTTATGTATGTCCCGACACATACACACACACACACACACACTTATGTATGTCCCGACACATACACACACACACACACACACTTATGTATGTCCCGACACACACACACACACACTTATGTATGTCCCGACACACACACACACACTTATGTATGTCCCGACACACACACACACAAACACACACACACTTATGTATGTCCTGACACACAAGTGTGTGTGTGTTTGTGTCGGGACATACATAAGTGTGTGTGTGTGTGTGTGTCGGGACATACATAAGTGTGTGTGTGTGTGTCGGGACATACATAAGTGTGTGTGTGTGTGTCGGGACATACATAAGTGTGTGTGTGTGTGTCGGGACATACATAAGTGTGTGTGTGTGTGTGTCGGGACATACATAAGTGTGTGTGTGTGTGTCGGGACATACATAAGTGTGTGTGTGTGTGTGTCGGGACATACATAAGTGTGTGTGTGTGTGTGTCGGGACATACACACACACTTATGTATGTCCCGACACACACACACACACACACTTATGTATGTCCCGACACACACACACACACTTATGTATGTCCCGACACACACACACACAGACACTTATGTATGTCCCGACACACACACACACAGACACTTATGTATGTCCCGACACACACACACACAGACACTTATGTATGTCCCGACACACACACACACAGACACTTATGTATGTCCCGACACACACAGACACTTATGTATGTCCCGACACACACACACACACACACACACACACTTATGTATGTCCCGACACACACACACACACACTTATGTATGTCCCGACACACACACACACACACACACACACACACACTTATGTATGTCCCGACACACACACACACACACACACACTTATGTATGTCCCGACACACACACACACACACACACACACACACTTATGTATGTCCCGACACACACACACACACACACACACACACACACACACACTTATGTATGTCCCGACACACACACACACTTATGTATGTCCCGACACACACACACACTTATGTATGTCCCGTCACTTCCGACCGCGGCTGTAAGGGTTAAACTGCCGGGACCGAAGTTTACTTTGGTCCTGGCATTGCAGCAGGGTCCCGGCTGTGTGTTACAGCTGAGTCCCTGCCGCGATCTCGTGGGTGCACTGGGCAGCACCCACGAGAACCATGGACGCGTATACACGTCCTGGTGCGGGAACGTGCGTCCTGCCTGGACGTGTATACATGTCCATGGTCTTTAACCCCTTAAGGACGCAGGACTTAAATGTACGTCCTGGTGCGGTGGTACTTAACGCACAGGACGTACATTTACGTCCTGTGCATAACCGCGGGCATCGGAGCGATGCCCGTGCCATGCGCGGCTGATCCCGGCTGCTGATCGCATCCAGGGACCCGCCGACAATGGCCGACGCCCGCGATCTCGCGGGTGTCCGCCATTAACCCCTCAGGTGTCGGGATCAATACAGATCCCGGCATCTGCGGCAGTGCGCGATTTCAATGAATGATCGGATCGCCCGCAGCGCTGCTGCGGGGATCCGATCACTCAGAACGCCGTATCGAGCAGACCAGAGCAGAAGATAACCGATAACACTGATCTGTTCTATGTCCTATACATAGAACAGATCAGTATTAGCAATCATGGTATTGCTATAAATGGTCCCCTATGGGGACTATTCAAGTGTAAAAAAAATGTAAAAAAATGTAAAAGTTAAAAAAAAGTGAAAAATCCCCTCCCGCAATAAAAAAGTAAAACGTCCGTTTTTTCCTATTTTACCCCGAAAAAGCGTAAAAAATAAATTTAAGACATATTTGGTATTGCCGCGTGCATTAATGTCCGAACTATTAAAATAAAATGTTAATGATCCCGTACGGTGAACGGCGTGAACGTAAAAAAAAAAAAAAAGTCCAAAATTGCTACTTTTATAATACATTTTATTAAAAAAAAATTATAAAAAATTTATTAAAAGTTTTTTGTATGCAAATTTGGTATAAAAAAAAAAGTACAGATCATGGCGCAAAAAATGAGCCCTCATACCGCCGCTTATACGGAAAAATAAAAAGTTAGAGGTCATCAAAATAAAGGGATTATAAACGTACTAATTTGGTTAAAAAGTTTGTGATTTTTTTTAAGCACAACAATAATATAAAAGTATGTAATAATGGGTATCATTTTAATCGTATAGACCCTCAGAATAAAGAACACGTAATTTTTACCGTAAATTGTACGGCGTGAAAACGAAACCTTCCAAAATTAGCAAAATTATGTTTTTCTTTTTAATTTCCCCACAAAAATAGTGTTTTTTAGTTGCGCCATACATTTTATAATATGAGTGATGTCATTACAAAGGACAACTGGTCACGGCGCCGACAGCCAGGGGGAGAGAAGGGGCAGCGGCACCCATTGCCGGCGCCGCTGCCCCGTTGCCTCCCCCCATCCCGGTGGCATAATTACCTGAGTCGGGTCCGCGCTGCTCCAGGCCTCCGGCGTGCGTCCCCGGCGTCGTTGCTATGCGCTGAACGGCGCGGCGCATGACGTCATTGCGCCGCGCCGTGCATAGCAACGACGCAGGGGACGCACGCCGGAGGCCTGGAGCAGCGCGGACCCGACTCAGGTAATTATGCCACCGGGGATGGAGTAGGCAACGGGGCAGCGGCGCCGGCAATGGGTGCCGCTGCCCGTTCTGTCCCCCTGGCTGTCGGTGCCGCTTCTCTCCCCCTGGCTATCGACGCTGGCAATGGGGCGCCGGCACCGATAGTCAGGGGGACAGAACGGGCAGCGGCACCGGTAACCAGGGGGAGAGAAGGGCCGGCAGCAGGGCTCTAGACCCCAGGAAAGGCAGGGGGAGAGAAGCGGGCAGCGACGGCCTCTCTCCCCCTGCCTTTCCTGGGGATGTATCGGGGTATACACGTGCACACACGCACCCTCATTTTACCATGAATATTTGGGTAAACTTTTTTTACCCAAATATCCTTGGTAAAATGAGGGTGCGTGTTATAGGCCGGTGCGTGGTATACCCCGATACATACGGTAATTGTCTGAGTCCTTAAGGCCAAAATGGGCTGAGTCCTTAAGGGGTTAAATCAAAAAATTGGTTGCTGTGCTAAATTGCATATATAATGCCAAAAATTATCTGCACACACAACATAAATACTCATAAGACAACAATCTTGATTAACCCCTTAAGGACACAGCTCATTTTTGCCTTTAAGGACACAGACAATTTTAATTTAGCATTTTTGTTTTTTCCTCCTTGCCTTCTAAAATTCATAACTCTTTTGTGTTTTTAGGTTTACGCCATTCACCATACAGGATCATCAAAATCATATTTTTATAGTTCAGACATTTACACATGCGGCAATACCAATAATGTTTATTATTTATCATTTTTTTTTATTAAAATGGGGAAAACGGGAGATTGAAATCTTTATTGGGGAGGGGCTTTTTCACTTTTGTTAGAACTTTTTTTTACACTTTTTTTTTTTTATGTCCCCATATGGGACTATTTATAGCAATCATCAGATTGCTAATACTGTTCATTGCTATGCATACAACTAGAAAACAAAAGATCGGTATGCAATCCTAGTGTAATATTTTTTTGGGTGCAAAATACAATGTATTTAAGACAAATCCCCTCACCAAAGTTTGTTATGCTAAGAGAACAAAATCTCTGTTCGCATATACAAGGGTCAGTAGCCCTGGAGTTCCTGGTTTCCACTGGATTACGGCCAGAGTTTAAAGCAAAAAGATAAAACTTCCAGTCCTGGTACTTCTCCCAAGGTTGTAGATTGAATGTAGTAATAGAATGAAATAAAACTGGCATTACATGCAGTGTTCACTGCGTTTCGGGCTCATACGGAGCCGTTTCTCAAGACTTGCATGAGATAGTGGTTATTATTACAGTCTATGTTAATACTGCCGGGTCGAGAATCAAGCCCGGGAAAATGTACACCCAAAATCACTGCTTCATGTCGGTTGTACTAAGATGGTGCAGTGACAACTTCCTTCCTGACAAACACAATATTAGCCCTGATTTACTAATGTCAACCCGACCCTTTTTGTCGGGTTGTGCGCCCAAATTTGTGTCTCATAGCCCATCCGACACAAATTTGGTCACACAACCCGGCAAAAGATATCATCACTCTGAGTGTTTTTTAAACCCGTCGAAATGGGCATGGTTATTCCAAAAAGGGGCGTGTACCCGATAAAGAAAAAACACTCGGAGTATGATGAAAAACCCACAAGAAAACCTGTGAATTTTTCTTCACTGAAAACCGAGTGAATCCTACCCCCATCATGGAACAGGTTATGTTGCATGTTGGGGGTAGTAGTACACGGGCTGAGGGATTGATCGTATCGGGTCGTGAGACCCGATCCGATCAAAAGTTATTAAGCAGGGGAGCGGGCGGCATGGTCCGCTCCCCAGCGATGTATGATGTGTTTTACTTTCTTTTTCAAGAACTGCGGTGGGGAAAGATATATAGAATGGCTGGGGGGAATGTATATGTCTGGCTCCCCACAGCTTCTATATATCATGCCCCCTGCTGCGCTATATGTCTTGTCCCCCGTCATATACCCACCGCAGCGCATGTATAGATTTATTCCCCTGCTATCTTATGCTCCCCGCAGCGTGTGTGTGTGTGTGTGTGTGTGTGTGTGTATGTATATATATATATATATATATATACATACATACATATACATGCGCTGCTGGGGGTTTATGATCGCGCTGCGGGCGGCATATGTATATGATAGCGCCGGGGGGGGATATATACTGTGTGTGTGTGTGTGTGTCTATATATATATATATATTTTTCAAGCATGAAAAAGGCTCTAGTGTTGAGCTGAAACATTGCTGTTGGTAACATGTGGTGAATAAACTCACAGTTTTTTTTGGAAATTTCGTTGGAGTGCTGCGCCATTTTTTGCTGGATATCTTAAGGGGTCCCGATCAGACCTAGGACGCTTGGCACCCACATGCATTGTTTTGGAAGTGCTGCAACCGCTCTGGTGTATATATATATATATATATATATATATATATATATATATACACACACAGTATATATTCCCCCCCCCCCCCCCTGGCGCCCCCAAATGTTTATGCCGCCCGCAGCGCGATCATAAGCCCCCAGCAGTGCATGTGTGCGTGTGTATATATATACACACAGTATATTATCCCCCCCCGGTGCTATCTTATATATTCCGCCCGCAGCGCTATCATTGACAAGCATTCTATAAGCAGTGCGTCTGGTCCGGAAGCCGCTGCCCAATGCACTACTAAAAGAATCCTCGTCAATGATAGCGCTTCAGAGGCATATGTGTATAGATGCGCTGTAACGCTATATGTCTGGTCCCCACTTCGCTTCTGACAGTGACAGTTTTTGAATTTTTACATGTGGTAATAGGAGAAAAAGCCCCCCAAAATTTGTAACCCAATTTTTCTCGAGTAAGGAAATACCTCATATGTGGATGTCAAGTGTTCGGCGGGCACAGTAGAGGGCTCAGAAGGGAAGGAGCGACAATGGGATTTTGGAGAGTGAATTTTGCTGAAATGGTTTTTGGGGGGCATGTTACATTTAGAAAGCCCCTATGATGACAGAACAGCAGAAAACCCAACATGGCATACCATTTTGGAAGCTACACCCCTCAAGGCACGTAACAAGGGGTCCAGTTAGCCTTTACACCCCACAGGTGTTTGACAACTTTTCGTTAAAATCGATGTGTAAATGAAAAAAAAAGATTTTTCACTAAAGTGCAGTTTTTTCCCAAAATTTACCATTTTTACAAAGGGTAATAGGAGAAAATGCCCCCCAAAATTTGTAACCCCATCTCTTCTGAGTATGGAAATACCCCATGTTAGGCCGTAAAGTGCTCTGCGGGCGAACTACAATGCTCAGAAGAGGAGGAGTCACATTTGGCTTTTTGAAACCAAATTTTGCTGAAATTGTTTTTGGGCAGCATGTCGCATTTAGGAACATCCTGTGGTGCCAGAACAGCAAAAAATACAGACATGGCATACCATTTTGGAAACTAAACCCCTTAAAGAATGTAACATGGGGTACAGTGAGCCTTAAATACTCATAGGTGTTTGACGACTTTTTGTTAAAGTTGGATGTGTAAATGAAAAAAAAATATATATATTTTTTTTACAAAAATGCAGTTTTTTCCCCAAAATTTTACATTTTTACAAGGGGTAATAGAAGAAATGGGGTTACAAATTTTGGGGGTCATTTTCTCCTGAGTATGGAAATACCCCATGTGTGGACGTCAAGGGCTCTGCTGGCGAACTACAATGCTCAGAAGAGAAGCGCCATTGAGCTTTTGGAAAGAGAATTCGTTTGGAATGGTAGTCAGGGTCCATGTGTTTGTTTTTTTTTTTATTTTTATTTTTATTTTTTTTTGTGTAAAAATTTTTTTTTTACACTAACAGGCTGGTGTAGCCCCCAACTTTACCTTTTCATAAGGGGTAAAAGGAGAAAAGGCCAACATTTTGTAGTGCAATTTCTCCCGATTACGAAATACCCCATATGTGGCCCTAAACTGTTTCCTTGAAATATAATAGGGCTCCGAAGTGAGAGAGCGCCATGCACATTTGATGACTAAATTAGAGATTGCATAGGGATGGACATAGGGGTATTCTACACCAGTGATTCCCTAACAGGGTGCCTCCAGCAGTTGCTAAACTCCCAGCGTGCCTGGACAGTCAGTGGCTGTCCAGAAATGCTTGGAGTTGTTTTGCAACAGCTGGAGGCGCCATTTTTGAAACACTGCTGTACAATACGTTTTTCATTTTTATTGGGGGGGCCAGTGTAAGGGGGTGTTTATGTAGTGTTTTACCCTTTTATTTTGTGATAGTGTAGTGTTTTTAGGGTACATTCGCACTGGCGTGTTACAGTGAGTTTCCCGCTAGGAGTTTGCGCCGCAGCGAAAAATTTGCCGGAGCTCAAACTTGAAGCAGGAAACTTACTGTAAACCGGCCTGTGTGAATTTACCCTGTACAACCTCCAGCTGTTTGAAAACTACAACTCCTAGCATGTACTGACAGACCGTGCATGCTAGGAGTTGTACTTTTGCAACAGCTGGAGGCACACTGGTTGGAAAACCTTTAGTTAGGTTCTGTTACCTAACTTAGTATTTTCCAACCAGTGTGACTCCAGCTGTTGCAAAACTACAACTCCCAGCATGTACTGATCACCGAAGGGCATGCTGGGAGATGTAGTTATGCAACAGCTGGAGGTACGCAACTACAACTCCCAGCATGCCGAGACAGCTGTTTGTGCATTCTGGGATTTGCAGTTTTGCAACATCTGGAGGGCTACAGACCACTGCACAGTGATCTTCAAACTGTGGCCATCCAGATGTTGCAAAACTACAAATCCCAGCATACCCAGACAGAAAACAGCTGTTTGGGCATGCTAGGAGTTGTAGTTTTGCAACATCTGGAGGGCTACAGGTTAAAGACTACTGCATCCTATGCCCTAGGTCCTTAAGGGGTTAATCAAAGATTTTCAGAGGTATACACCCCCCAAAAAGAGAGAACCCACAGTTTTAGGGTATACCAAGGAAAAGACTCCAAACTTGAACACCCCCCCCCCCCCCCCCGAGTGTCCCCCTGTGCTCAAAACAGAAGGTAAAATAGTTTGGGACCTAGTCCACCCCCTACAATATATACCTTGACAATTTCTATACAAGCGTCCCTTTATTAGAATGCCTCTTTTCTAAGGGTACTGTGGCCTGTGGTACTATTAGGAAAAATCGAAGGGATCTGCCAAAAAATTTTGTACGGCAAGAACTGAAGAAGGGGGAGAGCCGAGCTGTTTGTAAGGACAGCATGATGCTTGTAAAATACAAGGACAAGCGTGATGTCCTTGTCCTAAGCAGCATTCACTCCTGTCCCAGTCCGTAGTACCACAGAGCGAGCCCCTAATCCTGTGTGTATCCAGGACTATAACAAGTTCATGGCAGGGGTGGATCTGTCTGATCAAGTTTTGCAGCCGTACCTTTGGAAAACTCGGGCGTGGTATAAAAATAGGCGCTGCACCTCCTACAAATCACCATGTATAATGCCTTCCTTCTTTACAGGTATTTAGGTAATGGTGGGACATTCCTTCAATTTCAGTAAAAAGTTATAAAAAAACTTTCTGTTCAGGAATCAAGAAGGGGGGGGGGGGAGGAGCGCCACAGGAGCAGAAATTAGGATTGTACCAGGGCAGCATTTACCCGGAGTTGTTCCACGTACAGAGTCCGGAAGTAGGCTCCCGAAAAGGTGTAGAGTGTGCTCTAAGCGCGGTATCAGAAAAGAAACAGTAAACCACTGTGAAACATGCCCCCATAAACCCGGTCTATGCATCAAAGAATGCTTCAAAATCTACCATACTTCTCTTGATGTTTGAAATTGTCCCTTGAATTATTTTTACTTTTGACACCCCCCAAAACCATCAACTACCCATCAAATTATTCCCCAAATTCTAATTGGCAAACCCCAAACAAAACTAAAAATACCTAATTTTTAACATCTATCTAAACAACAATTCTCATTCTACCCTGTGAGAAGGTGAAAGGGATAGTAATTGATGGACGCTATGTGTCACCAAGGCTCTTGGCCTTGGTGAAGTAAAGCCGAATTTTTGTCTAGTGCTGCTGTGATGCAACTGGACTCTAGGTCTGTAGTGTGGCTGGAAGGCTAATATGGGACGGCTTTACTGGGAATGACCAAGTGTATGGTGGGGGTCATTCCCCACAATCTAGGCCGGGTTTTCCTGACTTTAAAGCCAGGCTTCCTCACCAGGTGTCTCCTTACCTCAATACTGCAACCGCACCTATTAGCAAGAGCGAGTCTTCACAACCCCTAGATGAATACCTTGGCAGGTTACGTTTTATATTTTTGACATCTATGTAAATGACAATTCTCATTATACACCTAGATGAATACCTTGGCAGGTGCAGTTTTTTTCTCCATATTTTTCATCAGAATACTTTTTTTGTGATTACTATGTCCTTCTATGTAAAGCTTTTTCGTAACTTCATATGACTGGTGACATGGGTTTATTTTTGGTTTTGGAGGTTCTTACCGCATGCGCTGTCCCTGATTACTTTCTGAACTTTATTATGCTGGACCTCTTTTATCTTATAACAATGAGAAAACTTCTAACAAAGCTGCATTTTTGGGGATAGTGAATCTTTACTGCTCCTAGAGACATTTTGGAAACTGTCCCTTTATATATTCTGCTGGTGACTGGTTGTTTTGTGCACGTTTTGGTTCCTACCCTGCCGGGCAGGGATCTGTTATGGTGTGCCAGCGTCAAATGGCTTATTTGTATTTTATATATGTATAGATCAGTGGTTCTTAACCTTGTTGGAGGTACTGAACCCCACCAGTTTCATATGCGCATTCACCGAACCCCTCTTAATTGGATTGGAAAAATAAAATATGATTTTTTCAAATTCAAAACATAGGAGGTATATATTTAAGTATATATTCATACATAGGTGCACAAAATGAACAAAACCATGAAATTTACTGCAAATCAGTGTGACTTCTGCTGTGGTCTTTCAGAGACCAGTTCAGAAATGCGCGGCTTTACCTTGGCAAGTGCCACTCTCATGTCATTTTCGCAACAATGGCAGAGTTCCCCCGCATTAGGCAGGCAGAGTTCCCCCCCCCCCGCATTAGGCAGGCAGAGTTCCCCCCCCCCCCGCATTAGGCAGGCAGAGTTCCCCCCCCCCCCCGCATTAGGCAGGCAGAGTTCCCCCCCCCGCATTAGGCAGGCAGAGTTCCCCCCCCCCGCATTGGGCAGGCAGAGTTCCCCCCCCCCCCGCATTAGGCAGGCAGAGTTCCCCCCCCCCCCGCAATTAGGCAGGCAGAGTCCCCCCCCCCGCATTAGGCAGGCAGAGTTCCCCCCCCCCCCCACACGCATTAGGCAGGGCAGAGTTCCCCCCCCCCCACACGCATTAGGCAGGCAGAGTTCCCCCCCCCCCCCACACGCATTAGGCAGGCAGAGTTCCCCCCCCCCCCCCACATGCATTAGGCAGGCAGAGTCCCCCCCCCCCCCCACACACGCATTAGGCAGGCAGAGTTCCCCCCCCCCCCACACGCATTAGGCAGGCAGTGTTTCTCCCCCCCCCCCCCCCCACATTAGGCAGGCAAGCAGTGTTCCCCCCACAGATATACAGCTTCCAGCCATATACAGTGTATGGCTGGAGGCTGTATGCCTGTGTACTACCCACTTCAGTGCTCCGAAGATGATGTGCCAATGGTCACTTACCAAGCTGGCCAGCGCACGTCTTCCTCCTTTCTCTGTCATCGGTGCCTTTGTTTCCATAGGCGCACGCACAGGACGTCAGTGACCACTGGTATAGATGATGCTAAAGAGACGTTGTACAGTCAGTCCCTTTGAAAAAGTTACATTACATATCCCTGCAGCTGTTTTATCCTGTGCAGATGCTCAAAACTGCAACATATGCATATTTAGATACATGGATAATTTTTTCCTCCATACTTTCATACAATACCCTTCACCAGGATACAGTTGTTTTTTTGCACCATTTTTTGCATGATTTCAACGTTAACTGCATTTTTTTGGCAGCAGCTTTGATAGCATGACATAGTCATATGGAAAGTTAAATACAAAGTTAGGGACAAATCTCTGACGCCCCCTTGCGAAGCACAGGCGAAACGTACGTTGGGGTAGGAGGAGGTAGGTGTGTGGCTGCATGGCAGGAGGACTTTATGGTGTCTCATTCATTTCTCCCTTGGCTACTCTCTGTTTATTGTACTCTTTCCCATTTAGGACATTCTTTGATGTGTCACTGTTACATTATTTGTTACCCATATGTTTATAGACATTTTTCAATAATATCCAGTGACCTCTTCCATGTTTACATTTGTACTTTCTATGGTACACCAGTTATTCCCTGTACTCCATGTAGGGCTACACCACTTGCCTGCTCCCATCTTCTGTGACTGCTATTGTAGTGCCTTATTTTATCCTCTTTTTATTATTTTTATTTTATGTATTTTTTGCATATGTGTTAAGTCATTTTACATGATCTGGTTCTATTTTGTTGGTAGTGATATGCATATTTGGATACATGGATAATTTTTTCCTCCATACTTTCATACAATACCCTTCACCAGGATACAGTAGTTTTTTTGCACCATTTTTTGCATGATCTCAATGTTTACTGCATTTTTTGGGCAGCAGCTTTGATAGCATGACATAGTCATATGGAAAGTTAAATACAAAGTTAGGGACAAATCTCTAATAGGCCCACAAATTGCCTTCTTTTTTTTAGCATAACTTTTTAAATTAAGAAATTGAATACTAAAGATAGATTTAAAGGACATCTGCAGCGTTACAAACACTTATCCCCTATCCTCAAGATAGGGGATAAGTGTTTGATCGCGGGGGGGTCCGAACGCTGGGGCCCCCGGCGATCTCCTGTACGGGGCCGCGGCTCTCCCGTGCAGGGGGCATGCCAGCCGCAGCATGATGTTGCGGCCGGCACGCCTCCGCCATACATCTCTATGGGAGAGGCGGGGAGGCAGCATTCGTGCCTCCCCGCATCCCCCATAGAACTGTATGGGGACGGGGAGGAGACGGGGCGTCACCGTCGACCTCTAGGTCGACGCTACGTCACCATGGGCGCTAATGCCGGCGCCCCGTTAGGGAGATCGAGGGGGGTCCCAGCGGTCTAACCCCCCCGCGATCAAACACTTATCCCCTATCCTGTGGATAGGGGATAAGTGTAATTCCGCTGCAAGTGTAATTCCGCTACTCTGTACGACTAAGGCGATAGAGCTCGCCGAAACGCGTCACTTGTGATCCACGTTTGGTGTCCGTGTGTTCTTATACAATAAAACGGCTTCCTTGCTTTGGACCTGCAGTGCTGGACTTTGCTTTCTTGTCAAGTTTGCATTTATACGTGGAGTCCACACGTTTCCGTGCACTGAGACGAGGAGTGGTGAGCTGGACACTGCATGAGTGTGTGTCCTTTAAACAATTCCTCCCTAAAACTTTGGATCTAGTTTCAAAAATGTGACATTTCTGGTGGGTTATGTCATTCTGCCAGCTCAGATTTTTGGTAGGTGTGGAGTGGGGCCTATAAGTATTTCAATCTAAAATTACTCTCTGTCCTAAAGTTCTAAGGGTGCACCTTTCCTTTTGGGCCCGCCATGTGGTCAAGCAGCAGATCATGGTCTAAGTAGTTTTTTTCTGAACCCATGATAAATTTTGCAATAAGTAATGGTGTGCATTTACTCACTTTTATGTACCATGATTGCAAAATCTGTCCTATGCAAAAAAAATTATAAAAAAGTTTTGCACCAATTCCCGCAACAAAATGTGAGCACAAACTACTCATCCTGCTGTGTCTAGCTAGATACCATAGGGTTGTAGTTTCTAAAATGGGGTCACTTCTGTGGGATTTCTACTGCATTGAAAAGTTCTTGTAATACAACATGGTGCCTGAAAACGTCACTACTAAAAATGGGGCTCCATCACTTCTTGGCCCTTCTTGTGTGGCTAAACAGCAGGTTATGATTACATATTGGGTACTGCTGTGTTCAGAAGTAATCATGTAACACATTTTGTGGTGCTTTTTCTCAGTTTACCCATTCTGAAAATGAAAAATTTGGGGTTACACCAGCATTTGAATAAAAAAATTTAATTTTTAATTTTTTCGACCCACTGTAACCAAAAATTGGCAAACACCTGGGGGTGTTAGTGCTCACTGTACCCCTTGTAACATTCTTTGAGGGGTGTAGTTTCCAAAATGGTGTTACATGTGGGGGGTTTCTGCGGTTCTGGAAGCATGGGAGGTTTGTAAATGTACATGGCCCCCAAAATTCTCTCCCCAAAAGTCCAATGGCGCTGCTTCTGTTCTGAGACCTGTAGTGCGCCAGCAGAGCACTAAACATCCACATATGGGGCGGTTTTGTTATTTGGGAGAAATTGGGCTTCAAATGTTGGGGTCCATTTTCTTCTATTACCCCTTGTGAAAAAGTTGGGGTAACACCATCATTTTAGTGTTAAAAATCAAATTTTCCATTTTCACGTCCAACTTCAACACAAAGTTGTCAAACATCTGTGAGGTGTTAAGACTCACTATACCCCTTGTTTGTTACGTTCCTTAACCCCTTAAGGACCCGGGGTTTTTCTGTTTTTGCATTTTCGTTTTTTCCTCCTTACCTTTAAAAAATCATAACTCTTAAAATTTTGCACCTAAAAATCCATATGATGGCTTATTTTTTGCGCCACCAATTCTACTTTGTAATGACGTCAGTCATTGTACCCAAAAATCTACAGCGAAACGGGAAAAAAATCACTGAGACAAAATTGAAAAAAAACCTGCTGTTTTGTAATTTTTGGGGGCTTCCGTTTCTACACAGTACATTTTTCGGTAAAAATGACACCTCTTTATTCTGTAGGTCCATACGGTTAAAATTATACCCTACTTATATAGGTTTGAGTTTGTCGTACTTCTGGAAAAAAAATCATACCAACATGCAGGAAAATTTATACCTTTAAAAGTCATCTTCTGACCCCTATAACTTTTTTATTTTTCCGTGTATGGGGCGGTATGAGGGCTCCTTTTTTGCGCAGTGATCTGAAGTTTTTAGCGGTACCATTGCATTGATAGGACTTATTGATTGCTTTTTATTCATTTTCTCATGATATAAAAAATTACCAAGAAATGCACTATTTTGGACTTTATAAATCTAAAAACAACAAAAAGCAGAGCTCCTCATAGGACAATACATTGTAGACAATGTAAAAGTAGGTGGGTGCAGGAATCACAAACATTTTAGTGGTCCTCTCACGTGGTACGGTTGTGTAATTGACACAACCACACAAGCGCATGAAGATAGTGGTGCAGCCTCCCGGTATCGGATCCAGCGATGAGCAGGCCGATTCAGAACAGTATATAAATATAGAGGAAAAATACCCGGTTCCACAGTGCAGTCCACAAATTCAATCAGAAGGTAATGATGAATGTATATGATATTTATTAAGCCAGGGTGCAACGCGTTTTGGGGCTTAGGATCCCCTTCGTCAGGCAGGAAGAGGGGCGGAGCGGGTTACGGGAGTGACACCCGCAGCAGGTGCCCTGATTGGTCGGCCGGTAAACCGTCCGACGAATCAGGGCGATCGTGAGGTGGCACCAGTGCCACCTCAATCCTCTTGGCTATGGCTGTTCGGGGCCGTCAGAGACTGCCCCCAACAGCCTGTAATTCCGGGTCACTGTAGATCCAATTGACCCGGAATCCGCCGCAGATCGCTGGGCTGAATTGTCCAGCGATCTGCGACCATCGCCGACATGGGGGGGGGTCATCATGACTTCCCTGGGGCGATATGCCCCGATGCCTGCTGAACGATTTCAGCAGGCATCCGGCTCCGGTCCCCAACCGGCTAGCAGTGGGCACCGGATTTCCCACGGGCGTATGGATACGCCCTGCGACCTTAAGGACTCAGGATGCAGTCCTGAAAAGGTTAAAGTTATACATTTTCCTTCATGTAGTTATGATTTTTTTTCAAAAGTACGAAAAAATCAAACCTAGGGTATAATTTTAACCGTTTGGACCTACAGAATAAAGATGAGGTGTAATTTTTACCAAAAATGCACTGCGTAGAAACGGAAGCCCCCAAAAGTTACAAAATAAAATTTTTTCTTCAATTTTGTCGCACAATGAATTTTTTTTCTTTTTCGCCGTGGATTTTTTGGTAAATGACTGTCACTTCAAAGTAGAATTGGTGGCGCAAAAAATAAGCCATCATATGGAATTTTATGTGCAAAATTTAAAGCGTTAAGGATTTTTTCCTAATCACCTTCTAAAAACCATAAGGGGTTAAAGTAGAATATGTCACAAAAAAACAATGTCTGAATGAGACTAAAAGGTTAAAGCATCCCAGAGTTATTAATATATAAAGTGACAGTGGTCAGATTTGCAAAAAAGGGCTACGTCCTTAAAGGACATCTATAGTGCAAACTAACTCATAATCGCGGTGGGTCAGAGCGCTGGGGCTCCCCGCGATCTCAGGTATGGGGCTGCAGCAATGTACAGGAAAGGGGTGTTCCGTCCCCGCATGACGCGGCCGACACGCCCCCTCACTGTACCCCATAGAGATACATTGAGGGGCCGTGTCTGCCGCGGCTTTCTGCTGGGGACAAAACTTCACTTCCTGCAGACTGCTGCGGGAAGATCCAGGAGATCCCCCCCCCCCCTTTGCATAGGGGATAAGTTATTTTGCGCTGGAGTACTCCTTTAAGGTGGAAATGAGCTATGTCCTTAAGGGGTTAAACAAAAAAATCTTGTCATTGACCTAACCCACTGAATCTGAAGTAGTACTCTGCATACTCTGATCTGAAATTAGAAAAAAAACACAAACAAAGGGTTCGTACAAAAAGTGGTAAAAAAAAAGTGTGTACATTTTATGGTAAAATGAAATATGTAATTACAAAGTACAGTCTGTAGGTTGGAAAATGAGTCATTGATTTTAAAAGGAAATAATGCAATAATTAAAACTGTCTGTCTCCTTAAAGGGGTACTCTGCCACTTGACATCTTATCTATACAAAGGATAAGGGGACAAGATGTGTGATCGCGGGGGTCCCGCCGCTAGGAACCCCCCCCCCCCCCCGATCTCTGCTGCAGCACCCCAGTCATCCTGTGCACAGAACGAACTGACTAGCGATGCAGCACCGGCGGCTCGTGGCATCACTGTCATGCCACCTCCAATAGACTTACATTGAGGGGGCGTGACCATAACATTGCGAGCCTCCGGCACCGCAGCCAGCATTCTAAACAAACGCCGGGTGCTGCAAGGAGATAGCGATGGGACCCCCACGATCAGACTTCTTATTCCCATTCTTTGGACAGGGGATAAAATATCTAGATACCCATTTAGTGCCAGTGTACCCCTTTAGTGCCGGAATACCCCTTTAAGGACACATTTTGGCCTTAAACATCTTATCCCCTATCAAAAGGATAGGTGATGAGATCCCGCCACTGGGGACCCTCGCGATCTCTCCTGAGGCACCCCCGCTTTTCAGCAGCACAGAGCGAGGATTGCTCTGTGGCTGATGACGGGTGGTGCAGGGGGCAGAGTCACCTCCTGTAGACTTGCATTGAGGGGGCGGGGCGTGACTTCACGAGTGGCTGAGCCGTGACATCACGATATTCCGCCCCCTGCACCGCCCGTCATCAGCCACAGAGTGATCCTCGCTCTGTGCAGATGTAAAGCGGGGGTGCTGTAGGAGAGATTGCGGGGCTCTCCAGCGGCAGGGTCCCTGCGATCTAACCTCTTACCCCCTATCCTTTTGATAAGGGATATGATTTTAGCGCCAGAGTACCCCTTTAAGGGGTTAAGCATAATGATTTTGTTAAAAAAAATATATATAGTTTTTATTACTGAACTTATTACTTACTTAGAGTCAATATATATATATATATATATATATATATAACAACTGAGTATCGTTTTATTCGTATGGACCTACAGAATAAATATTACATTTTATTTTTACTATAAAGTGCACTGTGTAAAATCAAAACCCTTCAAAAGATGCTAAATTGTGATCTTCAATTAAATTTTCTGCAGCAAATTTTGTTTTGTACAATTGGAAAAAAATTTGCGTCTTCAAGGCCAAAATGGACTGTCTGCTTAAGGGGTTAAACCATAAATTGCAACTGTGTTTAACATAAAAATCCTGTGGGTTTCTTGATTCAGTAGAGCACAGCACCAATCTCCTCACCAATCTCCTCCTCTTTTAGGACTGTTAACCCATTCTTTGTCACAAAACCTACAGTGAGTTAAATTATGAAAGTGAAGTTCAGCATTTGAAGGGTGAACAAAAGTGAAATTGTCTGCATCCCATATGTGTTCTTGAATTCTTTTTAATTTTCTTTGGGTACAACCCAAATGGACAGATCAAAATTTTGTTCCTTTCCTGTGCCATATCATTCCCCTGTGACCCCCTCTAATGCCCCTGTGCCATTATATTCACTCCCCTACCCCCCTGTGCCATTATATTCACTCCCCTACCCCCCTGTGCCATTATATTTCAGCCCCCCCCTGTGCCATTATATTTCAGCCCCTCCCCCTGTGCCATTATATTTCAGCTTCCCTCCCCCTGTGCCATTATATTCTAGCCCCCTACCCCCTGTCATTTTTTCTGCCCCCTTGTGCCATTATATTTCAGCCCCCCTCCCCCTATGCCATTATATTTCAGCCCCGCCCCCTCCCCGTGTCATATTTCAGCCCCCTCCCCCCTGTGCCTATATATTTCAGCCTCCCCCCCCCCCCCTTCTGAGCCACATCATTTACTCAATCACCAAACCCCCCTCCCCCTTTTATTCCCTGCTATTACCTGTCCTCCGTCCCATGTGCGCTTTGGCAGGATCGGGGGCTCAGCGGTTGTTTATGTTGCTTCACCGCATCCTTGATCCTGACAGGGGTGCGAGCGATGAGTGACGTCATCGCACGCGCCTATGCCGGGATGCTGATGTCCTGCGCGGCTCGCTATAGGCTGCAACATACAGCTTCGGTCTATAGGAGTTTATTGACGGGGCCCTGTTATATGTTAATTTCTCAGGCATTTAGCCCTGCTTGCCCGAATCAGGGCTAAATGCCTGCAGAATTCACTTGCCCGGCACCCGGAACTGCATGTTCCGGGCATCGGCCGATACAATTTCCACATCCCTAACTTAGAGGATGCCCCCTTGTTATGAATACAGTTCTGGGTATCAATTGATAATTTGAGAAATCTCTGTATGGTCCCCTGATTTATTTATACATAGTTATTAGTTTGCCCCTAAGCCTTCATTTTTCTAAACTAACCCCAATTCTGATGATCTTTCTGGGTACTGTAGTCCTCCCATTCCCCGTCTTACCCTGGCTCCACTATATCTTTTTTGTACACTGGTGCCCAGTACTGCACACAGTATTTCATATGTGGTCTGACTAGTGATTTGTACTGTGGTAGAATAATTTCTTTGTCGTGGGCATCTATGACCCTATTGATGCACCCCATGAATTTATTTGCCTTGGCAGCAGCTGCCCGACACTGGTGGTGTACCGTTAACGAAGACCCCTAAGTCCTTTTTCAGGTCAGTCTTCCCAAGTGTTCTCCCATTTAATACAGAATCCCAGCCCTGATTTTTCCTCCCCATGGGCATTACCTTAGTGTTGAACCTCATCTGCTACTTCCCAGCCCAAACCTCCAAACCTATCCAGATCCATTTGTAACAGTTCACTGTCCTGTATTGTGTTGACTACTTTAAATAGTTTAGTATCATCTACAAAGTATGCTACTTTACTATTCAACAGGGCTGTGGAGTCGGTAGATAAATGTTCTGACTCCGACTCCGGAGTTTTCTGTGCTTCCGACTCCGACTCCTCTGTATTAATATGTGAATGTATTTTATACATTCCTTGAAGGAAAGAAAGGCAACATACTTGTCATTACCACAGGACTACTGGCTGGGAAGCCAACAGTCTACTGTATTGAACAGTTTGTGTGCTGATCTGCTGCTGAAGATAGGGCAGTGGGAGGATCCAGGAAGGGGCATTTATTATAAAACATGATTTCCCTAGTAGAATCCCATAGTCAAGTTTAAAGGGGGAACTCCGCCCCTAGACATCTTATCCCCTATCCAAAGGATAGGGGATAAGATGTCAGATCGCCAGGGTCCCCCTGCTGGGGATCCCCGGGATCGCCACTGCGGCACCGCGCTTTCATTACTACACAGAGAGAGAGTTCGCTCTGTGCGTAATGATGGGCGATACAGGGGATGGAGCAGCGGGACATCATGGCTCCGCCCTTCGTGACATCACGGCCCGCCCCTTTAATGCAAGTCTATGGCAGGGGGCGTGACGACCCCCACGCCCCTTACCATAGACTTGTATTAAGGGGATGGGCCATGACATCATGAGGGGAGGAGCCGTAATGTAACGATGCTCCGGCCCCTGTATCGCCCGTCATTACGCACAGAGCGAACTCGCTCTGTGCAGTAATGAGCGCATAGTGCCGCAGCGGCGATCCCCGGGGTCCCCAGCAGGGGGCCCCCAGCGATCTGACATCTTATCCCCTTTCCAAAGGATAGGGGATAAGATGTCAGATCGCTGGGGTCCCGCTGCTGGGGACCCCCGGGATCGCCAATACGGCACCTCGCTATCATTACTGCACAGAGCGAGTTCGCTCTGTGCGTAATGACGGGCGATACAGGGGCCGGATCATCGCTACATCACTGCTCCGCCCCTCGTGATGTCTAGGGGCGGAGTACCCCTTTAAGCTAACAATCGAGTTTACAAGTTTTTATAGCCTTAGCTGAATGGCAGCAGTTTTTCCAATGGTTTATAGCTTCTGCAAGTGTCTCTAGTCCTGCAAAAAACATATTTCCTTAATCCTTTATCAGTGAGAAGCTAGGTTACCCATGGGTTCCCTGTAACAGCAGGACACATCACTATGGAAAGTGTAAGTATTGCCACTCCTAATTGTGCGTTGTGTGCCAAATAGTAAAGCAAATGAAAAGCATGCTTCTTCAGTCACTTAACGTGTTCGTTTTGCGGTTACATGAGGCACTGCATGCATTGATCTTTATTCTTATAGTAGAGAATTCATTAATTATAACTTTTTGTGAATTGGGCCATTTAAACTTGCTTTTTTTTGTTGTTATTCCAATCTAAATTTAGTAGGAGTCGGAGTCTGTGCATTGTTTGCCGACTCCGACTCCAGGTACCCAAAATTTTGTCCGACTCAGACTCCTAGACTCTGACTCCAAAGCCCTGCTATTCAACCCCTCTACAAGGTCATTATTGAATATATTAAATAGTATAGGCCCCAGACTGACCCCTGTGGTAACAGTCATCCAATCAGAGTAAGTACCATTAATAACCACCCTCTGTTTCCTATCACTGAGCCGGTTACTTACCCACTTACACACATTCTCCCCCAGCCCAAATCCTTCTCATTTTATGTACCAATCTTTTATGTGGCACCGTATCAAATGCTTTGGATAAATCCAGGTATGCAACATCCAGCGATTCCCCCTGGTCCAGTCTGGGGCTCACCTCCACATAAAAGCTGATCAGGTTAGTTTGACAGGACCGATCCCTCAGAAAGCCATGCTGATATGGGGTCATACATTTATTTTTATCAAGATACTCCAAAATATAGGTTAAACTAACAGGTCTATAATTCTTGGGGTCACCTTTTGAACACTTTTTAAATATTGGCACCACATTTGCAATGCGCCAGTCCTGGGGAACCTACCCTGTCATTATAGAGACCTTGAATATTAAAAATAGGGGTCTGTCTATTACATTACTTAACCCATACAGGACCTAGGGTGTATGGATACGCCTTCTGTACCTGGGTCTTAAGGACCCAGGGCATACCTGTACGCCCGTGGGAATTTCGGTCCCCGCCGGGCGGGGAACGGACTGGGGTGATTGCTGATATCGACCAGCAGGCACCCCGTGCAAATGCCCAGGGGGGTCATCAGACCCCCCCCCATGTCGGCGATCGGCGCAAATCGCAAGTGAATTGCGCCGATTCCGGGTCATACGGGTCTATGGTGACCCGAAATATAAGGGGGATCATGGTTGTCTAAGACACCCACGATCCCCCTGTAGCAATAGGAGTGAGGTGGCAGAGGTGACACCCCTCCTATCCCTGCTATTGGTGGTCTAGACGCGACCACCAATAGCAGATCGGGGGCGGGGGGGGTTTACTTTAGTTTTCCCCGTTCTGCCCACCCACAATAGGCGGGGCAGAATGGGGAACCGAACGCCGAAGATCCACTTACCAGTCGGTGGAAGCTGCAGGACGGGATCGGCTGCGGTGATCGGCGCAGGCGGCGATGTCGTGCGGCAGAAGAGGACGGCTCCCTGGATACGACGGAAGCCGATAAGTTGCCTAGCAACATCTAGAGGGCTACAGTCTGAGACTGTAGCATTCCAGATGTTGCAAAACTACAACTCCCAGCATGCCCAGACAGCTGTTTGGGCATGCTGGAATTTGCAGTTTTGCAACAGCTGGAGGTTTTCAGTTTAGAGACCACTGCACAGTGATCTCTATACTGTAGCACTCTAGATCTTGCAAAACTACAACTCCTAGCATGCCCACACAGCAGTTTGCTGTCTGTGCATGCTGGAATTTGTAGTTTTGCAACACAGTTTGGAGATCACAGTGCAGTGGTCTCTATCTGTAGCCCTCCAGATGTTGCAAAACTGCAAATCCCAGCATGCCGAAACATCTGTTGTAGTTGCGTACCTCTAGCTGTTGCAAAACTGCAAATCCCAGCATGCCGAAACATCTGTTGTAGTTGCGTACCTCTAGCTGTTGCATAACTAGATCTCCCAGCATGCCCTTCTGCGATCAGTACATGCTGGGAGTTGTAGTTTTGCAACCGCTATAGGCACACTGGTTGGAAAATACTGAGTTAGGTAACAGAACCTAACTGAAGGTTTTCCAACCAGTGTGCCTCCAGCGGTTGCAAAACTACAACTCCCAACATCCACGGTCTGTCAGTACATGTTGGGAGTTGTATTTTTTAAACAGCTGGAGGTTTGCCCCCTATGTGAACGTACAGGGTACATTCACACGGGCAGGTTTACAGTAAGTTTCCTGCTTCCCTGCTTCAAGTATGAGCTGCGGCAAATTTTTTGCCGCAGCGCAAATTTCGAGCGGGAAGCTCACTGTAAACCTCCGCCCATGTGAATGAACCCTAAAAACACTACGCTACACTACACGAACACCTAATAAAGGGTAAAACACTACATATACACCCCCTTACACTGTCCCCCCCCCCAAATGAAAATGAAAAACGTATTGTACAGCAGTGTTTCCAAAACGGAGCCTCCAGCTGTTGCAAAACAACAACTCCCAGCATTTCCGGACAGCCACCGACTGTCCAGGCATGTTGGGAGTTTAGCAACAGCTGGAGACACCCTGTTAGGGGTATTCTACGCCAGTGATTCCCAATGTCCACCCCTAAACAATCCCTAATTTAGTCCTCAAATGCGCATGGCGCTCTCTCACTTCAGAGCCCTGTCGTATTTCAAGGAAACAGTTTAGGGCCACATATGGGGTATTTCAGTACTCGGGAGAAATTGCGTTACAAATTTTGGGGGGCTTTTTCTCCTTTTACCCCTTATGAAAAGGAAAAGTTGGGGGCTACATCAGCCTGTTAGTGTAAAAAAAATTAAAAATTTTACACTGACTTGCTGGTATTTACCAATACTGTTTATTTTCACAAGTGTTAAAAGGAAAAAAGGACCCCCAAAATTTGTAACGCAATTTCTCCTAAGTATGGAAATACCCCATATGTGGGCGTATAATGCTCTGCGGGCACA
The DNA here is from genome assembly GCF_029499605.1 of Hyla sarda. Classification (NCBI taxonomy): domain Eukaryota; kingdom Metazoa; phylum Chordata; class Amphibia; order Anura; family Hylidae; genus Hyla; species Hyla sarda. The sequence goes on from NC_079193.1 coordinate 124,679,942, forward strand.
CAACAAGGCTCAGAAGTGAGAGCGCACTATGTACATTTGAAGCCTAAATTGGTGATTTGCACAGGGGTGGTTGATTTTGCAGCGTTTCTGACATAAACGCAAAAAAAGAAATACCCACACGTTTTGGAAACTACACCCCTCATGGAACGTAACAAGGCGTATAGTGCGTCGTAACACCCCACAGGTGTTTGACGAATTTTCATTAAAGTTGGATGGGAAAATGAAAAAAAAAATGTTTCACTAAAATGCTGGTGTTACCCCAAATTTTTCATTTTCACAAGGAAAAATAGGAAAAAAGCCACCAAAATTTGTAACCCCATTTCTTCTGAGTAAGAGCATACCCCATATGTGGATGTAAAGTGCTCTGCTGGCGCACTACAATGCTCAGAAGAGAAGGAGCACCATTGGGATTTTGAAGAGAAAATTTGTCCGGAATTGAAGGCTACTTGTGTTTGCAAAGCCCCCATAGAACCAGAACAATGGACCCCCCACATATGACCCCATTTTGGAAACTACACCCCTCACGCAAGGTAATAAGAGGTACAGTGAGCATTTACCCCCCCACAGGTGTCTGACAGATTTTTGGAACAGTGGTCTGTGAAAATGAAAAATGTAATTTTTCATTTGCACATCCCACTGTTCCAAAGATCTGCCAAACGCCAATGGGGTGTAAATACTCACTGCACCCCTTATTAAATTCTGTGAGGGGTGTAGTTTCCAAAATGGGGTCACGTGGGGGGGGGTCCACTGTTCTGGCACCACGGGGGGGTTCACTTTGTAAACGCACATGGCCCCCGACTTCTATTCCAACCAAATTCTGTCTTCAAAAGCTCAATGGCGCTCCTTCTCTTCTGAGCATTGTAGTGCGCCAGCAGAGCACTTGACATCCACGCATGGGTTTTTTGCTGTTCTGGCACCATAGGGCCTTCCTAAATGCGACATGCCCTCCAAAAACCATTTCAGAAAAATTTGCTTTTCAAAAGCCAAATGTGACTCCTTCTCTTCTGAGCATTGTAGTGCACCAGCAGAGCACTTGACTTCCACACTTGGGGTATTTTCATACTCAGAAGAGATGGGGTTACAAATTTTGGGGGGCATTTTGTCCTATTATCCCTTGTAAAAATTAAAAATTTGGGGGAAAACTAGCATTTTAGTGGAAATAAATAAATCATTTACACATCCAACTTTAACAAAAAGTTGTGAAACACCTGTGGGGTGTTAAGGCTCACTGGACCCCTTGTTACGTGCCTTGAGGGGTGTAGTTTTTCCAAAATAGTATGCCATGTGTTTTTTTTTTGTTTTTTTTTTGCTGTTCTGTCACCATAGGGGCTTCTTAAATGCGACATGCCCCACAAAAACCATTTCAGAAAAACTCACTCTCCAAAATCCCATTGTCACTCCTTCCCTTCTGAGCCCTCTACTGCACCCGCCGAACACTTGACATACACATATGAGGTATTTCCTTACTCAAGAGAAATTGGGTTACACATTTTAGGAAGCTTTCTCTCCTTTTACCCCTTGTAAAAATTCAAAAACTGGGTCTACAAGAATATGCCAGTGTAAAAAATGAAGATTTAGAATTTTCTACAATTTGCTGCTATTCCTGTGAAACACCTAAAGGGTTAACAAACCTTTTGAATGTCATTTTGAATACTTTGAGGGGTGCAGTTTTTATAATAGGGTCATTTGTGGGGCATTTCTAATATGAAGGCCCTTCAAATCCACTTCAAAACAGAACTGGTCCCTGAAAAATTTAGATTTTGAAAATTTTGTGAAAAATTGGAAAATTGCTGCTGAACTTTGAAGCCCTCTGATCTCTTCCAAAAGTAAAAACATGTCAACGTTCTAATGCAATCATAAAGTAGACATGTTGTATATGTCAATCAATATATAATTTATTTGGGATATTCATTTTCCTTATAAACAGAGAGCTTCAAAGTTAAAAAAATGCTAAATTTTTAATTTTTTCATCAAATTTTGGAATTTTTCACCAAGAAACGATGCAAGTATCGACAAAATGTTACCACTAACATAAAGTAGAATATGTCACGAAAAAACAATCTCTGAATCAGAATGAAAGGTAAAAGCATCCCAGAGTTATTAATGCTTAAAGTGAAAGTGGTCAGATGTTCAAAAAATGGCCGGGTCCTACAGTGAAAATTGGCTGGGTCCTTAAGGGGTTAAACGGGTATTCCAGGAATTCTTTTTATTTGACTATGCTACAGGGGCTGTAAAGTTGGTGTAGTTCATAATATCGTGTCTTTACCTGTGTGTGTGATGGTTTTCTCACAATTCTTATGTGATTTTCACCCCAATATTTATTTTTAACAGCATACAAAATGACTGCTGTCTCGGATTTTTCCCAGCTTGCAATGCGGCCGAGACCTGACTCACTAGTCAGCTGATGACAGGGAGCCTGTCTGCTTTAATGGGTGGAGAGAGCAATCTGCAAGTAATGCAACAGCTGGAGGCACCCTGATTGAAAACAACAGGTCTGCAGCTCATTTATGTTTCAATGGGTGGGGTGCCTGATGTGTGGGAAGGAGGAAAATGAAATCCTGGGATTTGTAGGCAAACAAGAAAACTGAAAACAGGAAATACAAGTTCACAAAAAGCTAGTTATGTTGATCTCACAGCATAGCCCTTTAGCCCAAGACAAGCGCAGATCCTTCCTAAGCATGTCCATTACTGTCTGTCAGGTACTTACTAAAAATCACCTTATGCTGGATAACCCCTTTAATTCCTTTAGAACACGGGGGTGAATGCCATCTGGACCTGGTGATTTGTCTGTTTCGATTTTTTTGTAGGCAGCACTGTACTTCTTCCTAGGTTAGACAGGTGACCTGTACTGGGGAGTTTACTTTATCTTGCTGTATTTCACCTTGAATACAGTGGATAAGAATTTGTTTAATACATTTGCTTTTTCTGATCCCCTTCTAATTTCTACCTCATAATTTTTTAAAGGGCCAACACTTTCATTTTTGACCCTTTTGCTATTTATTTAAAGAACATTTTGGGGTTAGTTTTACTCTCTATGGCAATTAATCTTTCTGTCTCTATTTTTTACATAATTTAAATTTTTCTCTGTAGCTTTTTAATGCTTCTTCACTGCCGTCCTGTTTTAGTAGTTTAAATGCTTTATTTTTGGTATTTATTGCCACCTTAACATTTTTATTCATCCAGATTGGTTTTGTTTTATTTCTGACCCTTTTATTCCCACTTACAGTATTGTTAAGGGCTTCTCTGAGTTGATCAAACTTTGCCTTCCTAAAGCTCATTGTTTTTGTGGCCTCTCGCGAGGTTCCCTAATTGCTGAACAAGTTATACTGTACTATATTATGATCAATATTCCCTAGGTATCCTTCTTACCTGCACATTAGTTATTCTGTCAGGTTTGTTGGTTAATAGTAAGCCTAATAGGGCGCCCCCTCTGGTCGGGCTCTGCAGCATTTGGGACAGATAATTGTATTTAGCTGTAGTCAGAAACCTGTTTCCTTTGAGATTCACAGGGCTCAGTCTCCCAGTTTATATCAGGATAGTTAGTCTTCCATTATTATCACATCATTTTGATTTGCTGCCTTGTTTATTTGCCTCAGTAATTGATCTTCTGCCTCTTCCGTTATGTATGGTTGCTTAAGATTTTTTTTTTATTTTTATCTCCATATATTTCTACCCATAATGACTCCACATTATCGTTTCCTTCCCGTATATCCTCCCGCAGTGGGGCCTTCAGACTGGACTTTACATAAAGACAGACTCCTCCCCCTTTTCATTTTTTCCGATCCTTTCTGAATAGACTATAACCCTGTATGTTGACCGCCCATGCATCGTCCAACCAAGTCTCTGTTATACCCTCTGTTTTAATTCTCCTCAGACATGATCAACGGTCCAGCTCTTTATGAACCTAAACCCCTCCTTTCCTACACCAGCTTCTGAGCCACTTGTTTTCCTCCCTGATCTCCTGCTGCCTCTCTGGTGTGGTTTGTGGTACAGGTAATATTTCAGAAAATATTACCTAGGAGGTCCTTGCCTTAAGCTTTCAGCCTAAGTCGGACACTCCACCTACCTCTAACTGTGTCATTGGTGCTATGTACCATGACCGCTGGGTCTTCTCCAGCCCCACTAAGCAATCTGTCAACCCGATCCGCAATGTGCCGAACTTGAGCGCTAGGTAGACAATGCCCTGTTTGGCGATCCCAGTCTTTGTGACAAATGGCCTGGTCTGTCCCCTAATAAGAGTCCCCCACTATCCGTACCTGTCTGTCCTGCCCTGCACTCCTCCTTACTGGAGCAGACACCCCCCTGGCAGTCAGAAGCAGTATCTTGCTGCAGTACTGCTAGCTCTGAAATGGCATCCCCCTCATCTGTCAACCAGGCAAACTTGTTGGGGTGTGCCAGTTCAGAACTAGTCTCCCTGACACTTTTCCCTCTACCCCGTTTTCTAACTGTAACCCAACTAGCTGCCTGACCGTCCCACTATCCTCCCCCACCTCTACCCCAGAAAGTACTTGCTCAGTGAGCAGGAGACTTCTCTCCAAGTTGTCAATGCGTCTGTGTTGCCAGTTGTTCCTCTAGAGCCAGGATCTGGGCTTCCAAATGAACAACTCGCACACATCTAGCACAACAATATGCACCCTCAAACTGCTGTTCAAGGATTGCATTCATTGCACAAGATGTACACCGGACTGCATTTTCCAACATAGAGGCCATCTAGTTAATGGGATTTCACAGATTGACAGCCAGAAACAGACAATAAATATTAAATTCTCAGTAGACCTTTTGAGTCCTCACAGTGTAAGGAAAGTAACACTCATAGTGATCTCAAACTCCTGCTTTGCAACTCTTTCAGCTGCCTCTCTTCCAAAGCAACACTCAGACAGAGCATTCTGTATATGTACACGCATGTACATAGTAAAAGTAAGCTGAAGTAATTTGTAGTTTTTTTTTTTTTTTAACAATGCAAAAGATCATGACTTTTTTTCTATTCTAACACGAATATGTTACAGAAACTTAGAGGTATCCAAACCCCCCCCACAAAAAAAATACAAAAAATTCAAAAACTAGACCGCCTCAAGGTAATCACTAGGGGGTATAGTGAGAATTTTTACACCATTGTTTTTTTTGGCAGTAATAGTTATAAAGTCAGAGTATAAAATAGAAATATGCTTTTTTCCCACAAATGCATCATTTGTGGGACATATTTTTTGTACATCACTTCTGATATTGAAAGAAATGCACCCTGTATTTTATTGAGCTCATCCAGTGTTCGTAAATACCCCCGCTTAGGCCATAGTTGGTTCCTTGGCTGCGTGGCAGGACCCAGAAGGAGAGGAGCGCCATTTGGCTTAAAAAGTATCATTTTGGGCCGAAGGGATTATAGGCCGCACTTCATGCCTGCAAAGGGTTTTAGCTGCCAGAACCATACAGAACCCCCACAAGTGACCCCATTTTGGAAACTACACCCCCCCTAGCATATTCACCTAGACCAAAAGTGAGTACTTTTGAGTAGTGGTGCTCACGAATATTCGCAATGCGAATTTTATTCGCAAATATCGCATATTCGCGAATATTCGCGAACATAGCACTATATATTCGTAATTACGAATATTCTTTTTTTTTTTATTTTTTATTTTTTTCACATCACAGTGATCACCCCTCTCTGCTTCCAGCTTGTGTGGTGTAAAGAAGGCTCTAATACTACTGTGTGAGACTGGCGTGCGAATTTTCGCCTATGCGAAAATTTGCATATGCTAATTTTCGCATATGCGAATTTTCGCTTATGCAAATGTTTTGTATATGCGAATTTTCGCATATGCGAAAATAAACCGAGAATATTACGAATATGCAAATTTAGCGAATATTCGTCCATATATTCGCGAATTCGAATATGGCCTATGCCGCTCAACACTACTTTTGAGTCCTTTGTGTGGCTGGAGTGGTTACAAAGTCATTGGAGAAACATTTTAAAATTGTGTTTTTTCTCACAAATGCATCATTTATGGGATTTATTTTTTGTACATGGTGTCTGAAAAGGAGGAAATGCACCCCATGTTTTATTACGCTGTTCGTCCCATGTTCGGCAGTACCCCAGCTATGGCCATATTTGGTTGCTTTGCTACATGGTGTGGGACTCAGGAGAGGAAAGCCATTTGGATTTCAGGACATCCTTATAAAAATGATTGGTCCCACTCCGTGCCTGCAAAGGATTGAAGCGGTTAGATTCATACAGCACCCCCATAAGTGACCCCTTTTTAAATACTACACCCCTAAAGTATTCACTTGCTAGTAGTGTTCTTTGAGGCCTTTTTGTGTTGATGGTATTAGAATGTCATTGTAAAATATTAAATTATCTTTTTTTGTTTATGCTTTATTTGCGGGATACATTTAAAAAAAATAGCTTCTGAAATTAATAAAATGCACCCCAAAATATATTACCTTTGTTGTCCCATTTTAGGGAGTACCCCGGCTTAGGCCATATTTGGTTCCTTGACCACATAGTGAGACCCAAAAGGAGAGAAGCACCATTTGGCTTTCAGGATATAATTATACAAATTATAGGCCGCACTTATCCAAAGGATAAGGGATAAGATGTCTGATCACTGGGGCCCCGCCGCTGGGGACCCCCGTAATATAGCATGCAGCACCCATCTGTATCTGCTTTCGGCAGCGCTGGAGGTTCTGGCTCCCGACCACGGGAACAGAAGATCGTGACGGCATGACTCCGCCCCCGTGTGATGTCACGCCCAGCCCCCTGCAAGTCTATGGGAGGGGGCGTGACTGGAGTAATGTAACTAAGGAGGTAATGCGCCCAATATTTTCTCACGTTGTTTATCCCGGACTGGGCATTACCCCAACTTAGGCTATATTTGGTTACCTGACTGTCTGGTAGGACCCAGGCAGTCATTATGGGAATTATAGACCTCACTCCAAGCAGTGACACGCAGCTGTCTGTGACAGTTTAAGCTCTTATGGATCTATCCGTTATGTTGTAGAAATGATAGTCCCCATATCAACATGCTGCAAAAAGTTAAACAGACTTGTCAATTACTTATATTTAAAAATCTTAATCCTTTCATTATCAGCTGCTCTATACTACAAAGGAAGTTATTTTTTTCCTTTCTGTCTGACCACAGTGCTCTGCTGACACCTCTGTCCAGGTCAAGAACTGTCCAGGAAAAGTTTTCTATGGGGGTTTGTTCCTGCTCTGGACAGTTCCTGACAAGCACTGGAAGGATCTCATGCACGGAGCAGTCATTCGGTGATCGGACATGCAGGAGGCAGGTAAGGGTCCCTCTGGATGCGTCCTAGCTGATCGGGACATCGCAGTTTCACCGTGAGCTGAGCTGCCGGGGGTGCATTTTTATAATCAACTTTGAACGCCGTGTCTAAAGGATTAATAGTGTGCGGCACTGCGTTTGGTGATACGCGCTTATAGCCACGGGTCCCGATCATTGTTAGAGGCTGGTCTCGACCTGCTATGACGTGGGGTTACTGCGTGACCCCGCATTCTAGAAAGGGAGCGGACTCGGGGCGTACACCTAAATTGATCCCTGTTTAAAAATTTATAAAAATTTCGTTAAATACCATTTTTTCCATCATTACTTTATCTTTTTTATAATCTTTTTTTTTTTTTAATGGTACCCTACGAAATTTTATTAAAAAAGTTATCTCCATCACTTTTTTGGATTGCCAAAGTCCAAAAAAAGAATAAAAGCCGCTTGCAAAAAACGCCAAAGTTAAATACCCACATGGCATTTCTATGGGAGAAAAATGCCACGATTTCAGGGAAATAAAATGCCATAGGCTCAACATGCTTTGACTTTGCAAAACTGCTAAGGAGCTGAAAGAGTGAAAAAATGCCAAAAGGATTAAAAAAAAGTCAAACTGAAAAACGCAAAGTGGAAAAATTAATTTTGAGATTTCTCATTGATTTACAGCTAACATGTGCCATGTGGCAGAATTGGCGTTCCCCCCCCCCCCCCCCCCCAAAAAAAAAGTGGAATCCTAGCCTTAATTTCTTGCCCTGAGCCCGGTCCCGGTGTGAAAAACGGGGTCACGCCGTGACCCCACATCACACCGGGTCGGTCCCGGCTGCTAACAATAGCCGGGACCCTGGGCTAACAGTGTGTGGCACCGATCGTTGTGGGAGCTACAGCACTGGGGACGCGGCGACAGCTATGGAGGGCGACATCCAGGGCAGCGGTCATGGTCCGGAGTGGCGGGGACAGGTGAGTACAACTTCTTATACTTTAGATTACACAGATCCCTCAACATACAGTGGGGATCAAAAGTTTGGGCAACCCAGGTAAAAATTTGTATTAATGTGCATAAAGAAGCCAAGGAAAGATGGAAAATCTCCAAAAGGCATCAAATTACAGATTAGACATTCTTATAATATGTCAACCAAAGTTAGATTTCATTTCCATCATTTACACTTTCAAAATAACAGAAAACAAAAAAATGGCGTCTGCAAAAGTTTGGGCACCCCACAGAGTTAATATCTTGTACTGCCCCCTTTGGCAAGTATCACAGCTTGTAAACTCTTTTTGTAGCCAGCCAAGAGTCTTTCAGTTCTTGTTTGAGGTATCTTTGCCCATTCTTCCTTACAAAAGTCTTCCAGTTCTTTGAGATTTCTGGGCTGTCTGTCATGCACTACTCTTTTAAGGTCTATCCATAGATTTTCAATTATGTTGAGGTCATGAGATTGTGAAGGCCATGGCAAAACCTTCAGTTTACGCCTCTTGATATAATCCCCTGTGGATTTTGAGGTGTGTTTAGAATCATTATCCATTTGTAGTAGCTTCAGCTTTTTCACAGATTGCATCAAGTTAGCATCCCAAATTTGCTGAAATTTTATTGAATCCATTTTTCCTTCTACTCGTGAGATGTTCCCTGTGCCACTGGCTGCAATACAACCCCAAAGCATGATTGATCCACCCCCATGCTTAACAGTTGGACAGAGGTTCTTTTCATTAAATTCTGTTCCCCTTCTTCTCCAAACGTACCTTTGTTTACAAAAATGCATCAGGCTTGTCTATATGTTAATTTGCAAAGTTCAAACGCTGATTTTTGTGGTGAGGACCTGGAAGAGGTTTTCTTCTGATGACTCTTCCATGAAGACCATATTTGTACAAGTATCTCTTTATAGTGGAATAGTGTTCCACAACTCCAGTGTCTGCCAGATGTTTCTGGAGGGATTGTGCAGTCAAACATGGGGTTTGAATTGTTTTTCTCATAATCCTGCAAGCTGTTCTGGCTGATATTTTTCTTGGTCTTCCAGATCTTTCTGTAACTTCCACTGTTCCTGATGACTGCCATTTCTTAATTACATTCCGAACAGAGGATATTGACATCTGAAAACGTTGTGTTCTTATAGCATTCTCCAGCTTTGTGAGCATCAACTATTTTCAGTTTCAGATTTCTAGACAACTGCTTAGTAGAACCTATGGTGCTGATTGTTGGGGCAAGGTCAGGGCATTTAAAACCTTTGAGATTGACAACACCTGGTCTTCCCAGATGATGATTGAGAACAATCCATGACACTGGCAGGTCTCAGCTTTACAAAGGGGGCAGTGCATGCTATAAACTCTGCAGGGTGCCCAAACTTTTGCAGATGCCATTTTTTTGTTTTCTGTTATTTTGAAAGTGTAAATGATGGAAATAAAATCTAACTTTTGTTGACATATTATAAGAATGTCTAATCTGTAATTTGATACCTTTTGAGAATTTTTTTTCTTTATGCACATTAATACAATTTTTTACCTGGGGTGCCCAAACTTTTGATCCCCACTGTATGCACAAATACATAACAGCCTTGTAGTAATCTGCAATAAAGAGTATATAAATATATATTTATATTTTTTTTTTTTGCAGAAAACCACCTCAATATTCCCTGCTCGTCCCGCCACTGCCATAAATATGGTAATGTCTTCACTCTTCATGTCACTAGGAAGTGAAAACCTGCCGACACCTGTGCTCTGCTCAGAGAGAAGACATTAGAGTGAAGACATTACAATTCATGAAACGGGCAGGCAGAATAGGGAATAATGAGGTGGCTGGGCTGGCTCCCCACTTTTATTGCATACAGCAGCACATTAGGAGATTAAATGGACATAGCTCTCGCAATACTGGACCTTAGTGCGCTCTTGTTTTCATACTGTTCACCCCCACTATAGCCAAGTATATAGGGTCTGGTGCAGGTGAACAGCTTGTTAGTTTCCCTTTCATTTCTTACTGGTTAATTATGCTAAATGGACTCTTTCACCTTGTTCAAGGAAATGGAACTTAATCCATACAGTGTTGCCATAGGATGACCAGGAACCATCATTTTCATTTATGGACATACCTGTGGTTGTTGCAAATTGAAATAAACTTCTTGCCTCTTCTTGCTGTAATATCAATGTTATATACTATTCTTGTGCTTTTCATTCTTGTAGACACACAACATCAGAGAAGTTTTTTGTGGAAGCCTGTGATGAGGGGGTTGATGATGTTCTTGCCATTGACAGAATGTCTACAGAAGTTGCTATTACAGGTATTTGTAACATTTATGCGGTCTACCACTAGTGATGTGCGACAACTTTCTTTTCTAATGTAAACATGCCTGATATGCCTCACTTAGTTACTTTTTTTACATTATGCATAAAATGCAGTACTAGAGTTTTTTTAATACTACACACAACTTGAGGACTTTTAAAGAAAGCGGTAATGTATTTCTAATATCGGATAATCCCTTTAAAGAGATTGTCATCAAACCATATATTCTAAACTAACTCAGATTATATTCCCTAACTATTCCTAACACCCCTCCTGGCCTAGCTTTAAAAAGCTCTGTATCATACCTTTCCCCTTACTCACATTGCGTGAGCTGCCAGAAAGAGAAAGTGGGCGTTCCCCAGCAGGCACAATGTTACTGAAGCCTGCGAGAGCTGTGCCTCTCCATGCCCCGCACACACTTCCTGCGTTTGGTCTCCTGCCAGGCCAGGAGGAGAACAAACTCACTGTTTGACTTGCAGCAGGGAACAGAACAGAGCCACCTAGTGGCTGTTTTTTCAATCACAGTAAAACATATAAAGGTTGAGAATTTTAACAATTTTAACAGTAAATAGAAAAGTGTCTTATAATTACATAATGAACAATATATTAAAAGTTTAGTTTGGTGACAGATACTCTTTAAGTAAAAAAAAAAATACAATTCTCAGCTAATTTTGCTACCATTTGACTTCAATCGGTAAGAAGATATGCAGCAGCAAAATATGGCACGGTTGACCGTACCCTTAAAATACACCAGATTTATTTAAAGGGAATCTTTCATCCGAATCCCCTACGCTAAACCATTGGAACAGGCTTGTAGAGCGTGCGACACAGCTAAAAATAATACTTGCCATTCTTTGCTCTGTCTCTGTTCTTGGGTAATCCCCGATCTTCTGGATGTACAAAAGATCATGCTGTGGTTGTTCCTGAGCCACTGGCAGTATATCTGCACTCATTAACTTGCTTATTTTTTGTTTTTTTTGTTTATCACTGTGTCACTTTTACATGTTTGTTTTTTGTACACAGGATTTGTCAGGGTGTGGTAGCCCTTCTGGGTGTCCCTCCTGGTGGTCTAGGGGAGGTGTGTGTTGCCATTAGGTTCCTCACCTTCCTGCAACCCCTGGGCATCTTTGCTTCGGTCGAGATGCCATCAGTATACGGCTCCTTGGCTGATACCTTGGTTAATGCCTAGGTTGAAGCCAGGTGCATTTTCGACCGCTTAGTAGCTTTGTTAAAAGGGCCATGGAACCTGGATCCTTGCAGGTGCCTTTTTGGCCTGGAGGTGAAGGGTAGGTTTGTTGGGGGGGCCTCTTTCCTGTTGGAGAATGGCTTAGCGATAGACCGCATCCTTTGTGTACGTTTTTTTTAGTGTGATACGTTTGCACTTTTTCTTGCACTTTGGATGATAGAGAGCATGTTCCCCGGCTCTTTTTAAAAAAAAATACTGGTGCACAGTGACGTGCGGTCGGCATCTTTATTGTAACTCCTCCCCTGCACTGAGTTTCTTCTGCTGCAGAATGCAGGAAAACGACTGTGACTGCGGTTACTGTGCATGCAGACTAGAGGAGTGAAGAGGGGAGCTCCATTCTGCCACAGGGGCGGAGGCGTTACAATGAAGATGGCAGCTAGATGTCAGTGTGCGCCAGCGATTTGGGAATGTCCCTGTACACTAAGCAGGATCATTTGCATAACCAGAAGACCAGGGATTACCGCAGACTGGAAGCAAGGAACGGTAAGTGTCATTTTTATCTATGCCACCTGATACTGATGAGATTCCTATATATATATATATATATATATATATATATATATATATATATATATATATAAAAATATTATAAAAATTAGTAGAATTCCACAGCATTGCTGATTTCTACAATTTTTTTATCTACATATGGACCATTGACCGGGGTCAAATTCTGCGTGCACCACAACACTTTTTTTGGGGTGCTGCTTCCCCTGGATTACTATATGTATATGTAAGTGTGTGTATGTATGTATATATATTTAGTACATTTTAGTAGACTTATTAGCCCAGTGATGCAGATGCAAATCAAAAAATGTTGCAGTATCTTGTAATACCTTTTTTAATTGACCAACAGAATTTTGTAGAGACAAGCTTTCGGGATTCCTCCCTTTATCAAGTCCAAAGCAAATCTAAGCTCACAAGCAGAAGACACAGGTTACATTTCACAAATATGCACGGGTTAAGACAATAGATGTGGAGAATTCACACTAAGATGTATGTATGTATGTATGTATGTATATATATATATATATATATATATATATATATATATATATATAATGTTTATTAAAGTTTTCATAAGCACATAACAAGAAAGCACGAGCATTCACAGGCAAAAAGAAAACTGCTGGCTAAAAGTCAATACAATACCACTTGCAGGAATGGCGTGTAGCACCCATATGAGATCTGGTCAACTGTCACACTGTAACAATGACAAGAATATAACTTCTTAGTAGAACTAATTAGGTGAACATGGCAGGGGTGCAAGTGTGTGACTAATAATAAGGATATGGAGATGGGAGAAAAGAGAAAAAAAAACAGGGAGTAAGCAGAGAAGGTATGGTAGGAACATAGGAGGGTGGGGGGGGGGGGGGTGGAAGAGGTGGATTTCCACAGTCTCGGGATTACTGACCTGTGAGCCAAGAACATAAATCTGATCAGGCGGGTGGTCCATTCGGGTACTGAGGCGGGTAGGATGGCTGGGGCGAGATCAAGTCGTACTGAGGTTAAAGGGGTTCTCTGGTGGTCAACGTGTTTTTCTGTTTTTGACTTACCCTATTAGTTTTGTTTCATTTCTATTCTTGTTGTTTAGGCTACTATATATTTCCGTTCTTTGTTGTCTTTTTATCCCCACTTTGTTTTCCTATCTTTGCTTCTATTTCCTGTTTCTTGCTGTGCTGAAAACTACATGTCACATGCATTGCTGGTACACAGCACACTAATATAAATCAGCCCTGGTTGGGATACACTGGCATACACACAAAAGGGACTACGACTCCCAGCATGTGTCATTCAGGAGTCTTCAGTCTGTGGTATAACACCAGCATGCTGCCTCTGTAGTCTCCTGGGGGTTGTAGTTCACGACACCTCTATAGGGCACACACCAGTGTTTCCCAACCATGGTGCCTCCAGGTGTTGCAAAACTACTACTACCAGCATGCCTGGACAGCCAAACGCTGTCCGGGCATGCTGGGAGTTGTAGTTTTGATACAGCTGAAGACACCCTGGTTGGGAAACAATGCACTTTGTTTGTAATATACTGAATTGGCTAGAACAGTGTTTCCCAATCAGTGTGCCTCCAGCTATTGCAAAACTACAACTCCCAGCATGCCCAAAGGCTGTCAGGGCATGCTGGGAGTTGTAGTTTACAACAGCTGGAGGCACACTGGTTTGGACACACTGGTGTAACATGATGTGTATAATGAATAGGCTAGGACAGTGTTTCCCAATCAGTGTGCCTCCAGCTGTTGCAAAACTACAACTCCCAGCATGCCCTGACAGCCTTTGGGCATGCTAGGAGTTGTAGTTTTGCAACATCTGGTGGCACACTGGTTGGAAAACACTGGTGTAACATGATGTGTATACTGAATAGGCTAGAACAGTGTTTCCCAACCAGTGTGCCTCCAGCTGCTGCAAATCTTCAACTACCAGCATGCCCAAAGTATGTCATGGCATGCTGGGAGTTGTAGTTTTGAAACAGCTGGAGGCACACTGGTTTGGAAACACTAGCATACACACATAACAGGGACTACAACTCCCAGCATGTGTCATTGAGGAGTCCCCCCCTCCCCCTTCACATATAGAGATCATCCCCAGTATGAGATTTATTCCCCAGCCCCTGCAGTCCGTACATCCCCAGTCTGTGTACCTTGTCATCCTCCCCTTCAGATAACACACTTATCTTATGTGTTCCTTCTCCTGTGCAGACCTGCGTCTTCAGAAGACAGAGCAGAGGGAGGGGAGGGGAGGAGCTGTGTACTCAGGCTTCTCATGCAGACCTCCGGGAGGGGGTGGGGGTGGGGGGGTTTATGAGGGGTGTGGCTTATTTCTCTTATGCAGACAGAGGGGAAAAAAAGCCCTGACATGTTGTCCACTCATACTCAGAACATGGCCAATGCTGTGGACGACCGTAAAAGAAAACGCTCTGAACTACTTAACTTCCTGCCCAACAAACAGGCAAGGAAAACACACACAAGCTGCCAAAACATATAACACATGTATATTGCAAAAAAACTAAACTTACAAAGAAGATGCAACATAGTCTAAAAAATTAACCACCGGAGTACCCCTTTAATTTGTGTTGGGGTATCAAAGATCTGAATCCAGAAGGGGATTAAGGAGGGGCATTGCAACCAAATATGGTACATTGTACCTCCTGCCTCACCACACCTCCAACATACATCCAACACACCAGGATAAAAACAGGATAAGATCTTGTAATTTGTTTCCTGAGCCTTACACAATATGGACGTCTTATGCCTCATGAGGATTGCTGTACTCCATTCCTCGTTCGTAAACTCGCAGTCTAGTTCTTTCTCCCAACCCTTCTGGAAAGGCAGAGGGTCAGTACAGAGAGAATCAAGAAAGAGAGCATAGATAAAACTTACCTGGCGGTTTGTGCCTTAGGTAGTGATACCGAGTTTGGTACGGCAAGTATCATAGGAATGTTTAAGTTGGGGTTACCGGAAGTGCTGGTTAGGTGTGGCGGGGAGATGAGGCACAAGATCACCTAATGGTCTCAGTCCTGACTGGTCTAAAAAGGTTGAAAAACAGGTACCCTCAGACCTGGGGTAGGTGAGGAAAGAGGATGAAGAAAAAAAGCTGGGTTGCCAAAGACAGGGGATAGAGTGGATTATTCAGAAGGAAGGAATGTCGGCCTTTGCTATAGAGGAAGTAACTGACCGTAAGTCAGGTGGGAAATCTGTTATCGGTGAACGTTTAGGTGCCACATTACCTTTTTATGATCTATGTGAGAGGTATGATGTTCAAGGGTGACCCATTGTTTGGAGATCCCCAGCCAGGAAAAGTCTTTTAGCTCCCTTCTGGCCAAGTCCACTTTGTTGGAGTGTAATAAGGGAAGGAAGTTAAGGCGGAACGTGTCTTTAAGGTTGCTTGGGACCTGTATACCCAGATAGGAAAGCGATGTAGGGCACCATTTAAAGGGATAATTATCACCATTGCCGACCAGTCTCGGACGAAAGAGAGACATTAAGTGCTTCGCTTTTGGAAGAGTTCAATTTGTAGTTAGTGAGATGCAAAAATGCGTACGGTGGAGGGGAGTGAACTTAGAGGGGAACATAGGAAATGCAAGAGGCCGTCAGCGAAAGCAGAGCATTTGTGATGGTATAAGGACACCTACACAGTACAAACAGAAGAGGTGATAAAGGGCATCCCTGTCTTGTACCATTACAAATGCTAAAAGGGGTAGAGAGTTGGCCATTAACCCTGATTTGGGCCTGGGGATCAGTGTATAGTGCCATTATACGTGCCATCATCTGTGAGCCCAAACCAATCTGGGAGATAGTAGCTCTAAGAAAGCCTCAGTCCATTCCATCAAAGGCCTTCTCCATGTCGAGAGAGAGCAGGCATAGAGGAGTTTTGGTCAAACGAGCATGGTGGTCCGCAGAGTGTTATCACTGGCTTCCCTACCACGGACGAAGCCCACTTGATCAGCGTGGACCTGGGCCGTCATATGAGAGGCAAGCCGATTAGCAATCAATTTAGCGAAGAGTTTGGTGTCTATATTGATTAAAGAGGTAGCTCTGGCATATTTGTGATTTATTAATAAACTACTACTATTTATCTACTTGAATCATACTCTATATTTCTTCTGTATTCCTTCTATATTCCTTTCATTTTCTATATACATTGAGGACTGGTTATTTAGTTGAACTATTCAACTATACCAATATTTTCCTATTCTAATGACCTTTGGGTGAAGGTAACACCAGTTCACCTCAGGTATATTTTCTCTCTGAGTGAGCCACACCACCTGTCTTAAATTTTAAGCTCTGGCATATCGTTGGATCATTTCCCTCCTTTGGAATCACAGTGATGAAGGCACGTAGAAAGGACTGTGTAGGGGGTGAAGAATCAGAGATAATGTTGAAAGCAGAAAGGAGGGGGGGGGGGGGTGAGAGTTCCAGCCGGAGAAGCTTATAAAACTTGGCTGTGTAGCCACCCGGGCTCGGAATCTTGCCCACTTGCAGGGATTTTATGGCTGAGCAAAGTTCCTCCGGTGAGGTTGGTGCCTCCAAAGAAGAAATTACATCAACAAGAAGGGTAGGAAGTGCAGTCGAGGCAATGTAGGACTAGAGGGACTTCAAAGAGTCCAGGAGAAGGGATTTGTTTAGTCTGCAAGTAGAATGGGGTTTTGAGAACGAGGGAAGAGTAAGGTAATCTTGATGGGAGCATGATCGGAGAAGGTAATCGAACAGATAATCGAACCGATGGAGGAGCGTCAGGCTGAGGGCAGAAGATGGTGAGGACAAAAAATTTTGTCGATTGGAGATTAAGAATTACGGGGCTGGGAGTAAAAGGTATAGTCTTGGTCGTGAGGGTATAGGGTGCGCCAGACATCACTTACTTGTAACACATGTAGTTTGGTGCGAATGGTACCGAACTGTCGGTAGGAGAGAAGGGAGTGTCCTGAGAGAGTTTCTAGTAAGAGGGACAGAGGGAGATTGAAGTCTCCACAAAGCAAAATCTGACCAGACTTAAAAGAGGACAAGGCCTCCAAGGTGTTAATCAGGAAGGCAGTTTGGTTTCAGTTCGGTGCGTAAATGGATGCTACTGTTATCCAGTGCCTAGAAAGGTCACAGTTAGCAAAAAACGTATCGGGCGTTATGGTCAATGGCCGAGTATAAAATGGAAATGAGCAGGGAATTATGAAAGGCTAAGGATACCCCCTTAGTTCGCATATCAGCATTAGTACTATGGAGCCAGGTCATGTAGTATCTGGTAGGGAGTCCGGGGAGATGGCCTTCCTTGAAATGTGTCTCTTGTAGGGCTAATATATGTGTATGTTGTTTATGGAAAGAGTATAGGATTTGAGCACGTTTCTCATGCGTGTTGAACCCTTTGACATGAGTGGCAACATTAATGTCAGCGGCCATGACTATGTGAAGCTGAATGGTGAGCCGGCATGGTTGAGGG